>NW_022198708.1:4196320-4604182 GCF_009176525.2 Contarinia nasturtii
TCTTAACTTTTCTGAGGGTAACAATGTTTCGCAACGGTTCATATGAACATCATATGCGAGGTCCAAAATAACACATTTGCCCAAATTGATATGGTCAGTATTTATCAGTGAAATTTAATTGATTTTTTTTCACCGTTGAACTAATTCATTTTGTGCACCGTCAGACATTATATTGAGATATTTTCAGCCAGATGAATCAGCTCAGCCAGATATCGTCAGGAGCTGAAATTGAGTGGAAACAATAGAAGTGATTGTTGTGGTTATAATTACACTTACATTGCTATAATCACTATAATAACAATCACTTTTATTGTTTTCACTCCATTTCAGCTCCTGACGATATCTGGCTGAGCTGATTCATCTGGCTGAAAATATCTCTTTATAATGTCTGTGCACCGTAGACCAACACTGAAGTCATGCCAATGTATAAATTGATGCAGTTGAATTGTTCAATAACACTCCGTCGTTAAAATGTCTACAGCAACACCTTATGCTCAACGCCTTTTTGTGTTTTTTTTTAAAACTAATATCTTTCGTTTATTTTTCAGTTTTCTTTTGAATAATGTAGACGATCGTGCCATTTGTTTAGGCGTTTATAAAAGCTACCAATGTGAAAAATATTCCTTTCTTGCGAAAATAAAAAATATTCGCGCCTCTGCAAGCAATTGCTCATACAACTATTTGGTTGCTGCTTTTTATTGCATTGTGTGTATGCAGAAGATGTAGAAAGTGTACAGTTAAAAACGGAAAGGCAGACAAATGAAAATTATGAAAATAATTAGTCACAAAACGGCAATCTCTGGAAAAGAAAGTACGCGCAATTCAGTGGATAAAATCATGCTTCATTCAACATTGTTTGTTATTGTCAAAGAAATTATTTGCGAATCACAAATGAAAAATATCGATGTATCACTTTGGATTTGGATTGCCACGAAATATTCATATATTTTAAGACAAAAATCAGAAACAAAGAGCGACAGAGAAAAAGAAGATTGTCAAAATACGCCTTTTCATGCCGAGTAATTATTTTGTTTTTGATGAAGAGATAATTAACGAATTGACATCTTTTTTCTCTTCAAAATCGGTCTTCGTTGCAAGATTACATGTTTTTTTTACGATGGCGGAAATCTTCCGTTGTTGAATTCGTTTACAAAATCAAGTATCGTGAGCGGTGATGGCAGCAACGGCAACCATAATTCAATGTGTGTAACACTTTTTTTTCTGTCTCTGTCTTTCTCTCATGTATTTTCATTTGGTTCGCTTATTCGGCCGTGGAGTTGAAATAAAAATGGAAATGGCTTAGGTATTCTGTCAAATTAATTTTAACGAATGGCTTTGCACCATGACTATCGCCAATCTCGTATAGCGGCAAATGGGCTAACAAGCCTCGTGTCTGTCTTAGCTATTGTATTTAAAAGGCGATTCCCCACACTTAATTCTACGAATTAGCGCACATTAACGAGAAAAGTCGACGGGAAAAAAGAGAAGCAAAACAAAAACAAATTCATGTCTCGGTTGTCATCCTTTGCTGGTTTTTTTTTTTCTCCCGAAACTGTCTTCTAAATAGATTTATTTTGGATAATTTTTGTTGCTTTTTATTTTCAGTCTGCGTTTTGTGTTTGCTTTGCATCATTCACCACACAAACATTAATTAAGATATAATCGAAGATGTTGTTTGGTGAAAAAAATATATCATCATTTTTTTCTGGTGTTGTTTTCAGGTAAAAAAAAAACCTTGATTCTTATGATGTGTCTATTCAAAGTGGATTGTTGCATCCATCATGTTAAACAGGTTAAACAGTTATCAATTTTGGCGTGCGCTGTATTTTTCCACCCATTTTCAATCTAGTTGCATGTATCAAATTACACTCCGAAGGGCACATTTTTCCCAAACCGAAAATTCCTAACAAAAACAAATGATCGTAAACAAATTGATCACTTTGTTTTTGTTCTGTTTTTTTTTTTTAACTGCACCTATATTCATTCACTCCTTTTTTCTCTCATACTCAGCTCGAAAATCATATATCGCTTAATTTGCCAAACACGACATGCCCAACAAATGGACAACACATCTGCTTGTTTAGATTCTAAAGAATTTCACCGAACAAACAATAAAATGACAGTGAAATAACAAAATGATAAATGATGAAAGCGCAAATTGCGCACATAATCCATTCAATAACATTTGCACACGGAAAATATATAAATGTTCACGCCTGTTTAATGCAAAACACAATTTAACAAATTATTCAGACGAAAAGGCTTTAAAAGAGCCATTCATTTTCGTTTTAGCATATTAAGCATTTTACCGGTTTTTGTTTCTCTTCTTCTTCTAAAAACGAAATGCTAAAAAAAAAAAACAACCAAAATCAAACGAAGAAAACAACAATGAAACGAATAAGATATTCAAAGTCGTAGTTGGATGCCCGAATCGAATATCTTATTTTGATACACTCATATATTTTGTTAGTTTATTAATGGACCTAATTAAGCGTTCTCGTTGCTGTCTTTGTCATTGCGGTTCGTTGTCTATCGTGTTTGCTATTGTGCTGTTGTCTGACCTGTATGCAACCGATTACACGGCACACCGATACTTTTCGAATGTTGCACATTTATTTGATCATGTTGTTTGATTTGTCATCTCTTTTATATAAACAGCTCCCCATTGTTTCGCCAAAAATTATATCGTTTCTCTAATTTTTTATATTTAATAACTTAATTATGACCAGAAACGTATATATTTTTACATATTGAATTCGTTATAAGTTTGTGTGTTTATTTGAGCTGAATTGCCATCGTTTGGCATGTGTTTCAATAATTTTAATGCGATCGTGGTCATCGCAAACCAAATGCATGTTTATTTCACTTTTTTGACTCTCTTCATTATCTCACTTTTCGTCTTTACTTCTCGCTCTCTCTTCTTACTCATTCGTTTCTTCCTTCGGCTTGGTTGATTTCGATTCGCGTGCGCTGTGAGGTCTTTCCACACGAATGAAATGTCTTTAGCGAAAGAAAAAAAAACACACACACAAATTATCTATCACAATTTTATCTGACTCTATTGTTCTCTCCTCTGTTTCGTTTGAAAACGTACAAAATAAAGAAGAAGAATAAAAATGTATGCCATCCAAACGAAATGCAAATACGCACAGTACAATATTTTATTTTTCATTATTTATTAAGTGATTATAATCATTAGATTCAAAAGAAATACAAATAAAATGATCGATTTGCCATCTCGTTCCATTGCGACTGTTTCTATTTCATGTTGTCTTCGTTGAAAGAGTCATTTTGGTGGGTGAGGTTTTAAAGTAATTTTTTGTATTTTTTGTTTTGTTTTCGGAAACTTTCGTCTAAGAGGTCAACAATAGTTTTCTGTTTCCCTTCTGGCTGTTCAATGTTTTCGGTTTATGCAAATCTCCGTGTTTCCTTTTTATTCGTTTAATTTTAATATGCAATTGGTACGGCGTTGAGTGTGTGGCCAGATGCCTTGTATCATCGTTGCTTCAAGAAAATGAAGTAGAGCCTAAACAAAAGCGTAAATAATTTATTCGCTGCCGGTATGAATAAAGAATTTTGGGAATGTTATTGTTATTAATTAAAAACTTATGAGCAAAAAAAAAAGAAATTTTGTGTGTATGTTTATTTACGGTTTCCCTTTGGTATTTTCACTATTCACGGTGTGAATGCAATGAAATCGCATAAATTTTAACCCAAAACGAAGTATTCCACCACCGAAACGGTCAAAACAAACATGTATACGCTTTCATCTCTCAGTCAGCGACATAATTTTTTTTTTGTTGGTTATGTTTTGTACAATTTTATATTATTATTATTTTTTTCTTCATGACATTGTTTATTGGTTTTCTTGGCATCTTATGAAAGAAGCTAAATAAGATTCAAATTACGATAATCGAGATTTCTTATTTGTTCATTTTCTTTTAGTTTCGGTGCCGTGCTTATTTTCACTCTCCTCGTTGCATGATTGAAGCAAAAATTGAGCGCACTGAATGAGTATGGATCAATTTTGAGTCATTTCCTTTGCAAGTTCTTTGCATTTACATTGAATGAAAACAAAAAGAGGTGAGAATCAAGCGATCAGTCGGCTAAAGCGAGTCCGACCGATTTTTGCAGTGCACATGAAGTAACTATGCACTAGCCAAACATGTTTCGAACATTCCGTGTAAATTTCAATTGGAAAAAAATACTGAAATAAAAAAAAAACCATCACGACACACACAAACAATGCACAACAAAAACAACTGACATAGAAAATGTGTATGGTTTGTTTTTTTTTTTTTGGTTATTTTTCTGCAAATGTTTGTCATCTTTTTTTGTTGCTCTCTGTTTCATCTGGTTAAAAGAATGTATGCTGCATGCTTTGTTGCATGAACATGTGCATTAAAAAGAATCAAATGAATCAGATGTAGTTATTTGTATATCTTTTTGGTGAATGAGAATCAGCTTATACAATATATGCACATGCGCTCGCACCCGCTCAATCGCGGCCACTACCAAACGGAACAGCATTTGTAACACTCTCTCACTGACTCATTGATGCACAGACTGAATATACGTAGCCGAAGAATTCACAGAGAAAAAAAATTATATATATATATGAGAACGAAACAGCAGAGAGGTAGAAAGAATTGGTTAAAAGAAATAAAACAACAATGACAACAAAGTTATGAGTGAACGAAATATTGTTGACGACGATGATAAAAAATCATTAAAAATAAATAACGAAATATCATCGCACAGTTTTACAGCTGTGTCTCGCGCGCTCGTTCTGGTCGTCGTCTTTCCGTGATGGCTGAATGCGGCTATTTTAGTTTCGAAGATCCAGCAAACGAAGAAGATGAAATAAACTGAAAAGCGAATTTGTTTGGCTCATTTTTTTTTACATTCGTCGCTTCGAGAAAAAAAAAACACATCCACAAAAGCCACAAGCGAAAAAGTTCAAAAATATATGAGAGTTTGTGAGTGCATCCGCTGAGGTGAACACAGAGCAACAACAACAAGACAAAAAAAAAATACATGTCAAATCAGCGATATCACCATCGTCGGAACAGCAAGATGTTGAATCGTGTATTTGTTTTGTAATAATCACAAACTTTAAAACTTTACAAGATATTACTTACTAAGAAAAGGTCCATTCTTATGCATAGTATCGTTTTAATTTTCTTTTTTTGCATTCAATGATGCTGCTGCAAAAATGCACACCAACACCAAATGGAAACGAACACCAAGCCACACCAACCAATCGAGTATATATGCCAAAGATTTATACCAAAGATCAAATCTGAGTCATTTTATTTCCATGCAGCATATTCGCCACACGTTCGACGGTAGAGACAGAGTAAGCGCGCACGCCTAGACAGTGATTTTGTATTCATATTTTTTTTTTACTTCAAAACGAATGATCGGTTCGAATTGCCATCCTATATCATGAGACTTTGACCCAATTCCACGATCGATGACGGATTCGCGATATTAAATTGAATTGATTAATTGAGAATAATTCTTATGTGCCATTTTGATTTTATTTATGTCAGTTATTCAATAGCTATGTTGCCGGCCACATTGGTAGAGGGAAACAACCATTGCAAATAAAATCGGTACGAATGGAAATACAATGGTTAAGTCAACTCACTTGATTTAGTGCCAAAAAAATGCTTCGATTTTTTTGAACAATTAAAAGAAGAAAAAGGGACAGCATTTCGTTTCTTAGAGTTAAAAAGATGAAAACTCGATAAATTTAGGCATTTTATTTCGAAAAACATAAAATTCATTTGAAGCAGCGCTGCTTTTGCATCGGAAGTTGATGAATTAAAATTAAGTGTTTTTCAAATTAGATAATAATGGTAAATGACATGGTACCTAAACGAATTTTATCGTCATTTCGTTAAAAACATTTTGTTACTTTTTCATAGTATATGTGTTGCCTTTGTTTCTTGTTCGATGTGATTAAGCGCCATGCGCCCATCACGTTCCAATTTTTTTTTATAGTTTAGACATTTAATGTTTTAATGCTTATTTGTTCTTCTATTGTTTGTTCTTTTCATTAAGCAAAACAAAAAGAAAAAGAACCTAAAACAAAACAACCGAAAAGGGCAGAACTTGAAGAAAACTTAAAACTCATCGTTCAAAAATCATTATTTAGTGTGTCCAGCAATTAATCAAAAAAGACCGCCACAGCCACCATAACAATAACAAAAAAAAATAGCTCGATTCTCTCTGTCTTATTTTTTTATATTTATTTTTCTGTTATTCTTATTAATTTATTAATTAATTGTTAGATCATAATATGCGATGTGTGTGTACTGAACGAACAAACATGCATACATTAGCTCGTACTAATGACCGAAATTATATACAATTCGGATGAGAGCGCAAATATTTATTCAATGGGAAGAAAACTCGCACTGTTGCCACAATATTACAAAGAAGTTTGGGTGCTGCCGCTTTTTTTCTGGCATTTCATTTTTCTTTGTGTTGTATTTTGTTTTGCATTGAATTGATGCAAAAAATTGATAAAAAAAGAGAAAAGAATAAATGTAATATGTTTCACTTATGGCCGCATTCGGATTCGAAAATGAGTGAAAAGGAAGAAATAATAAAAAAAAAACAATTCAATCTGATAAATTAAAAGAGCTGACCACCCAAGTATGTCTTTTTTTTCTGCTTATTATCGGCGCTTATCTATTGTCTAAGCATACGCAAGGTGCTGATCAGAAGTGTTCCGTTTTATATTTTATTTGATGGAGTGAGCCCGTTTCGATTTGGCTCATCAAGCGCAGACACACCAGCGCACACGCATCAACAACAAGAACAACAACAACAGCAACCGAAACAACCACCTGGAAACATATTTTATGGATTATATTTGATGTCTTGAACATTTCTTTTCGGCTTTTTTGACTTTTCATTGAAATTGTGCATGTGCTTCAATTTCTAATGATGATCTTAAATGATTTCAAATGCCGAATGCATTCATATTTTGAATGAAATTATTTCGGTTGGTGAAAAGAAATTGAATGAACCAGGAATTTTATTTTTCTAATCATCAAACCTCATTATGTGTATTCTTCATTGTGAATTTGCGCCCCTGTAGCACCACAACAACAAAACAAACGTCATTCAACGCATCCATCGTTAAGTGACGCTTTATTCTTACATACTGTAGGGTTATAGCCGATATTGAACTTGTCAAAAGTCGTATGGCATTAAACGCATATTTTGACTCCATTGGTGTAGAGTTGTCGAAATCATCGTGCTACAGGGGCGTGAATTTGCGTATGAAATTCATATTTTCCAATTGCAAGTGAACGGCAAGTAATTTTTTTAAATTATAATATTTTGTGATCAAAATTCAATGGATTTTCGGTAACCTCGTAGGTGAAGCAAACAATTCAATCGAAGAATCGAAGTGAAAATTTCTCATCTATCGATGCGAAAATATATTTTGAACATTTGAATGTTTTTATTATTGTCAATAAAGATGTCCATCGCCAGTGATTTGGCACAAATTTTTATTTTATACCAATCCGTCTAACCGAAAAAAAAATAACAACTCAAAACAAATGTTTTGCAAAATAAAATCGAACGTTGTAATAATTGTGTGCATTTATAGTAAACGTGACATACAGAACAATCCAAGTAAATATCACGCTTCTGGCGTACAGCTCTACCGCATTTTAATTGTATTTAAGTGTATTATATTGTTAATTACTATGGCTACAGCCACCAGCGCAATGTCACTCGCGTCAATTCAATTTCTGCCGTTGCATTCATTTCATGCCCTCTCTAAGTGTATATAGTTCATGAAACAAGCTTAATCACAATTTTAAAAAGGTCAAATCACCTTCGCTTTTGCACATTTTACACGTTGTTGCAAAGATTCACACGCCAGTGTTTCATTTAAACAAAACATTCAAACTGCAAACAAGAATACGAAGAAAAAAAAGAATACGAAACAATCATTTAATCGCAGTTTAATGTACAATTTCATGTTCATTGAATATATCAGATCGATTTGGTTGAATTTGTATAGACACACGAAGGGGAAATATAAAATATCAATAACCGATTGCTTGAACGGCATTTGGAGAAAATGATGCTTGAAGCG
Organism: Contarinia nasturtii; assembly: GCF_009176525.2. NCBI lineage: Eukaryota > Metazoa > Arthropoda > Insecta > Diptera > Cecidomyiidae > Contarinia > Contarinia nasturtii. The sequence goes on from NW_022198708.1 coordinate 4,204,449, forward strand.
TCTGTCAGTATTTCCTCAGTTATATACATCATCACACAAGTGCCTTTTTCAATGAATTAAAGCCAAAACAAAAAAAAATGATGCAGAAGTTTTTCGTTCGTAACGTAGTCGTTGAGTTTATTGAGTCTTTAACTGTACAACATTTCTAAATTGCAAATATTTCACATGCACAGTGCATTGCACACACACACACAAGCCATTTAATGCAAAACAAGTTTTAATTCAATTGCATGTTAAAAGATTAAACCGTTTAGTATATTTAATGAAATTATCAAATTCGTTGAGATCGAATAGCGCTATCGGTGACTTTCAAATGGCAAGACTCTGGCTAAATTGATTTTGAAAAAGAAAAATCAATTGAACCACTTCATTTGACCACAATCAATTTTCTTCGTTCGATCTTCGGAGTATGTAATTTTGTTTTTTCTTTTTCTTTTGGAAATAAAAGTGCAATAACTCCACTCTCGTTGAAAATGATATAGTTCGAGAAAAACCAAGTCGTTCTCAAATCATCAAGTTTATATATTAAAATCCGCACTTTTCCCACTTTTTGGAACCGAGAAAAAAAACCGTTTAGTTAAATAGATGTGATCTTAAAGAAAAATAAACACGTAAATGATCTCATCAATTAAATATATATACGCTGCATGCTAATAATTTAACTATCTGTGGCCATCTAAATCGAAACAACGTGGGTTTAGGCCAATCTCAAAGGTATTACGAAAAAAAGAGAAGAATTGGTATGGTATACAATAACATTCGATACCATCGAATGAATAAATTCAATTACCATGGAAGGACTGGGGACAATGTCGTTATTCATCTCACTTTAGTTGTATGCTCCATAAAAAAAGCCATGGAGCATCTCTCATAGATAGATAGTTTTTGAGCCGAACAAAAACAACCATTGTGGCCACTACACTATACAAACGGCAAACTTAATAATCGCATAGAATTGAATGAGATAAAAATCTTTGTTTTCGCTGCTTAGTTGTATGTTCATTTATTTGCTTTCTTTTTCGATTTTCTTATATATTCGGTTTTATTTTTCAAATCAAAAGAAGTTATATTGTAAACCATAACGAAGCTATCTCATTCAAAATGCCCGTAAATGATCATTTTCAAAATGTGTGCGGAGCGATCTAATCTTTATTTGAAACGAGAAAAAACCAAAAAAGAATCATTGAAAAGATTATTAAAATCTATCTCTTCTGCAATCCTGTAATTAAGGTCTGTTGCATACATCAAAGTTCTTTGAAATTGTCATGACTATTTTTCCCAATTTAACAAAAGAAAACTGTTGATATGCATGGATTTTAATTACAATTTTTTCGTCCATGTATGAGACCAAAATAGCTTCTGATTTTAAACAGGTGTTAAATTGTGAACAGCCACGAATCAAGTCACGAATATATTCGGTGGAAAGAAAAAAAAGTCCGAAGAGTTAATGATTGGCAATGTTCAGCGAATGTGTATAATTTTTCGAATTTTCAACTTCCATTTTACATTGTTATTCAGTTAATTTATTTTCCATTATATTGAATTAGCTACTTTTTTTGTGACTATTGGCTACCTTAACACAAGAAAGATGATGACTTGTCTAAAACAAAAAAAGAAACGACGATGTAATTTTTACGTTGTTGCTTCACAACAATCATCGCAAAAGATGAAATAACACATCTCATTAAGTGCACGAGAATGAATAAAACCACAGTCCAAAAAAGAAGCATTCGATTCATGAAATGGCATTCTAATGAAAACAAACGGAGCAAAGCGGCTTCTCTTTCGCTTCTACACAACTGAAAGAGTGACAGAGATCGAAGTAATGTAGTCATTACCATTATTCGAATTATACGGAAATGAACATACTTTACCGACATTTGAACAATTCAGTCTAATTCAACAATTTTCGAGCTTCGTGAATGCGTCCAGCCACCATGTTCCATTGTACGGTAATGGTTTTTTATGATGTTATTCACTGAGAAATGACTTCATGACCATGGTGACATGACCATCCAAAAAAAACAGCAGTTGTCATTTACTTCGATACTCAGTTTGTATGTGTTACTTACACTTAATTCGATCTGTATGTTTGTCTGTCGTCGACGTCTTTCTTCGAATAATATGAATTGTTATTCGTTCGAAAAAATTTCGGTGGTTTTTAACATTTTGTGAGTGTGTGTGTTCTATTCGACAAATGGAATAATTATGACTCCATTGCGCACAATAAACACTTTCATTTGAACATGAACATTTTCGACCAGACAAAATAATGGATCTCTGATGATGTTTGTTGTTGTTTTGTGTGTGTGTCGAAATTTCAATTTACTCAATGTCGTAACGGCACTTAAAGAAAAGATACATAGTTTGCTGTCACCGATTTTCATTCAGTAAATTATTTGCCACGGGAATTTTCTCCGTCAAATGCAAATGAATTCGGTAAAAGCGTTGTTTTTTTCTTTCTAAATCTTAAGAGTTATATTTCAAGTGTAGGAGTTAGTTGTTTGGTGTCTCAATTATGAGAAAAAAATTGTTTACCTTCACTGAATCAATTTCAGGCTGTTGATTTCATTAGCACAAGCGTCAGCGATGGTGATCTATGCCTATGGGCTTCAGGTTTTTTTTTTCTCATTTACTTCGTCAAATGGAGCAATAAAAAAAGCCAGAGGAAATGGTTAAAACGAAGTGATGATTCTATTTTGTTTTCTTTTTTTTCTTCAATTTTTTGTTTTTTGCTTTTCATTTCTTTCTCGTTGCCGCAGCTAATGATTTTACTCAAAATATACATAATCACAACCTACTAATAGAACCTTATTTACACATATCTTTACCATGTCTGTCGTGGAAAATCAACCTGTGATCAACAAACTTGATTCCAGCATCATGTTGTATCTTTTTTTTTTTCTCGTTTATAGTTAAATGTAACCTCGTTCATTTTTTCTTTTTCGAAAAAAATAAAAATTAATACGAAATGCACTCGCATACACCTTGACTAATGATTTGGTTTCCGTGTGACAGTTTCGTTGGCAACTTAATATTCAGTATCTCATTTGCATTGAAATAACGAATTTCAGTGCGAATTCTGCATAAAATTAAACGAAACATTAATTGTTGCCAAAAAAGCAGAAACATTAGTTCCACAAAGATGTAACACTCAATAAAAGGAAAAAAAAGTACAAAAGCATAAGAGGAAACCGGATCAGGTTGTTGGTTTGTTGCTTTTTTTTATAAATCGTTGAATTAAAAAAGGGCCGAAAATGCGCTATCAAAGTTTAGCAAAAGCAAATTTATTATAATAAACGGTAGCTTAAGCCATTCTCATTTTTTTTCGATGCTCTTGTTAACATTTTTTACGTTCACATCGCACCATACCATTTGCCGACTCTCGCATTCATGATGCATTAACGCATGCAAACAGCGGAAAATAAGCCAAAACGAAGAGAATAAGTGCCAAAAATTCGTAAAATATTTTTCTTCTTTTTTTTTCTTTCAAGTAATTAAGTATGCAGTTGATCGTCTTCATTTAATTAAAATCATTTCTTAATTGCTGCTAATTGCCAAATATCAAGATAAATGATAAACACTACTGCAAATTGCACATGTTTTCAATTTGGTTGATGTATTTCTTGCTATTTCATTTTGGATCGTGTTTGCAAAGATCAAAATCGGTTCACATTCGGTTCCGTTTTGGGAATTATAATTTTCACTTTTGAATAATGAGCAAACGAAAGAAACGGACGAAAATCATTGTGGCGGTGTGTTTATGCACCAAAAATACAATTGCGTTCAACCGAAAGAAAAATCCTTTTTTGTGCAACGAAAATTGTCTCGTTTTCTTCATTCTCGTGAGAGTTCAAAGACAGACGACAACTTTGAACACACAAGTGACAAAACTAAAAATGAATGTAAAAGGAACCGCACGAGCAATACGAACAACCGAGCGCGCGCGCACACTCAATCACAATAACAAATTCAAATAGCATTTTGCATGGTATATTCACACAGCAGCCACAAATGCCATGCGAAAACACGGTGAAAACAACGAAAACAAATAAGCGTTCAACAATTATCTTCTGTATTGTGGCTGCGAGTAGTCTGAGATGATGTGCGCATGAAGAGAAACATAAAAAATAAATAAATAAACGGTATTATTCCATTGGAGTTTGCGTGACAGTTGACAGTGTTATATTTCACTTTACCTGATATGTGTGCTGTGTACTGTGCTGTGAAAACAATGGATGAAGGTTCTTTGGCTATGTAGAATAATATTTCATTTTAATTTTAATCGAGATTTATCAAGATCAGGTAACACGGTCATGTTCTCCAATGTCTGTTTTTGGTCGTTGTCATTGTTGTTGGTGTTATTAATTCTTTTTTTGTCGTGTACAAAATTCCTCTTGACACATTCGATTCACCACGGTCACACCAAAATTCTAATGTGATCGAAATTATTGAAAACAAATATAAGAAAGCAAGAAAATAATTCACACACACAAAAATTAAGATATCAAATTAGATTAAAGCGATATACCGACCGATCGGTTAAATTTCAATATGCGATGCGAGAAAGAGATAGAACTTGCACGAATATCCCAAGCGATTTACGATCAACCAGCTTAATTTGCTTAGATAAAAACGGTTTTCCGTATTTGTCGATAAATGAAGAGGTTCGCACATACGGCCATTTATTGAAAAGAGATAAATATGCAAATTTGACGTTTGAATTTCATTGGTTGGGGCTTTTTATCTTCTTATTGTTTCTTTCTTCTCTCCGAGTCTCATTCTCTTTCTATCCCTTTTTCTCAATCGATGTGTTTCTTTCTATTTGGAAGCGATCACTATTGGCCATTGAATTTGTTCATATTAATTCATTTTGAAAAATCGTTGAGATAAGCGTATTTAGTTTTGCAAAAAGCATAGCACGCCAAAACTCGTTTCAGTTTCAGCACGAAGAAAATAGAAAAACACAAAGAATGCAGAATATCGTATAAGAGCATTTGAAGCGAATTTAAAAAAAAATGTCAAAAGTTTATCGAATCATCTTGGCGTTTCACTTTATCGCCGTTGTCACGACTTCAAACTTCTTTATAATACGGAATAAAATTAATTGTTGCATTTTTCAAACGAACGAAATACTCAGAGAGACCAAATAAAATAGAAAACCGAGAACTGAAATCAAATAATAATAAAAATGATTAAAAGGTATAGATGTTTTACATCTTTATAATTGTGCAATTGAAATTATTTTATAAATGTGCATCGAATGAACATACATTGTCTTTCCAAAAAAAAGCATTTGTATGTGTGTGTGTGTTTGAGTAAATTGACGGCATACATACAAATATTGCATTTGTACATTAGCATTTCGTCGATTTCTTTGCTCTGTTTGCTGAATCTGAGGATATCAAAACCGTTCGTTCGCTTTGTAATTCACTTTTACTTGACATCGATAAAATGCTTGAAAACCGCGCGGAATGCATTGAAGTCATGTTATGAATGTCGTGCATATCGAAAATAACGAAGTGAATTATGTTTTATAGACCAAATAGTTCAGTGCTTTAAGATAGAAAAAAAATGTGGCATAGCCACTGAACTGAGTTGGTCTTTAAGTCTTTCTGCCTTTTGCATTCACTCATCCATTTGCTTGCTCCTTCTCATTTATGTTCTGGCTATGCCCTAGGAGATTTACAAAACATTTTTTTTTTTTTATTATTTTATGGAAAATCATTGTAAAGTAAATCCCATTCACTTTATGCTAATTGCGCAAGCTACACTAACAATAAACTCTCTCGTTAACTTTAAACTGTAAGAAAAATATATGCAGAAAAAAAAATTATGAAATCCCAAATTCAGATGATATTTGACTGTTGCACATAAAAAAAAAACTATAATATGTGAATTTAATATCAAAATGAACAAAGCAAATCAGTGCAGTTTATGGTTTCATGTTTTGTTTGAAATTTACGATGAATAAATAAAAGAACACGAACCAATAACAAATATGTAGAATCGAGACATATATCTATTATGTAGAAAACGGAATCAAAGATTTTTGGTGCCTTTTTTGGAGGATGTGCTTGATTTGATGGATTTTCTGTCCAAATTTGGTGGCCTGTATAGCATATGAGCGAATTTTTCACATCGCTTTCAATATATAATTGGTTTAATATTTCAAAACATCAAATTTTCAACATATAGCTCGCAGCCTTATAGAAAGTGAAAATGAAACTGAATTACGTTGCATTTCTAGAATATGTTTGTTGTCGTCATGCAGAAATTTTAGCCGAAAGGGACTGTATATTTCAAAATGTCATAGTTTGAAATTAAAACCAAAATCGCAAACGATTTTTCAATGTATTATTTTTTATGTGAGACAATTCTAATTTTTAGATTCGGGCTCAATTTGTCTGGCTAATAATTGTAAAGGAATCGCCAACGTTTGCAATGAAGTCAAAGATGCGTTCGAGAGGTTTGACGTTGATTTATACTGAGTAAAATTGTGCACAATGCGCGTGAATAATGATGATAGAAACGGCGTCAACAACGACCACGATGATGATGATGATAATAGTGCTGACGAGCCCGGTATCGTCGCAGCTAAGCAGACGGGTTTTAATGTGTTCCTTTCATAATTTCAAATGTCTGAGAAGTCTGTCGTGAGCACATGTATTTTTCTATTGATTTTCTCGTTCAGTTTCGTTCTTTTTTTTGCCTTTTTGTTTATCATTTTTGTTGTTGCTGCGACGTAAAAACACAAGGCCGGAAAACTGAATTGCACTACTCATACACAATTACCAGCCCCCAACTACATGTGTACTACGCGCTTGTTAAACACACACACACACACATATATATATATATATATGTACGCATAAACAATCAAACAAACAAAGTACATCGAACACATATACACACACGTTCCAGCACAATTCTCCCGGTCTATCCATTGTCATTGTAACTTATTGCATTTCTGTGCACTTCATGCGTCGTCAACCCATGACAGACACAATAATTTTCTGCCAGATTTAAAAGATTCAAAGGAACATTTTATAATTATTTCAAAACTAGACATGAAGCTCTATCCATCAATAGAGCGAAACGCGCTACGATATGCAATGAATGCACATCTAGTGAATTCGATGCGGCGGCGACGACGACGACGACAGCAGCGGCGGTGGCAATGATGGCAGCAGCATAGTATTTATTATGTGAGTGTTTTATTTCGCTTTTTCACTGTAAATGGTCTCTCTGTCGCTTGCTGATATTTTAAGTTGTGCACAAAGTAAAAATGAAATGGCATAAAATATTTAATTCTTTATGCGTTTGACAGTTAACTGATCATTGAAAAAAGATTTATAAATGTATATACATATCAAATAGTGAAACAAACCAAATTTTGATTTTTCCAACCAACATCCAAAATGACTTAAATATGAATTCAAAATAGGCGCATTTATACAGCCATTTTCAATAAGTTTCAATTCAAAAAGTCAGAAGACATCTATGCAATTGCCTACAAATTGGATTAGGTTGATATGGTAATGTGATTTTCTGTTTTTAAAATACATTCGATTCATCATCACATTCAACGTATGGATGTGTGCCTCAAACGAAACGATGTTCTTATTAAAACAATATAAAAATGTCTGTGTGTGTGTCTGTTTTTTTTCCATTTAATTCTCCATGCAGATGAATTTAAATGGAAAAAACTATGCAAAACTATGTGTACAATTTACAAATATTGTAAAAACATGATGCATACTGCCTACATGGCATTCAAATCAACAAAACCGCCGATGTAATCTGAATACAAGTGAGATAGGAAACGGTACGATGAATGTTCTGTTCACAGTTCTCCTTTTGACTTATGTGAACCAGCGAACGAGAATGAGAAACTCACTAGCACACACACATAAACACTACGAATGAATTTACAATGAATCTGTGCGATTTCGTTGTAAACAGTGAAACTGTTAATTTGCAAGGTATCATTTTCTCTACTTGCAGCATAAAGAAAATCTTAAATTTAAAAATATGCATACAGATGGACGATCTGCATGTCTAGTTTGGTTTTATTTTTTAGTATTTTGTTTGCATGCAGTGTGAAGAGATGCAGTGCTTAATGCACAAAAGAATGCACAAGCAATATGTCATTCAGGATAATCACAATTCGTTCGTAAAACATTTGATTAATCTTAATTTAGAGACGACTTGGTTTGGTTTGGTTGCTTTATTGAAACACCGCACACAAACATAAAAATGAAGAATAAAAAAAATTATCTACACTATTTTAATTAATTCACTTCCCCGCGAATTGAAATTTACGTTTATCGAAAGTTTCAATCATTTTCTGATTCATTTGAGAACTTATACATTGAGCAATCGACTATTTTTTTTTCTCCTTCTTCTCTCTTTCTCTATTTCAAATTGTTAATATCTTATGCAAAGCTTGTTCTGCATTATCCAGGCACTCTTTGTTTACTTTTTTAAATGTCAAAATATGTTTGGGAGAATTTAGTTGCTGCTGCAAGCCCAAGCTATCCCATTTATTCATTTGCCAAGCTGTGTGGCATGGTGTTTTATGAAATGACCGTGTTGAAAAGATGCTTGCTTAATTACGAAATGAAGATGAATAAATGTTCCGTATGCAAATAAAACAAGTCAAACCCACGCGATATGTGCCAACAAGCCAAACTATACCATTAAATTGTCATTCAAGTTGCGCATACTTTGTTAAATGCCAAGCGACAATAAATAATTTGAAATTTTCGGTTCTAAAAACTATTCGGGCATTGACAAGGATTCCTGAAAGGTTTCGCTTCAATTTTATTTTGCCTTAAAATGTTGCAATCAATTATGTTGAGCATTTTACTCGCTCTCACTCTAGCCCAATGTGGAAAATAGTGTGTAAGTAAATTTACTCGAAATATAAAAAAGTGCTTTGGCAGGGGTGAAATCAACAAAACATAAACATTTCGAACAATATTTAATGGTGTGAACATGAAAAGAGTGTGTAACATCGTAATATGTCAAATAATGTTGATTTTAATTAAAATTTAAATCGGGATGCCAATGTGAAAAATGTTGAATTCAACAAGACAACCATGCACACTTTTAAGTATATATATACAATGCCATGCCATTGCAAAAATTAATGCATGCATAGAAGATAAGTAGTTCAGCGTCAACTAAGCAGAAACGTTCATAGAATTTGCCCGGTGCTTGAACATCCTTGAAGAGAGGAGTCTTGAAAGAGCGCTATGTGTATGTGTTCACCTTACCTTGTACACGGTTCTGTGTAGATTGCATCTTTTAGATGAGAGCATCTGCGACTATTCTGAATATAGCCTTCTAACACGTCATGAGGAATTACGAAAGTAGGAGAAAAAACGTGTCTTAGTTAATGTTGTCGAACGAACCGCTGCCATTGACACCATATGAATTATATTTGCCACTATTCTCAGCATAACATGATTCCGTAAATGCCTCTGGAAAAGCAGTTGGCCAAAGTCTTGATACGCATTTTTCGTTCACTCACCACCAGCATATTTGTGCCGTGTTTATAAACACATTTAAAAGACGTGGAAAACATATTGCACTACAAATTGTTGTATTTAGTTAATTTTTACTTTCGCTGAGCTCTCTTAAAGCATGTAGTCGGTGTTGTTTGCTTTTTGTATCAACGAAACCAAACCCAGCCAAACCTCTATACTAAGTTTCAGCAATTAGAGATTGAACAAATAAAATTGTGAGTTTCAACACAATCGTAGACCACGCACACACATCATAAGCAAGGAGGAAAAAAGAGACGAATAGCAAAAAAATAAAATCAGATCCAAAAATACCCCTTGCCGCCGTGTATTGCCGGCTCGACAATTTGTTGTTGCTTTGGCATACGGTATGTCTATGTGCCTACTTTGCTCTTCGTTGTCGCCTTTTTATGCAATTATAACGTAAGCACTTCATGTGAAATGCATGCACAAAAACACAAACGGGAAAGAGAAAGAGAGACTACACACACACACACACACACAAATGCTCAATGAATTAATATACATATAGAGGGAGAGATAGAGAAAAAAATATAAAGGGAAAATACGTAAAAAAAATTGCACGAAACAACAAATAACATGAATACAATGGGTACCACCCTTTTTTCTCACTTCATCTCTTCACATTGAAAGCACAACAACTCTAAAAGCCGTAAAAAATGCACATGCTTCGTTGACATAGTATACCGGCAGTGTTGAAGTATATTGACATTAAAACCAGCAAAAACCTCAACTCCAACTCTCTTCTCTCTTTGTCTCGCTCGCTCTTTCTCTCTTTATGCATATTGTTGGCTATGCGTTCGTTCATTTTTGTACATTTCTTTCACCAAATATGTGCAAATGATCACCGTTCGAAAGCCGAAAGTCTTGCACTTTCAAGCGTACAATGCCGTTTAAAACAACAACATATAAATATATATATTTTTTTTTCATTGCGTCCGTTACAATCAAAAAAACAATAGCATTCACAAAACCCTATCAACTCCTCGAGGACCAACATAAAACGAACGGTTCATTGTTTTCGCTTGGCCGAAACGTTTTTCACACAATAGAACAACGTCTGCATATAATTATACATTGAAGATATGAAGAACATATACATTGAAGATTGGAACATTCTTTTTTCTCTTATTCACTTAAAATTGACTGGTTTGCGATATAATTTTATTTCATTTTTGTGTATCTGTTCCGATCGTGACTTGAACATAATACAAATTAATATCAACTGTCGATCGGGTAGATAAATTTCATCGGGATATTAGTTCATTTAAATTTATTTTTAGAGTTTAGATTTTAAAAAACAATTTTTACTTAAATATCACGCTTTAATCGTCTTTGTAAAGAGTTTTGATATATTTCAAACTAAATCAGAGGAACAAATAGAATGAGAAATATATAAAAAGACTTCTGAAGTGAAGAGAGAAAAAAAAACAGCATATAACTATATGTGTTACATTGATGGTGTGATCTGTTTCAATTGACAATACGAAATCATCAGACGAAATTTGTGATAAAAGGCATCAGAACACTTAGGGATGGTGTTCGTGTGTGCATATATGGCGAGATATGACGATGATGATGATGATGATGAAGTGATTCAGACTTTATTCATTGTTAATCATAATATTATACACTGTGCGTATTATTAAGCCACTAACACTTATCGTCACCACGTCGCGTCGTCACTTCTTTATTCGTGGATGCATTGTTAAATTTGAAAAGGAATCCAACACACATAGAACATATCCATAACGCTTAATACTCTTGTAATCTCATATTATGACTGTGGATCAGTATGCGTACAAATGGGCTCAATGACAAGCTGACGAAGATGATGAGAGGTGAGAAAGAGTGCAGTTGCAAAAAAATTAAATGATGTAAAGCGAGAAAAGGAATAAAACAGGCATTCAAACACATATACATAACATATTTATGCACCATTCAACAAAGATTGACGTTTAGTTTTAAAGGTAGCTCATTCCGAATATGTTTGATTTTTTTGGTTGCAGGCGCTTTTGAAAATTGCAAATATTTTTTGAAATTATCTAAAAACCTTTTTCCAATTACTTAAAAGTTGAATTTCTCTTTGAAATGTTACTTAATCTGCGAAAAATGTCAATTCGTGCAGAATAGAAAAGGAGCAAAAAGATAATTAAATGATAATGACTTAACGAGCATTTTCGGAATTGGTCGGCTCCAACGGGTAAATGACAATTGAACAGAATTGCATCGACAATGCACATGATGCATTATTTCGATTATTATTGTTTGACGCAATTCAGGCATATACAGAAATCCGTTTCTTCATTCGTTTAACACTTGCCATGTTCCATATCCCTCTCGATACAAATTACAAATGCGTACACATTATCACACTTTTTTAATCTTCTCTCATTAGGAATTTAAAACTAATGATTTTTTTACATCATCCGGGATGATTCATCCAGCCTCAATCCCTCTTGCTTTTGCACTGTATGGCTTATATCGCTTGTAATTTTCTCACTCATTTTTTTTTTAATTGTTTGTATGTATGTCTATGCAAACGCATAAATTTGATTGAAATACGGATTGGCGTCAAATATTTTATCTTAAGCATGGTAAATCAAGTATCGCAACCTTTTGCCATTATTCTATGTTTTTGGTGCATATGTTGTTCAAGTGGTCTGATTTATGCACATATTAATAATTATCAATAATGAAATTGAAATGTGTTTTCAGAACGAGCATTTCATTAAGACGCACTATAATTGACTTTTATTGGATTTAACGATGCAGACGAATTGATTTTCTGCTTCATAATTAAATTAAAATTCATTTGTAAAAAAAAATTCGACGACGCTTCATACATACATCAACGTACATACAAATTGAAATTTGTGCTAATGCTACGGAACGTATATGTACATACATTAAAGAATGTCAAATCAGTCAAATCCCATAAAAGTGCACGTTCGGTATGCCAACACAAACATCAATATAAGGTGAAAAGGTTAAAAGTGAATATATATGTGGAAAACACTGCAACGAAGTGGACGATCCGCTGTGATACAGATCAGATCGTTTTCTATATGAATTTCCTGCCTGCATCCTCATGTGGTCGAATGCGAAGAAAAAAAAAGTGTTGCAGAAGAAGATAAATGATAGTATTGCATCGTGCGCACACAAATCACAAAGTAGTTAAAATGTCCTTGAGCTGATATGCTCTGATACATATTGATGGTGAAAAATGCATGACAACTGAAGTGGATGCTTTATCACTGTTGAAGATTGAAACGATTTCTTTATTTTGCATTCGTAGTTATTCCAATTCATTGCTGAAGTGTGCTAGTTTTGTAGTAGTTTCAAAAGATAACAGCCGGTTAACTGTAGCGAATGACAAATGCTTAATGGTACAAAGTGATATCAGACCGGCCCCGATGTGAGCAGAGTGTGTGTAGGTCAATGGAGCTTGAGAAATTGCATATCAGTATTCGTGTATATGCATTGGAAAAATGGATAATACTTGCAAACAAATCGAAACAATATTAATGATGAAGTTGCCATTTTTTTTTATCTTCTCTTTCCCGTTGTTGTTGTTGTTTTTTGTGTAGAAGAAAATATCATCGGGAAATTCAAGTGCTGTTGCCAATTAAAAAGAAACAAATGTGAATGAAGAGTGACAGAATGAATGGATAGAAATGAATGAAAATGGAAATGAAATGAAAATTGCTATCAATTCATTGAGCATAAGTGTAAGGTGTTTAAACTGTCACCATTCAAAATATCAGGCTTCGCATATTTACAAGAAGATAAACAAATGCGTTGCGAAACAATTTCACATTACGCGACTTCCGTCGAAATCTCGAAATTCGGTTTCGCACGCATATGGTTTTCTTTTGTTCATTTACATTGACGTTTAATTTATTTACACAGAGGAGCTTTAATAGTGTATCAGTTTATCCATATCAAAATAATAAACGCTTTCAATCTTTTCACTCTTTTCACCAACTTAATGAAGATTTACGAAAGGAACATAAAAAGCAAATACTTGCAACAGACACACATACACAGTCATTATGAATGCAAGCAGATTTTTTTTTTGAATAGTTCATTCTTTGCTATCTTCTTATCGTTGACTTTTTTACAATTTGATCACATATATTCTCTTTGTTGCATATGAACGGCGAAGGCAACAGCACACTTACTTGTTTCTCTCAAATAAACCGCTATCGATGGAATATGAGGTTGAGATTTTTCCGTTTTCCTTTTATTTTCAACTATTCGTTATTGTGTCGGTTTCACTCGTTGATTTTTCTGTCGTGTTTTTATTTGAAATGTTTATTTCTTTGGATCTAACTACCATTGCAAACTGATTTCGCTTAGTTTGGCTTTAAATCGAAAGCACGGTCAAAAGTAATCTATACCAAGAATCTCTTTGCGTCATTTTTTTTCCTCGCTTTTTCATTGCCATTACACATCCCAGATAGTTGAGTGCCTGACACAATCAGTGGTAATGATTGTTTATTGTGTACAAAGGTAACAAGGCCGTTGAATCTTAAATAAAATTGGCGTTTTCTTAAATACGGGTCACACTTTTAAATCGATGCTTCTCGCTGAAAATCTTCCAATAGCGTGTATAATAAAACATTTGCTGATTTTGAACGTCATTTTCATTTGTACAAACATTATAATCGAACTTTGGAAATATTCATATTGGAACACATACGGCATGAAAATGGTTGCCTACATTTGGGCGATTTTAAACATGAGATTGAATTAAATGAACTATTTTGCCATGAATACTCGCATTAATAACGACAATGAGCCAACATACATTACCATTGACTTCAAATATTAAAGATGGTTCATCAAAGAAATATACAGTTTTCGGTTATTTCATATGAATTCTTTGGTCGATATGAAATATGAATGATAATTTATGCCATCACTGGCAATATCATATAAATATTTAAGATTTCATTTTTATTCTGATTTCTCGGAGAAAATAGATAAAAAGCGTTCTGCAATTCGTTAAGATTGTTTGTGGTAGATATGTACTAAATCAACAAATTAAAATAGTAAAAAAAAACCAGATATGAATACAGTTAAACACAACAACAGCTCTTCAAGCATTCACTGCGAAATCTTTTTGTTCATAAGATGTTGTTTGTGTAAATATCAAATGCGGCGTGAACATATAAAAAAAGATGCGGCTAACGATGTGAACTTCTTGTACAAAATTTTATTTTCGGAAGTGTACAAAAAATTTTTTTATTCGGAGTGAAACGTGGATTTATTGAAAATTTCGATTTTGATGCTATTTGGCATATCCCAACGGACCATGGATAGCATAAATATCCGTATCCGTGAAAATATATGAGTATAATTGTTATGTTTTGTTCATAGTTTCGTACAGTTTATAGCTATGGATCTCACTTGTAAGATGAATATTTGATATTTCTGCAAAAATGATTTAAATTTCAAGGTCCATAATTAGAATCCCAAAGTGTTCGCAATAATGAATTGCAAAGCCACCTCAATTCAGCAAATTCAGTACGAACAATTTCAAAGGGTTAAATAGAAACTTTAAAAACAGTTTATATTGATTTCGTTTCATTTTATTGATAATGTTGATGTTGTTGTTGTTCTTTGTTAATTCCATTAAACTATGCAAATTAAATATGGCCACGATGTCTTAGCCACATGACGAATGATTTCATTTCTTATTCGCCGAACTACATATGGAGAAGAAGAGGAAAGTTAGCAAATTTGAACAAAAAATGAAACTTTGTTCGTCTCTGGTTTTATTTTCTTTTTAATGCATTTATGATTTGCGATCACCACTGGAGTCAAAATTAGATTGAAACATTTGTTCGGTATAAAATTTGAACAGCTAGGACAAACTGAGAGTGAATACAAAAAATCCCTGGGATACCAATAAAGTCATCATCCATGGGAGTAATGACAGTGTGCCAAAAAATAGTTGAAGAAAATTTCTGCTCGACGGAAAATGTGCTTGAATTACGTTTGAGCAAAAATTTGTGACACAGTGAGATTAATTCGTAAAAGGCGTAAGCCACAAGTGTCTTAATGATATCTTTTAGAAGGAATCTTTTTCAAGAATCATATCATCCACTTACTGATGGTGTTTGAAATTGAATTTGTGGTGTATAACACAACTACTTTGTGTATAATATGGACTAATAGTTTTCAAGATATGAATTTCTTTTTCGTCACTACTTTTCGCCTTAATAAGCCGCGTCTGCATAGTATAAGCATCGTACTGCAAATCTGAGTAGTATAAAAAAAAGAAGCACCAGCTGAAAATAGGGAATTGGTACGATTTAACAAAGAAGACCAAAAGACGGATCTTATCATGAGTTATAATCAAAACAAACAGCTTTTAAGCTGCTGTTGTGGCAGCAAGTTGGCTAAAAAAAGAAGACAAAACTTTAAAAACTGACTAAGAGCAATTTTATTTTGTCAAAAGAGATCACACTGTCATACACACACAAAAATCCGTCTAAGACACCCAAAGAAACAGAAGAAAAAACGACCAACTATTTTGAGATGACGGTGTCATCATGCCACTTGGTGCATTGTGCATAAGTTTTACAGCTCATTACTTACCGCTTTATAGCATAGACGTTTTCTACGCTCACACTCTTTCGCATTAAGTTCGTATCTCTTTTTTCGTTGATGGTATTTGTGTCATATTTTTTATCCTTAGAGTTTACATTTACAAAAAAAAAAAAAAATACACACACCGTCATTTTGATGACGAAAAGAGATGGAAGATATGTTGGATTAAACTGGAACATCAATCCAGCGTCATCCTGATAAAATGCAAACATCGTGACATGCACTAATTTTCGAGCATTGTGATTGACGGCCTCAAAAGTGTACACATAATTTTTTTTAGTATAGTTTCAATGCAGATAAAAGTCTTAATTGTGCTTTTGTGTTCATCAAAATAACGGGGTAAATATTCTGATATCGCTATCTTTTCACAATCTCTATTCATGTGCGATTTTTTCTTATTCTTTTTGCTCTATTTTGATCCTACAAGCGATTAGCAACCTCTTACTTTTTTACCGTATGTGCCATAAAAGTGGCAAATGTTTTTTTCTTAAAACATAGATAGAAAAGACATTTCTTTTTTACTTAAGAAAATCTTTTTGAAGAAAGACGAAAATTGGAAAATTGAAGTAAAACTCAATTGATCAGTATTCGTGCATTTAACAATGAATTCTTGGTGAATCGATTTTATAGGACAATGCGCGGTTTAAACCATCATATGTAAAATCAAAAAAATTACATCATTTTTGAGCAATATTGCTAGTATTATTAATTTGAGCGCATTTTGTTATAAGATTTCAGCATACATTCTGTATTTCAATACAAAATATGCTGTTTCTAAGCATCATAAGATCAATCAGTGTTTTGGTACGCAATTTTTTCATGGCAATAAATTCAGATAATAAATATTCTCACTTTTACTTCATCCTACTCAAATAATTGCGTTCGTTGTGATTTCTATAAATAATATCAGCACGCCGGTAATTTAAAATCTATAAACCAAAAAACTCAAACAACGGTTATCGAAACATATATAATAACACAATAGTATACGGTCACCGCTGCACGTGCACCGATAATTTTGAATATATACGCAACAACGCTGCAAGATTTCGGTGAATGTTGTAATTATCAATGTACGAATATCTCTATGTACATATATGTTTTATCCATTGCGTTGCCAGACAAGAGTTGTACAGTACATTAGTCACGTTTGAATTTTGTTTTTGTGCGTATGGCATACGTACAACACACACATTTGCGTTGACGACCTAAGATATATTCATCACACATGCGCATACATTGGAAGAGAAAAAGAGAGTGTTTCGTATTTGTGTGAGAGAGTACGAGTGAGAGCGGTAGAGAGTGAAATGTCATTCAATTTAACAAAATGTTATTGTTTTTGTTACGCTTTCATGTTTATGAGAGAGTACGTTAAAGTGAGAGAAAGCGAAGAAGAGAGTCAAAACATTTGGTTTGTACGAACAATTGAACATGTACAAAAATGTTTTGTGGAAGCAAACACTGAGTGAGAGAAGCAAAAAGAAATGAAGAGAGTGAATGGATGATGTAAGGTCACCTTCAAAATATGAAATGCCGGTGCATATATATACTAGAGCTACAGCCAGATTCGTCATTCTATACAAACTAGCCAACCGATACAATACTACTTCAAAAACGATTTGACTTTCAAGCAGGAACCACATAACAAATTATTTCCAGTACATTTTTTCTTCAATATTATTATATTCAAGTGTTTTTCTAAGTTCAAACGACATTTTTTTTATTCAACTTTTGGACCAGTCAAATAAACAAGATGTAAGTATTTTATTGCAATAATTTTTGTAATACTTTCGTGAAATTCATTCGGGGGCGGGGAAAAAATTTTACAAGATTTTTTTACAAGCTGTATTAAAGATCGAATGAGTACAGAGTTTATATTATTTTGAAGTTATTTGATAAAACAATTCAACGGAATTCTAAATGTATGTTTCGAAAATAAGAGCCAACAGTTGAGAGCAATGACCCTAAAAGCTGTTGCCAAAAATACCGATTGATTAGTGAAATCGAAATGATTCAAATTTCTATATATACGTGGTTTGCATTTAGATTCGTAAAAATATACATATATTAGTTGCATTTGAACTGCTGTCATCTTTCACATTGATATGAGTTCAGTTTGTAGCATATTTAAATCATTATCAATGTTATTGATAAGAAATTATCAATTTTCAATTCAAATTAAGTACACTATCGTTTCACTTTACAATAAAGAAAAGACGCTAGTTTCGATGCAATGTTTGAATATTTTATCTTCGTTGCATTTTGGTAGCAATGAAATGTGAAAAAGTTCCGGCGATGACAGTGACCACATGAACAAAAAGAAACTGGAGCTTGTTTTGATTCAGTGAGATTGACCTTACACAAGGTTAAATAAATTTTCTATGCCATCTGTTCATGCGTTCCATGGATATGGTGCCGAGCACGAGTTTCACATAAATCGGATCGACAATATACTACTTCTGTGTACGCGCGTTGCTCGCGTCTCCGCAAATGTAACGTAGACGAATATGACGAAATACGTGAGAGTTAAAGCGTATATAAATAGCGTACTTTGAAACGTACATATGTATGGTTCCATAATTGTTGAATGAATCAATGAATCAATAGCGTGCGAACAAAATCCACTTTTTTTCCTTTCTTATCTTTCTTATCTTCTTTTGTTGTGGTTTTCCTAAAATTATGAATCATAGATAAAGCAAAAATAACGATATAATAAAATATTTCGTCAATAATACTTAACATTTTTTTAAATCCTATTTTCTGATTAGATGTCATCAATCAAAGAACAACTATTTTCGGAAGTGGCCGAATGCGATGCCTCATCCAATAACAAAGTGACCGTTGTCGGCATTGGCCAAGTCGGTATGGCTTGTGCATTCAGTATTTTAACGCAGGTTTTTGTCGTTCAAAATTAAATAAAATATTCCTTTTTGAATATAATTCATTACATTTTCTGGATCAAACACTTTCAGAATGTTTCAAGTGACTTGGCATTGATTGATGTTGCCGCAGACAAGCTTCAAGGTGAATTAATGGATCTACAACATGGATCTGCATTCATTAAAAATGCAAAAATCCAAGCCAGTACCGGTATGTTTATAATGATAGTTAAACCAGAAACTGTTTGAACTTTGAACGGTGCCATTTACATTTTTCACACTACAATTTAATTAACACCCGAATAATTTAGTGTAAATTTTCGATATTTCTCGCAAAATCGAATAAAATGTACTAATCGTGTGTGTTTTTTTTTTCTTGTACGCAGATTTTTCGGTAAGTGCCGGATCTCGGTTGTGTATCATAACGGCCGGTGCACGTCAGCGTCCAGGCGAAAGTCGATTGGATTTAGTGCAACGCAATACAGACATTTTTAAGGGAATCATCCCAAAATTGGTTGAATATAGCCCAAATACGATTTTACTCGTTGTATCAAATCCCGTAGATATTTTGACATATGTTGCCTGGAAATTGAGCGGTTTGCCAAAGAATCGTGTCATTGGTTCTGGCACGAATTTGGATTCATCTCGATTCCGTTTCCTCATGAGTCAACGTTTAAACATTGCACCAACATCATGTCATGGCTGGATTATTGGAGAACACGGTGACTCTAGTGGTAAGCCTTTTGGTTTTTTTTTTTTAATTTCATCATATTCATTTCAAAGCTTCCAATCGATTGCATTACATAAATAAATAACATTTAAAAATCAAATTCAAACGGAATAAGGTCATCTAAATAAAATAACGACTTATATCGAATTAATACTGCGACATTAAAAATAATTACGATTTTGGTTGAAGTATAATTTGAAAAGTATACTCTTTTATTTGAAAGTAATAAGTCGATGTGAAGCCGGCGAAATAAGTAAGTAATGATGGCGTTTTCCGTAAGAATTGGCACGTTTCAAATATCATTTGATTGATGACGAAATATTTTCTCGTTCTTGTGCCGTGTGCGTGCAATACAGTTCCCGTATGGTCAGGTGTTAATGTTGCTGGCGTGCGATTACGTGAATTGAATCCAGATGTTGGCACCGATTCGGACACAGAGAAATGGTGTGAATTACACTCAGAAGTTGTAAACAGCGCTTATGAAGTTATCAAACTAAAGGGATACACCTCATGGGCCATTGGATTGAGTTGCGCATCACTTGCATCATCCATTTTGCGTAACACCAACAACGTTCATGCCGTTTCTACATTGGTCAACGTATGTATACGAGAATGTTTGACACCATTTTTAGTTAGAACATTCAATAAATTGATAAATTTTTATTTCCATGTTTGCACACTGTTCTATCATATATAATTCTATATGCACTACTTATTTACCTATATATATTTATACATTTCTACGTGTTGTTATTTATCTCCTTTTTTATATCGTGCGAAAAAAATCATAATATACATATATATAATTCGCTATGCATATCGATGTCCATGCTTGATGGAATCTAATTGCAGCAGGTACAAACGTAGAACTGTAATGTTTCAAGTTAACTTATTAGTTTCGATAAATTTAATCAATTCTCATTTATTGAATGGTTTCAAATCGAGAAAAAAAAATCAAGAAAAAAACATCAGAAACGTATTAATGATATTCATGATTTGAAACCAATTCGATTTGATTTTGATTAGTATTCTTTTGTTGTTGAAATATTATATCGTTTTTTTTTTGTATCGTCGTATTTCAGGGAGAACATGGAATCAAAGAGGAGGTCTATTTGTCATTGCCATGTGTTTTGACCGCCAATGGTGTTTCACATATCGTCAAGCAAATTCTCACCGATTCGGAAACAGTTCAATTGCAAAAGTCAGCGGCATTGATGCAACAAGTTCAGCTAGGGATCAAATGGTAGATCCGTACTTTAAGTTTTTTACAACACAGATCTGTATTACATGAGACAAGACCAACCTCAACGACAATTAAAATAAAAGCAGAAAAACGACTATTTAAAATTGTTCTAAATTGACGACGACGACGACGACGACAACAACAAATATTTGAAATATTGGAATATGAATAATATAACATTTATTTATCGATGCACTACTTATCGATAAGGTCTATCAAATATATGATTAATAATATGTAAAATGATAAGCATTAAAATGAAATCAAAT
Source organism: Contarinia nasturtii (assembly GCF_009176525.2). Classification (NCBI taxonomy): domain Eukaryota; kingdom Metazoa; phylum Arthropoda; class Insecta; order Diptera; family Cecidomyiidae; genus Contarinia; species Contarinia nasturtii. The sequence goes on from NW_022198708.1 coordinate 4,225,742, forward strand.
TGAGGAAACATAAGAAACAATGCATATAATATTTAGATAAAAAAAAATCTTATTGTTCGTCGATCGAGCGTTTTGATCTTCGATTAAATCCTTAAATCTAAATTAATTGAACACAAAATTGATTAGCAATTGGTATGTATTAATAGACAAAACACAAATAATACCCAATTCGAACATATTGTCAATTTGGATGAAAATTTATTGTATGTTTATTTTTTACTTTTATGAATTGGCATTTTCAAATGAGATGTGGAATTGGAAGTAATTAGTGAAAATTTTTCGCCAAAATTTTTGAAATTACTGAAATTCGGACAAACTCAAAAATTAACACAATCTACCTCAAAAAAACGATTTATAGAATGATGAATCTAAAGAAAATTTAAAAGAAATGGAAAACGAACAAAAGCTCCGGTGATACGGTTCGGTTTTTCTTAACATTTTCAAAATAATCACACAATTCTTTAGATAATAACAATAAAATAAAAAACAACCGGTAAATACTGGATTCACTGGTAATCAAGATCTAGAAAAAATGAATTCAAATCGATATAGGCAAAACGTTAAATTTTTCTCTAAACTTTTTTCCATTTGGGTAAATTCTCTGAATTGGAAATAGATAATTAAGCCAATTGTTGTTTAGTAAAAGATAAAGTTCATTAGATTTTAATAATGTGAAGGTTAACTTAACTGGCACACACAATGTATCAATTTAGAGAAAAGCACACACACAAATCAATAAAATATCTTATCATTGAGCAAAACAGATGTTTAATTTCAATGCGATTTTAACTAGCGTCTACGAATGAAACGCCCAAAATTATGCAATATGAAATCAAATAAAATATGGAAAAACTTCCATTCTATGCAACAACGATCCAAATTGTACGACTTGCTTTTAGAAATTCTGTAAATCTGAAATTATAAATGATTTTTAAATTGGTTGGAATCGCCATCTAAAATCTACAATAGGGTGGGTCAATTTTTGAAACGTGCCGATATCAAAATGCTTGAGGTGGCTAAAAGTTCTACATGCTCAGAGGAAACTCGATTTTGGTGAAAATGTGACAAATTTTCTGATAAAAAATTGTAAAGAACGTCGTTAAAGTATTCAAAAAAATGACTTCTATGTACTCAATTTTTATCAAAGAATCGATTTCAAGCATTTTCAAGCATCTATCATATCGGGTAAGATCACAAAAATGTAATTTTCTTGGAAAAATGTGACTAACATTTCCAATGAATCGATCAAGAAATGTGTCAGATTTTTTCAAAAATATCGATGTTTTTTCAAGCCATATAGCAATTGCATTAACGGCCCAATGGATTACTTTGCCGTTGAAGCCTAACGACCTAAAAAATTAATGTAGCAGTCATTTTCTTTATATTAAAAAATGCATCTTATCTAAAAATTACATAGTTTTACTTTTGACATCAGAATGCGATAAAAGTGACGTTTTTTTTTTAATGTAATGATAGTTTGTTCAATATTTGGATTATTATATGTAGATTTGATAATGATCTTTCATAATTAACGTGCGATTATAAATAATTTTTCATATTTGCTTTTGACTCTCTCGATATTTCGACGAATGGTCGACATTTGGAAATCTACTATGATTTCGTTCCATTTTCCAGTATTTTTCGTTTTGATTAGACTGGACGAGACTGGAAAATATGAAGAAAACTTGCCAATAAATCGCCCAAAGTTATGCTATGCTATAAATTTTACAAATGAAATGCTGGAAAAAAATCTTCCATTGAATGTGAAAGTATAACATTTCTTCCAAAAGAATAAAAAATAAGCTCTGATATAGATTTAAAGATCCCTTTCACATAAAAAATCCCGTCAATGTTTTTTGAGATGAAGTAAAATTTTGTAATTAATTTGTTAGTGTTTGAGCGACTAACATGAAAATGTTTTATATGATTAGACTGATGCCGACTTGGCATTAACCCGTTAAGGCCCGGTAGTAAGATTTTTTCAAAATCAAATACATAACATCTTATTGTAATTCGCTAAAACGTACACATATGAAACACTAATGTTATGAGCATCAAATTGGCGTTATTCTATGCAATGCATTGCCAAAAATATGCATTAAATACAACCCATAATAGAACGTGCCGTTCACCCATTACACACAGACCACGAATGTATGTATTTGTACCCTGGCATCGGCTCTGTGCGACCGTTTTGCTCGATTGGGTCACGAATTTATGCAAATTTTTTCATTGTTCATTTTGAGCTATTCTGGAAAATGCCGGGTCTCTTAATTAATTGTTGTGAAAATTGGTATTCGAGTTTTTCGTGGGAAAAAACCCCAATATCGTTAATAATAAGTTGATAAAATATATCGTATTTTTTTAGTTGTTGAGAAAAAAAGACAGAAAATTTTAATAACATAATCTAGTACTTAATCAACATGACAAGTCGGTATAGCAGGTTAAGTTGGCATTGAAATATCCATCAAAAATCGACAAATATTGCTCTAAACTGCTTTTATCGGTTTTTATTGAAAATATCGTTTGAAATCTTACTTATTCGATAATATCGATTTTATCTTGAAATATTCATGCTTGAGAAAAGTGAGAGACTCCCCTAGATAAATTCATTAAACATTAAAAAAAAGAAAAAAATGGTTCTTATCGATTTTGTATGGAAATAGTATGCCGGGTCTCAGAGGTCCCACCTATCCGATAGTGTGAGTGTTTTCATCTGCCCGGTTAAGGGTTAATGTACATGTTTCTTTTCATCTCACTCTCTCTCTCTTTCAGTGATTGGTGTTATGCTTCATTATGTGCGGCACTGCAGCCAATATGTATTTGCGTAGCGTGCGATCGACTAGAATATACAGGCGCGCAGACTTTTGTGGTGGGATGTAAAATTCAAATAAGCACGATCACATGAAACACCTGAAACGAAACAGCAGAATTGCCAGTAGCACCTATATTACAAATACTCATATATTGTACATGCACAGTATCAACATATGTGATCGAAATCAACTGCACATAAACCATGATACAAACACCATGCCGCACAGTTGGATTAACGTAAATACGTACACGACAAAGAAGGACTGCGGCTGAAGCGAGAGAGAAAGAGAAAAATAAAATGGAAATCGACGAGAGAAGAGATAGACACGACAACAAGAGAAGCAGAAAAAAAATACAATCACAATATTTTTGTAGCAAACACACAGATCGTACACAAACATGCACACATACTTACACCGATCATAAACAGTTCAAAAAATACATCAGGTTTAATGATTATCGGAAAGCTGTTTTGCAACTAGTATTGATGATTCTGTCTTCGTAACGACGACGGCAACACCAACCAAAACGGTGCTTAAATGATCATATTTTTTTTTGTTTAGTTTTTCTTTCTCTCTTTTCGAAATCACAAATTTTATCTGACGCGACGGGTTTAAAATTTAACTTTAAACGAAACGGTTTCGAGAAAACAATTTTTTGGCCATTTCGTTTGAATTCTTCAATAAAGTGCATCGAAATTAAATGTAAAATCATTTACCGCTATATTCCATTGTCAAAAATACCAATATTTCTGTAATCGTTGTTATCAATTTTTTTTTTGAAATTTATACGCACATAACTTTGAGACAAAAATAAATTACATAGAAATTAAGTAAATGCTAATGAATCGTTTGGTAGAAAAATATTCCGCAAAACATAAAATTGAAGTTTTAAATTAATTCAGATGGAAAAATGTTTGCGCATTTTAAAATGTTGACGATGTTTTGCTCGTTAGCAAGTGTTTTGTAGCGGAGTGTTTTGGATTTTTATGCGATTTGAATGTGATAATAAAGAGCAAAAAAGTTATTTAAATTTCGATATTTTTGCTATTCGCAATAGAATCGGTTGTTTGACGAATTTCTAACTGAAGCGATTAGTCTTAGTGCTTTGAGCAGCATAAACAAAGAAGAAATTTTGTATTTTTTGCCATTTTTGCGGATAACTTCTCAGTTTATAAAAGTGTGATGATTTAAAAGCAATTCATCCGATTTACGCCAATGCAATTTAAATAATGGCCATTTTATAACGATCGTTGCCGTTGCCACCGCAGCCGTCACGCTGCCGTCGTTTTATTATATACGTTTTTTTTTTCTGTGCAGTATCGGAAGTGGTTGATCATTACATAATTGTGTGCCATTTGAAAATTAGTCGAGATATTGATGCAGACATAGAGCATGAGTCAAATCAATAACAGTGAATAAAACAGTACGCAGTATCAAATTTCCGCGTTAATTTTAGTGCAATTTTGGTGAGTTTTGGAACTGTGCACATTTCCAAGTGTGTCGAATTTTATGCGAGTATTATCCTCGGCATTCTACATTGTATGGTGTTTGCGGCGAATGTGTGGTGTACTAAATGTTGAAGAAGTGGGTGATTTATGGTCAAATAATGATGCGATAAATAAAAAAAAACGTAACGGAAAAACCATTCAACGATCTTAACAATCAATATCAAGTTCAATCAATTGACGCTATTGAATGCTTACATTGCATCGTGTTGAAATTCAAGGATGAATTTAAATCGAAAAAATACACAAACAATTATTCATTATTATCGCACTGCACTTTGAAGACGAACACTAGAAAGGGAGGGAGAGAGAGAGAGAGAGGGAAAGAGGCTCTGAACACACTCAAAAGAGTATGCAAAATGAAAAAGTGCTAAACAAAGTTTTGATAGTAGTTACTCTTTCGCTCAATCAATCACATCGTCATTGTATATTGTGTGATATGTATAAAATAAAAGCAACAACATAAGGTTCCCTTTGTTTTGTGTTTGGAGGAAAAGCACGTAAAACAGTGAAAAACGGGAGAAAAAGCCAATATTAAAATATTGCTTATAAATAGCTCGGTCAATAAATAACAGGTACAAAACATTCGATCAATAGCCTACTACAGGTACTATACTCAAAAGTGTTGATACCGGGTGTGTGTGCTTTTATGCGTATTTACTGTGTGTGAGTGTATTTTTGCGCGCATTTGCGCACACCCGATTACTCTTTTAATGCATCGTACAAAATTGCACATGACTGCAATTGCAAATGAAACAAATCAACGAAAAGCAAAATATGTTCAATATTTATAAATAAATGGTTATATTTAACAAGAAATATGAATAAATTCAAAAACAATGACGATGAGAATATAAGATATATTTAAAAATAATAAATTGCACATATTTCTTTAAGGGAGAAAACAACATCAACTTTACGCACACAATATGCGTTGACATTGCATTCTTGGTCAGAAAAAATTTGCTTCTCTTTTTTTTTGCTTCATCTTTTTGAAAGATAATAAATAACAAACAAACATGTGCCAACGCCACTTTTTTGGCACACGACAAATCGCAATAATTAGCCAACACAACAAAAATAATTCTCCTCACAAAAAAAAACTCACACAAAAACTTTCTTTTTCTCTTTCAATCTCTGATTTACTGCATTTTCAATTCATTCTGGATTCACTCCATTTTAGTTTGCGAGTCACTCATTCACAAAAAGAATCAGCTAGCAACAACGAAATATCATTCCTCTCACATTTCAATTGTGTGGACAATAAATCAGCACGAAATAATGTAAATATGATTTATGCTGAAGTTGCACCCGAACGATATTTACATAAACACGAAGCGCAAGAGAAAACACAAACATACACACACAAATAAAAGACATATCAAAATCGAACGAAAAAAAAAAAAAGAAATATTGAACATAAAAGACGAAAAACAAAATAAAATTGCCAAAACGAAGACAAACGCGAAAAGCATTTAAATTGAAATCACCTGACATTTATATTTTCGAATAGCAATTCGTTGACTATAAATGTTATTTGATTTTTTGAGATATGTGCTTAGATCAAATGGAAACAAAAATGTATATATCGAGAATCTCATACAACAGCAATTATAAATGCATAGCTTTTTTGTCGTATTTGCTTTGTATTCTTTTCTCTGTCACTTTCTGCTTTCCAGCTCCAAAGAATCGAATGTTATCACGTTGCACTTTAAAGTTCGTGCTGTTGGCAAAACTTGTGTGTGTTTTTTTTTTTCATTCTCTCGGTTTATCGTGCCAGACAAAACCATTTTTTTAATTTACTGTTTCACACAAGGTGAGAGAGAAATAGCGATAAGCAAATTCGATTTGGTCGCGGATGATTTATTATTGACGAGAATGATTTTGTTTCTAGCTGTTTCTACAACTTAGCTTCTGTCGCATTTTTTTTGCTCGCGTTTGCTTTCTGTTTTGAAAAGTTATTCGGCATGATTCTTAATCCATTAAACTTGTTCTTACTCTGCTTCATTGACAACCAAATCGAATGGCAAAATTAATTGCGGGATATATAAACACACACACACACACATAGAGAGATAAAGCAAGCGAGCGAAATATCTACTATAAACCACAAACGATACAGAATTAAAAGGTTCTAAGATCGAATTACATAAAAAAAATCTAAAACCAAGTAACCACAATGGCAATGAATTGTCAGGATTTAATTTGATTAAAGTTATTATTATGTTATCATTATTTGTTCAACGGAATGCATCGTTAAAAAATGTATCAATGCACCGATCAAATTATTTTGATTTTTCTCTGGAACTTTTTTGTCCAATGCCATAATTTGACATTTCCGTGGATTTTCACTCCAAAGCTCAAATTATGGATATAGAAACACCGCAGAGATACACCATAATTGGAAAATAACACTTTTCTTTGCAGTGTATCTGTATCCATAACAATTTGAGTTTTTAAGTGAAAATCCACAAAAATGTCAATTTATGGCATTGAACGAATGAAGTCTCAGAGAGGACCAAAATCCGACAGCCCCAATACAATTGCACGTGCCATTGTCGAGGTTAACACGCCTTCTGAAAATGGATCTCACACAAAGTTTACACTAGACAGAGTTTATTTTGAAATGTATGGTCTTTACTATTTTTTCGAGCCGAAAATGATTCTCTTTTTTGAGTTCCTCCCTTAAATTTTTCAAATTTTATTCAATTAACTTCCCTTCTTTTGGCTTGCTCTTCGATAGAACTTTTCATTTTCTTTTCATCGATTACTTCGAATTCATCTAATCATCATGATTTTTTTCTCATTAAAAAGTAAAATACAGTGATAAAAACAGAGAGACAAACAAAATCGATTGATTCAAAAATTCAACAAGGAAATTGCAATTCATCAACAATAAGATAAAACAAATAGTTTTAAATTCAACAGCGCGCAACAAGCGAAAACGAAACAGCCAAAAGTTCAAGTGTGATCACAAAAAAAAAATTCATTCCAAAATAGTTAATAATTATAGTTAAAAGAACACACACACATATCAAACAATGACTGTGTCATATGCTGGAGAAGTGCCAAATGGAAGTAGTTTTGGATGTTTTTGGAAAATTCTATGGAAGTAAGTATTTTTTATTCCTTTCATAAATAATTTTAAAAAAGTAATTGAAACAACGAACGAAAATCAATGGAGAAATCCGATGTCTATAGATGTGCAAAAATAAACAATGTTTTTTGTTTTCTAATCTAATTCGAATATATTTGCACATCGACACACTTCTGTTGAAAAGGAGAAATCAATCTGTTTATTTTCTATTCTGAAACGATGGAATTTTTCGTACGATTGCTAAATGGTACGAGAGCTGGTAATTTGTAGAAAGAAGAGTGTGACAAAACTGAAAAACAAAATAAGATAAAATTCGTTTCAAAATAACCATATGCTCAAACAGTGAAATGCATCCATTGCGCGATAATGGCCTGAGCGCTGAGGTAACAAAAACAATAAATCGAACAAAATCAGATGTTTTCTACGGTGTGTCGATGAATTTGTTCTTTTTTTTATTACATTTCAAATTCAATGAGAGAAAAACAAAAGATAAATGACAAAAGAGACAACAAACAGCGATGAACTGAGCAAATGAAACGGATATATGGTAAAGTAAACAAAGCATGTTTAGTTAACATTGAAATGATAACACTGTTTAGTTAACATTATTTTGTCATATACTTTCTGCCATACGATACATTCTGAGCACGGTGTGCATTGAAATCGGTGTGGTTGGCTTTATTTATTGGATATTTGTTATTTGTGTGTTTACGAGCGGGCGCACTCTCAAACAAGTGAATACTAGAGGCCATAGGCTACGCACATCTCTAATGATATGCAGTTGACAAAGTAAAAATATAATTGATTGTATCGTCTCGTCACAATTGTGGCATTAAAATCGAAAAACTATTGAAATTAGTGTACTATCGGATGTTCGATGTATACACCAATTGTTATCCATTTATCTTTGCCGTAAATCACTTCACGGAACGAGTTCACATCAATGCAAACTTTATATTTGATTGTTGTGTATGTGTGTAGATTTCATTGGGATTGACGTAGAAAATGCTCGTAATGAGATGAGTGATATTGAATTTTTCTTTGCTCTGTTGTATTTTTTTAAAAATATTTTTCCATTTCGATATTAACGAAGCGAATGATTGCAAGCACAATAAAAAAAAAATTTCACATCATCAATTCAGTTCGACTGATAAAAATAAATTGGTACGCATGTAAGCGAACAAATAACGAAACAAAAAAAAAATCACCGTTTATATTTATAATACAGCTTAAGGCGCCATTGCAAATAAAATACGAAACAAATCGATGGCCATCATAACATATTAAATGCTCTCTACCGTATGTTCGAAGCATATCAATTGCGTCAAGGCTGTGGCTACTAAAAATTATAATGCCAAAACGTGACTTTTATTATCAACGCATTTGTTGGTTGTTGTCATTTTGCAGCGTCGTTGTTGTCAATTTTTTTTTATCACAATTCATGGATTGCAACAACAGAAATTACCAATAAACTTCAAACATGTTGAGTAGTTTTCTTCGAAATTAGATTGGATGTGAATGGTTTGTTTGGTCGTTCTTCGCACACCAACCGTATACACAAGTACAATCGATCAAACGGTCAATGTATACGTGTTTAGTGTTCAATTTAATTTGAACGATCGTTGATTGTAAGGCAGGTATATTTTAAATTCACATTGTGACAACGATGCATTTTAAGCAGCAATCAAGTTCATATGATCACATTGAAATGCTTATGTACCCTTTTTATTTGAAACAAAAATGTATGCTATGAATTCCTCTATTTCGAATTCCGAGTGATATGTTTTCAGCCATTCATTTCGGCCGGTTTGGTTCGAAATGAAAAGAATTTAAACCATTCGGTATTCGTTCGAACCAATTTTGCTTTTTGTTGTACGCTTCTAGTATGTAATATATCCTGAAACCGGTTCGAAAATAGCAAATTAATGTTAAACCCATTTTGTTGAATGAACACCATTGATTTGTATGGAGTCACATATCTAACAGGTTCGTCGCCATCGATTAGATCGGTTATTAAGCAAAACGTCTGCGCATACCACAGCATGGATATAAATCATTTTAAAGCGACATTTAAAAAAAAATATCAGCCGATGAATCATCTGACGCCATTCTTCTCATCTTCTTTATTTATTTTTCTTTGACTTTGCAACATCGAAATTAATGCGTTGAAACCATGCTGTCTGCGTGTATTAAAAAAAAAATCAACAACATAAAAATGTCACTGTATTACATTAATACGAGGTGAATCAATTGATTTTTTGATATTGTTGGCGAGTCAACGAATTCACTTGACCTATGAAATGAAATTGGAGCCATACCAATATCGTACACTAAATAGTTCCGGTCGACATGGTCTGATAACTTCATTGCCGTTACCGTGCATCAACGGTAAAATGTGATCTACTCTGCACACATGTCTATTGGCCCCAAAAAAAATGATTCAATTATAAGTGTCGAACTGAAAATAGATGAGAAGGCAAACATTAATGGCATCCAAATTTATGTGCGAAAAAACCAACATCCAAATAAAAATAGATAGAGAGCAAGGTAAACTGATGAATTGGGTGAAATGACACACAAAACAAAACCGAAAGCTTCAATATTTTCTCTTTCCTTCCTTGGTTTCGTTTGCAAAGTTTATTGCCATTTCGATAATGGGGCGAATAGCTCGAAATGGAAAAAATCCCATGTTAGAAATGTCGAAATAAATCGGCATTTTTTTTTCGTTCGCTCTATCTCACCTTCTCTATTTCAACTCTTTCGACTACAAGTTTGATGGAGTTTCAAGGCCGTTTTTGTGCATTTTATCATTTACTGCAATATTTATGACACTCAAAACAAAAGCAGTGCTCACAATTAAATGAGCATAAAAGAATGTTGATTGTAACCAGCATGGTGTATAATGACACCATGTCTATCGCTTGGAAATATAGGCCGTTCGTTTAACCCGTATTCGATGCTTGAAGATAAATAAAAACACAAAACAAACATACCAACACATGCATCAAGTGTATAAAAAAAAAGAATAACTAAACACCAACCAGATTTCATGTGGCATCAAGTGATAAAGTAAACGCTTTGTCAAGCCCAATTTATTTCGATAATATTTGACTGTTTATTTCTTGATTCATTCACTTGCATCAAAATTGTACATAATTCAATTATAATGTAATTTTCGTGACTACAACACAAATACATGTACGTTACCCGTCTCCTCGCCCGCGGCTCCAGATTTTCAACATCACATTTTTTTCTCTCTTTCCCCCTTGATTTTCATATGGATTATATGTTGCTGTTGTTTTTTTTTTGCTCAGCGCATTGATTTCGCATGCATTTATGGTCATGCAATTCCAAATAAATTGAGTCATTGTTATGTTCACACATTGTCAATGTGTGTGAGTTTTTTTCATTCACTGCGCTGTTCATCATCTTCGATTTTGGCATGTGCGATGATAATAATGATACTAATGACTTAATTTACCAGTTGTTGTCGTTGTGTTTTTAACACAAAAGGTGATTTTGGCGGCAAATACATAAATTGCAACGAACACGCAATTCAATATTGCAAAAAACAACGAATGCATCTTGAATTTGATTATATTATTTATTCATTCTATTATTAGGGAATTACAATCAATTTCAATATTTTCCGCATCATTTTTATTGAGCATTTGCAATGACGATATTTTACTAGAATTTTGCGAATTTATTTAACTACTTTCATCTCTTTTGCTCTTTGCACAGGTGGCGAGGCAGTCTGTATAAACTAATATGGCGTGAATTATTAGCATACTTAGCATTATATTATGCAATTAATGTCACGTACCGATATGTTTTAAATGACGAATACAAAAGGTAAGCTATGCTAGGCTATTGGTCTCGATTTGAACTCATTTCAACGCCAACTTTTCTGCTGTTGTTTCTTTTCGATATTGATATTTTGTAAATATTTAGAGAAAGTGAAGAAACAAACACACAACCGATATTATTTCTTAAATGAGTGAATGCTCAATTCGATTCGATGATCATGTTGATGATAAAATTGTGATAATAGCAAAGTTTGTTAATTCAATTCTTTTGCTCAACACAATCGACCACAATGAGAATATATATGAAAACAAACAAACACAGAAATGAGGCTTTTGCGAAATGCCGACAACGAAAACAACGGCTCACATTTCAATGAAATGAAAGTGATAAGAACGTTCATTAAAAACGACAATTAAGCGCTGAGTGCTTAATAATAAAATTCGTCCATTGCACATAAAAAAATTCGATTCAAATCACGTTTTTTTTGTTGTTCTTGTGCGAGAATTTCTTCACAGCGCGTCTCAATTCAAAATCAAATGATGGGCATTGAAATCTTTTGTTCCCATAAAAAAGAGTTTCGTCATCATCATTAAAATAGAAATCCGAATTTCTTAACTTGTGGCGTCAATTGTTTTTGTTGTTGCTATTTAGTCGGCAAATTACAAATAAACAAAAACAAAATATCCACAAGTGCACGTTTTATTAAATTTGTTAAGCTTCTTTTCATGCAATTTACTTAAATATTCTATAAAATTTTTGCAGGTTTTTTGATAAGCTTCAGATGTACTTCTATACTAACTTTAGGTATTGTATTGATTATGAACATTTGCCGGAGCCATAAGGAAGTGCAAATTTCAATATCAATGCATTTTATTCCCCCATTTTCTTATACAATTTATATACGTTTTTATTGCGTAAACAGAACACATAATTTTAAGAACAAGCTGTGACACAATAAATTGTGATTTGTGCACATTTATGTCTGCACACAAACACACACACACCAATACACACACAAGCGCACACCATAAAAGAATTCACAATTGCAAATCTCTTCAAGGTTTCCATTTCACTTGAATTTTTCGAATCGGAATCAGTGCAGTATGGTTTTGAATCGTAATGTGAAAAATTCACATGCTCTGCGACAACGAATTAGCAAATTTCTGATTAGAATCAATCTTTTCAGGTGATCTTGTATCAATGCAACAACAAAAATTGTTTGATTTTCTGGTGTTTGATATTGTCATTCATTTATATAAAAAAGAGTAATTTTCGAAATGATTTGCACCTCAGCAATGAATGTGGTTGGCATTTAATTTTTCATTCCATTGTGTCACTTTTTTCTTTCCACATTTTTCGAATCATTCAATTAGCTTTTTAGTTACACACATTGCTATCTTTGTTCGTTTTCTTTCCTTACTGTCTGTCGAATGCACACGAGAAAGAAGTGCACAATGATGTTTCGGTGCTTTTTTTTTATTGTTGTTTACAATTATTGCATTCGAAATAATAGTGGAGTAAATGTGTTGCATAATCTCCTCGGATTTTGTTAAAGTCATGCGCAATTTGTCCCTCAAAAACTTGTCACGTCCCTTTTTTGTGTATTACACCGAAAATACAAAACAAAGCCTCATTTTATCGAACGAGAGAATGTGAAAATTTTCAATTGAAACCTACACTTAACTAGCTCAAAGAGAATTTTCATTTGTTGTTTAGTTGTCGATCACATGCATTTTCCTCTTTCCCACCATTTTCAAAAATGTTCGCAAATAAATACACACAAAATAAAAAATAAAAACAGAACATTTCAACCACATGGTATTTCAGATTATTTGAAAAAATCCGGCAGTATTTCGGTGCACAAACCGAAAGTATACCGATGTCATTTGTGCTGGGTTTTTACGTTACACTGATAGTCAAACGGTGGTGGGACCAGTATAAACTGCTGCCATGGCCTGATACACTAGCTTTATTTATAAGTGCTGCCATTCCAGGAAACGTGAGTTTAATTGTACATTGCTTTTTTTTTATCTCTGCGTAATTTAACTTTTAACACAGAGGTTAACCATGATCGATCAATTAACGATCTCACTGTGTGTACTGTATAATGCTGGTTTTGATTTGTTTTTATATCTGTTTACGTTTTCAGAATGAAACTGGCCGATTAATGAGACGTAATATTATGCGATATTCAGTATTGGCTTACGTAATAACATTGATGAGAATATCGCTGCGTGTGAAACGACGTTTTCCGACCTGGCAACATTTGGTTGATGCTGGTTTAATGTTGGAAAGTGAAAAGAAAATCTTCGAAATAATGGACAGTAAAAGTCCAATGTCAAAATACTGGATGCCATTGGTATGGGCGACCAACATCATAAATCGAGCGCGTAAACAAGAAATCATCGCATCCGATCATATTGTACAAACACTTTTAGTCGAATTGTCGGATATTCGTCGTCGATTGGGTGCATTGATCGGCTATGACACAGTTTGTGTACCGTTAGTTTATACACAAGTATGTTTTGATTGAAACACGTCATTGACTGTACCAGCGTAACGTATTGATCATTGATTTTGATACATTTTCTTCGGATGTATTTAGGTTGTCACTTGGGTATTGTACTCATACTTTTTTGCCGCATTGTTAGGACGACAAATGATACCGAGACCAGACGGTACAGTTCCAACCGGAAAATATGAAGATCCTGATCTATATTTTCCACTATTCACAGCATTACAGGTAAGCTTTTGTTTTTCCATTTCATACATAATCGCTTTAAAATGAACAAAGAAAAAATCTTTTTTTACATATTTAGTTCGACCATGTATCTATCAAATGTTCGATGAAAATCCGGCCTTTTGATTTTCAATGAAACATGACACAAAATCTTTTGTTTTTCGTGTAAAATCCTTAATTGATTACTATAAAAAGCGACTGACACAAGTGAAACGAAACTTATTTGAAATAACAACAACAATAGCAGTTATCATAACAGCACGAACTACACTCTCGCCTAATATAAATAAAGCGAGTTTGAATTGTGTATGATGCTGATTGTTTTTGTGTTATTCGATTTTTAAAATGTGTTATCTCTATCGGCGGTTGCATGTCTCAAATTGGACACAAGTAAAAATAATTGACGTTCAATTTCTTTTTAAACAGCTTATTCAAGATTTTTGGCAAATGAATAAATGAAAAAAATAGATCTGTTGGTCTAAGCAGCAGCAAACAAATTATAAGAAGCGAGAAATATACACGTGCTTATGCTGTCGCTGCTGATGATGCTATTGATACATTTGTTTTGATTTCTCAAGTCCCTTTTAAATGCACTCTGTATCTCATTTTGTTTAAAGTCATTTGTATCAGACAGCGCAACAATAAAAAAAATCAATTCTATTAATTCGCCTGGGTATATTTCCATTCGAATCGTTTTCATGTGATTTGATCGAAAATAACAAAAAAAAAAAAAAAAATATCATGAATTCATCCTCATCATCGTTTCCGAATGTGCAAACGAATTGATTCCACATGACGATTTTATTTGTTCGCACAATTCTTAGCATTTGAAGGAAATGAAATTACAGGTTTATTTTCGCTTCGTTTTACATTCGCAAAAGTGAATGCGAATCATTCAATTGGAACTTTCGTTTGTCAATATGTCACTTTATGCCAAGTCAATTGTAAAATTCAATGTGACGCTTCGAAATGAAGAACACACATACTCAACGTGCTGGAGAAGTGCTGATGTAATTTCAAGCACAAAACAATCTAAAACAGATAAAGATGAAACAAAACAACAACAACAAAAAAACACAGAATTCTTCACATAAGATAAAATGCAAGATAGTCATTCGTCGCGATTACATGTTATTATTATTATACGTCAATACATGTAATTAGAATCGAAAAACAGTTTTTTATACTCTTTTCTCTCCCTGTGTCATTTTCATTTTTGTTTTGGATACCGATTTTTTTCGAATAGGAATTTTGCCGAAATAAAAATCGTTTTAAACCAGTTTGTTTTTCTTATTTCGATGCAATCGCACGTTCTTAACAGTTGAATAAAAAGCAATGCAACACGTGCTGAAGGTCATTTCGATGGATGAGACCAATAACCCGTTGCATTTTTTCGATTAAAACGGAAACACCGGTTTTCACTTGCACAACAACGACCGATATCATTTTTGTTTTTTATTATAAGCAAAAAAAATCGTAAAGACAGAATAAAAATTGAAATGCCAACAAAAATCGATGTCATTCAACAAGACGGAAGCTATAATCAAGTCAAATAAATGAATAAGTGCTAATTTTATTAGCTGTATTTCCATACAAAAACATTTATTACTCGAACAAAGTGAATGATTGATGATATCGCAATGGCCGAGAATCTATTGTCGTTGCTGTTGCCGTCATCTCGTGTTGCATACGATACAAATAAAATAGAACAGAATTTGAAACGGCCGATGCAATCGTGTCGTCAATTGCGTGCACTAACACACATACACACGATCGAATCGATTAGCGAGTTAATTAATTTTATTCATATCAAAAGTAAATTAGTTTATAGTTTGAAGCGAGTGATCAAAAGTAACAGTGGGCAATCTAACGCAGTTCATCAAGGTAGTTGAGTGTGCACTGTATAGAGTGCGTAAACAATTTCACACATGTATTTTATGCGTTCGTATCTTTATAAAATCAAATCGCATCGATCAATGAAGAGAAAAATATATAAATATATATGCGTCATAATCAATTTCATTTGGAATTGACAGCCGATCGGCAAATGCATTTTTTTCTTTAACATTAATTAAATATGCATTTAGAGTATATTTAAAACAAACTATTTACAAACTGATTTTTGAGGCGGCATTTAAAATAGTGATAAATACCACGAACAAAAAAAAAAGAATGTGCAAACACACTGCTACACCGACAGGGAACCGCCCGCAAATCAAGTCCCAGTCAGCAGTAGTTGGCTCGGACCCACTTCAATGAACTTGTGTAATTGCCATAAGGATAATTAGATTTTCGTTTGATTTTGATTGATTTCGTAGATTGTAATGAACCACTTTTTGATGCTTAAATGTACCTGTTGCGGCTGTTGTCGATGTTTTCTTGCTCTTTTTCTCTCATACATCTAATTCGAATGTATCTTTTTTCTGTTATAGTTTTGCTTTTATGTTGGGTGGCTGAAAGTTGCTGAGGTTTTGATCAATCCATTTGGAGAGGACGATGACGATATTGAATTAAACTGGTTGATTGATCGTCATATAAAGGTAAGGAATGTTAAAATTTTATGGCGTGGTACATAGCCGTGAACAACAAAAAAAAAGTTGTTTGAAAGTGTCGTGAGTTTAAAGTTTTTTTTATATTTCTATGTTGTACCATGTCATCTTGCCAGTATCTCATATATCTATCTCATTGCGCCGGGTTTTAAGTATTTTATTTTCTGTTGCATTTCACATCAATTGCGATAAAATCGAACATGAAGTTAGATCAGGAAAAAAAAAACGATTTCACAATAAATCAATAAAAAAAATCGAATGATAATCGTTGAGCGTCGATCAAGAAATGTTATATGAGTATTTTTTTAAATTAATAACGAAGAGAGCGTGATGTTAAAACTTACAGCCCAAACTGAAATACTTGTTTAATCACAACACAAATGTCGTTCCCTTTCTCTCCCTCTCTCTCTCTGTGTGTGTGTTCCACCATATTATATTCTGAAAATGTATTTAGTATTTAAAAAAAACAGAAGTTAATTGTTGCTATTGTAAAGTGTTTTTTTTCGCTCAACTGCTGATACATTTGTGTGTTTATTTTGCGATGAGTGTTGCTCATTATTCATATTGATGCTATTTTCACCCGTATTTTGTATGCATAGAATTAATCGCAAAAGTTTTGCTATGCTTTGTGTTTTCCTCGCTTCCATTAGTTTTAACAAATTATCATATGTTTTGTGTTTTGGTTTTTACTCGATAACAAATAACAGCTATACACAGATCATTCTGTTGCGAATGGTAGAAATCAATTTCGATTTAAAAGTGTACTTGTTTGTTTTTTCAAGTTCTACTTTCAACGTGATTCAAGTGAATTTTTTACTCATGTTTGTCATGTTGGTTTTTTTTTTGCTGTAATGTCTTTTGTATTGTTCGAATATTCAATGCGCCATTATAGAGTATTTTTGAAAATGTAATATTTCATCTGAGTCACCGTTCATTTTAAGATATGAAATAAGATTTGTGCATAAACTAAATCAAAGCGACTGATTTTCGTGTTTACCGCTCAAGGTTTCGCTTTGTTTGTTTTATTGTAGTGTTTCTGGGTTTTCCATCATCAATTTCAGTTTACTTTTCACATTTCAAAATCACTCCGATAAGTGAATGTGATTAAGTTCGAAATGTATCACTTCAAATTACAATTTATGTTTATTTGGCCAGTTGGGGAGATCATTAGCTGAAAACAAAACTGAATTCTGAATTTCACGATTTTCAATGGAATTTTAATCAACGAACGAAAAAAAAAAAATTGAGGTGCTGATGCTTTTTGCAAATATTTATTGTAAATATGAGTGTGTGAGAAAGAAGAGTTTTATTCCACCAAGAGTCTGTAGTCTGTATGGTGACACCAAGGGTGACACATATTTTTTTTACAACATCTTCTCTCGTATTTATTTTCATTCAATTCGTCGAATTACAGACGCATTACGCCAATGTGAAATGATAACGAACTGAACAAATAGAAAACCAGAAGAGGAGAGAAGAAAGACAACAACACAAAATCTGAATTCAATTCAATGGAAATAGCACGTGTTCTTGTGTAACAAAACAGCACATCGCGCGGTAAATTTTGCACAAAACCATTTGAAATGGTCCCACATTATGTCGCACCAGTGATATTTTTAAATCACAAATGTGATATACATCTTTCGGATTATCAGTACATAATAATAATTGTTTAAATCTCATTGTGTCAAAAACAAACACACAAGACACGTAGCAAATATTGTATAAATATTAATAATTTCGCATTATTTTTACATTTGCATCATTTAAACGGATTTATTGGAGTTTGTTTAGTTTTGCTCTTCTGATCTACTCAAAATGCAGCCAAGACTGAGCATCCAAGTTGGATTGAAAAAATTTAACGATTTTACACAAATCTAATGACTGCGTCGATTCCAATGAACTCGGTCAATGAGAGAACAAGTTATTTAATTATTTTTTCTCTTTTAATAACACCATGTTACGGTGTTAATAGCAAAGAGGATGATTGTGCTGTCTGAACGAAATGAGAATTAACATTGAGTGGAGATAAAAAGCACTTCATGCCAGAGTTTTTTTTCGAGCCAAACATCACAAGAGATTTCGTTTTTTTTCTCCTTCAACATATATGTAATTATTGTTGTTATTCGACTCTTGAATTTGGCTTGAAACCAATCGTCGACCGGTTCCTTTTATGAAATAATCAATCATATGTGAGTTGATTTTTGTCTTTGTATTACGCAGAAAATGAATTGGTATAATTCAATATGAACGCAAGCATTCCTTTAATTTATTAATTTAAATCTCATGATTTGCCAGACTGAAAAGGTGAATCCGGTCAAAATCGAATATATGCCCCTTGATCAATTGCTTTATAACTTGATTTTAATCATTCCTACAAACTCATGTACCAAGTAAAAAAAAGCAATTTACAAATTACTTGTGATGACACTTTGACCTAACAAAGTGTTTGATGTACGGAAAATGCCATATCAATATCATTGTCTTCGAATAAAATGTATGTTTTCCCAATCAATTCCATATAGAAAACAAGTGATTTATTCCGGTGTTTGAATAACACATTTGAAAAATGTATTTGGTGCATGGACAAGTGTTGACCTTTGCATAAAGAAATCGAATTAAGTGTTTGGAATGTTGTTGTTTGGTGTTTTTTTTTCGCTACCGCACAATTTGGATACACATTTCCCATTGTGTACATTCAATACATTTATATTTTTCATGACCTGACCTTTTTTTTTTTTTAAGTCATTTTCCCAATTAGTCTGGTTGGAATTTGCCATTTTTGTGCACAGTTCTATGTGCAATAACAATGTGTGTCCCAAACTATATGCTAATCATCCATTCCAAAAATGTAAACGCATTGCACACTATACTTTGTTCGAACGCATAGCTTAATTGAATTTTCAAATACAGTTTTGATTCGATGCAGCACTTCTTTGGCCGCACAATGTACAAACAAAATGAAAAAAAGATTGTGTTGTGTGTTTGGCCGTACTGTCAAAAGGTAAACGAAGCAACAACAAAAAAAAATCAAACGAGACAACACAAAAATTAACATCAGCATTTTTAAAATATTTTCAGCCCTGGTAAAATTGGCAATTAAACGTTCAAAAAAATACAATGTTGCAGTTTATCTAGTCATTTGTTTCGTTAGCAGAAGGTCGTAACACGATGTAATTGAATGTAGATGTTTTCACGAGCACTTGTATTTTCGTTGCAATCTCTTTCGTGTGCGCTTGCAGCTTAGAACAAGTGCAACAACAAAATGAGAAGCACACACACACACACACACAAAACAAAAAATAACAAACTGGTTGAGACCCACCATACAATGGAAATTTGAAATAGGTCGTTTAGTTCAAATGCACGCGCACACAATCAAACGCACACGCATATAAATACATAGTCGGTCGGACCTATAATTAAGCCGTTTCTTTAGAATGTATGATTGGGGAAATGTTAAATTTTTGCACTCGCACAAACAAAACATATTTAAATGATCTATGATTGCCATACTCTTAATGCATCGATTTATGTGTGCCGCCTTTTTTTTATAAAAATACACCTGCTTCCTTTCGATGATCGGATTAACCTTTGGAGAATACTCAAGTGTTGTTCTTCTTAAACAAAGCGCATATAGAATTTCAATTAATTTTATCATTTGACAAAATCTAAAATTAAATCTTTGCTCATTTAAATTGCATATGTTAATTATTAAAAGCCTTGTGAACTTTTTTCAACTTTGAATAAACGTGTCTCATTTTGAACATTTCTCTCTTTTTTTCTATTCTGCCCCGTAGGCATCATACATGATTGTTGATGAAATGCACGAAGAGCATCCAGAATTGCTGAAAGATCAATATTGGGAAGAAGTTGTGCCAGTTGATTTGCCATACACAGTGGCTTCAGAACACTATCGCCGATACGAACCAAAGGGATCGGCCGAAAACTATAAAGTCAAACAAGCTGATGCAATGTATGCCAATATTATACCAAGCAAACGACAAAACTTTGATGATATGTATGCTGATTATGTAAGTTATGATTTATAGACACGCATTTTGCTTGGCATTTATTATGATTTTGAATTTATTTGCAGGAGAGCGTTGATACACCAATGGCTGAACGACGAAAAAGTTCCAATTGGTTTAGCAGACAAATAACACGAATGGGATCATTGAGGAGCTCGTCAACGGCCTACTCTTCCGGATATCCATTCAAGAGAAATCGTCACAATTCGGTTTATTCAAGTCCAGACAATGATTTACCTGGCCAACAACTTAGACCGTCAATTAACAATAAAATGAAAATGTACGACAAATTCCCGAGAAAATCGGGTCGAAATCTTAAAAATATGCTGAAACGAGGTAAACAATTTTAACGAATGAAAGATTAAAAACCAAACCATCATCGTAAGCTCTTTGAACTCAATCAAATTAGATTGACTGTTTTCTTCTGTTCTTGCATGAAAGCAAGCTTTTTTCTTCAAACGAATTTCTTAAAAAGAACATTGAAGTCAATCAGATATGTTATTGGCACCGGAGAAGTGTGACCACTTGTGAGTGTTCGCACTTGTACCATATGATTTACCAAATGCCACACCTGAAAAAAGCGCGATGCTTTACCGCTCTGAAGTCAATTTAATTTTATTATTTCTTGGCTTTTTGAAAGATTTTATATAAAACGTTTCTTCATTTCAATCAATTTTGTCGAAAAATTTATTCGATTTTTTTAAATATAAAATTCATCAATTTTAAATATTATTACAAAATATAACTTTAAATAAAAAGTAATTTTCGTTTATTTTTTCCAATTGAAAAATTGTAGCTCGCATTCCAACGCCCGATGCAACCACATCGACTACTAATGAGAAAGATAATCGATTCAATTCAGTGCCAGTAGAAATGATAAGTGAGACAATGTCAACATCAGCAAATATGAGCACAACACCAACGATGAGTGTGGCTACCGGTGTTGCTTTAATTCCGGCCAATTTACAAAATACAAATGCAACGCCGGTCACTCTATTTTTATCTCCGATCAAAGAGTCGGATTCAAATTCGGCGCATAGCACCCTCCAGGCGGGAACGCCAGCAACAAATGCATTGGCCGATTGGAGAAATAGTAAGTATTACATGAATTTTATCATGAATTGGTTGTAAAATACATAACGTACGTATATTTTTAAAAAATCGTTCTTTTATCCCTTTCAGCAATAAGTAATAGCCCAACGTTAGCTCGCATTATGCCCTCCGAAAGTGTTGGCACAACAGCTAATATGATTAAAGTAGTAACAATGTTACCTTCGCATTCAACGCCGCCACTTCCGAATTTAAATACACATCCAGCCGTGAGCAATGCCGGTCCCATAATCACTGAGATAATGGATGATAGACACGAGGCAAGCAACGAATTCAATGACACCGATTCGGATATAATGCGCTCAATAAATCGAACCAATTCAATAGCATCGAATAAAACGACGTCACGTCTAACACGGCAAATGTCATTTGGAGCAAAATCAACTGAGTCACCCAGTCTGCCAAAACGTAATCAACCAATTACATCGTCAGCACCGTCAACACTCACCAAAAAAGGCCTAGAAGAAGACGAAAAGAAAGAAATTTACGTATAATCGTTAAGTTTTTACACTCAGGCTTTGGTTTTCTCTTTTTTCTTCTTCCGGGATGCATAATGATTAATGAATTTAAAACTGCAGTTACCTTCAAACTTAGACAAAGACGAGAAATCAAAACAATTTTTAAAAGAGAAAAAGAAAAACAATAAGACCTGTATCCAATTTTTTGTGCCACAAATTGATTGAAAATTGTCGATAACATTTTTTTTTTAGATAAGCAAAAAAGATTTATAAGCAAACGAAGGTGTCAAATTTGTCTTTTAAATGAAGTGAGTGAAAAATTTGTGGAAAAAGAGGGAGTGAAATTGAATGAGAGAAAAGGGATATACAATGGAATGCAATAAATGCAATATATGATACTATTTTTTATGATGTGATATCTAATAATGATGTATAGAAAACAATTCAACAAGAACCCATTTCCTATTTGTATTATCTCTTCTGTTAATAGTACTAAACAGTCTAAAATACTGTTTATGTACAGTTAGAAATTTTAATTTTTAAAAAATAATAGAAATAAATGTCAAATTTTAAAATGAAATTCATTTGTTTTGGAGAATTCCGTTTCAGCACTTCGATAAGTTCAATTAAATTGAGCGAAACAATTCTCCTCCAGACCACTAAAGCCTAAAAGAAAAACACATTTGCTAATTATAAATTAATCACTTTATTCTCGTTCAGCTTGTTTTTTTGTTGTTGATTTGTTTTTACAATTCAATTTTTGCACTGTGACAAACTAACTTCGTAACATCGGATTCATTTTGATATTTTTTTTTCTTATTTCTTTGCTCTTCTACATCAAATGAATTGAAATGAGTTGTTTTTTCGTTAAAAAAAAAGAAGTGTGAACAATGATTTGATAATCCATCGATGCGATGACTTATGACAAAAGTTTGTTTTTTGTTGAGAATGCAAAGTAGGCAACGAGGATTGAGAGTCCAGCAGCCAAAATTTCTGAGTTCACGAATGGTCCATTGAAGGCACCTGCATGTTTCACAGGTACTTCGGCCAATGGTGCAATTGAATCAACATCGGCACCCGAACGTTGTGCTTTACGAACGGCAGCGAAACCTTCTTCATCGAATAAACGGACAATGTATTCACCACGATGGGCTCGCTTTGTTTCTTCTGTCCAGCTGACCTAAAATAGAAAAATCGCATACGAAAGCCGAATACATTAATATTACATTTCACATAACGGTATACGTTTAAAAAAATGGCATCGAATGAAATTTGAACTTACTTGGAATCTGTCTGTTCCGATGCGTGAAACTGGTTGAAGTTTACCATCGATTTCGGCAAACAATGGTGATGTTTCGGATGCTTTGTTACTGCATTTCAATGTGAATTCGGTAATGAATGCAATTTGACTAACAATTGTTGCGTCTTGTGTGGTGAATGATACATCCGATTCAACGGTCGGGCTCGTACATGACAAACCCAATGACAATGAAACGATTGCAGAGAATGCACAAACGAACAATAACTTTGACATGATTCTAGAATTCTTTTTTCTTATTCAGATGATGTCCCAAAAATGAAACGAGGTAGTTTTAATTCAACACAGTTGCACTTAACAACAACGAAAATGAACCAAAAAATTTGTTCCAACCGATCTCGTTGACGACGACAAAACTAGTGTGTGGCAAATCAAATGAAAAAGTGAATGTCAATTTGGCAACCGAATGAAAACAACACGATATCAATGATGATGATGCGGCGACTCTAGACAGACGTGGTGCCACGTACTTTTTAATGTGTGAAATGTCAGTCATTGTATGATGTTGACATTTCAAATCGGGCAACAAAATTTTGTTCAACAAACAATTTTGAACAAACCAAAATCATTTCAACTTTATTTTTTAAACTTGAAAACATTTTGAAAATTATACAAAAAAAATGCATTTCTTCCGCATTATTTCTGTGTGAGGTGAAACTTGATTTATCTCACTTCGAATGAATAGTGAATGGCTTTGAAAAATATTGTTTAACAGCTAGTCTGGACTTTTTGTACAGTTTAGAATGAGCCAACTTCAGTTCGATAGCATTTATTTCGTTAAAAAAATTCAAAAAAAAAATCAAAATTTATCCTTCTAAAAATTACTGTAAATTTTATTGAGACAAATCAATAATTAAACTGAGGCATTTGATTGAATTTCGAAATTACAGATAGAGCAAAATGTATGGCGTGATAACTAAATAAAATAAATCGATTGACATAAGTATGAAGCGATAGAAAAATGATTGAACTTAATACATATTAACATAACCTAAGTCTCATTTCTGTAAAATCAGAACAGATCTTAAAACGATCCATAATGAGATTGACGATCCCTGCCTCATCCGCAAATAATATTTCTTCTATTTTTGTTATTGATTTGGGCATGATTTGGGACAAATGCGAATCGCTTTCGTTATTTTATCGACAGTTTTATCTGGTTTTCTTATCGTAAATAATCTTCTAAAAATGCTTCATCTTCGGAAGTATCTGAAACGCTTTGTCCATCATTGTCATCGTCCATATCTTCATCCGCTCTGGCTCTAACCGGTGGATTATAGCCTCTAATATATCGAATTGGTGGAACATTTTCATCGTTCGCCATTCCTGGATCCATTGGATCATATTCGGGTGAATAGGGGAAATAATGGGGAGATGCTGATCGATTGCGATCCCTTCTATATAGAGGAGATTCTGGCCCATTATAATTATTCCGTCCTACATTAACTACAATGTTGTCGTCGCTCGTGTCGTGGCGAATCATATCGGTCATTCGTGTAAAACTCTGCTTCAATTGCTGTACTTCTTCGATAATTTCTTGTCTGCAAATTTGAAGCTCAAGTCTGACCGTTTTGTGTATTTCGTTGTTTTTCTTCTTCAATTCTGCAACGTAAATCAATCAATCAATTCACTATCGCAAACACAACATTTATTTTCAAACTTACCCGTCAACAATGACAACACTTCGTTGTGTACTTTCATTAGTTTTGGTATTTCATCTGAAATTAATAAATAATTTTTGTTGAAATCATTTCATTCTTTTTTTGTGTTTTTGCGTTATTCAATGCATCACATACTAACCACATTTGCATTTTGAACACCGATCACATTGACTAGATGACGATGCATTTGGCACATGTAAATCTATCTTTGATTCATCGTCTTCATCGCTATCAGATGACATTGACGATAAATCCGATACATCTTCGTTATTTTCAATTTCATCAATACTGAAACCTGTTCACAAAAAAATTACCATCGATAAAACCAAAATGGTCACAGAAATAAATTTTTTGGAAAAATAAGTACTTACCTCGATATAAATCATTCGAAATCGTTCGACGCCGTTTTCGACGTTCATTTATGTCGTCGGATGCCGAACGTTTATTAGTATGGAGATTCATGTTCACTTTGACTATTGAACAAAAAAAATTATGACCGCACTAAATGCGTGTGCTCGAAGTGAGAATAAAAGTTTCGCTTGTGTCGCAAAAGAAACAAAAAAAATATATAGAAATTATGTGAACTTGGATTATGAAACACAAATAATCGATTCGAATTATTGATAACAAAGAACAAAATTAAATGCAACCAAAAGAACCACGCCGAAATAAATTGAAAAAAAAAGAAGATTTTTTTTGAGAACGATGGTTGATTGCATACAAAGGAACGAAACGAATATAAACAGTAAGCTGAAGATCGACTATAAACAAATGTCATAAGGAGAGTATATGTGTATATTTTTTGGCGAATTGTCTGTGTATGATTGTGCGCACGAATGTCATTGTGTGCGTGTAATGTGTTCAATTTATCGCATTCGAGCCGGTTCTTATATCGCATTTTATTTTATACATGGTTTGTCTGTGCCTCTTTTTTGTTCTTTCTGTCGCTGTTAAGTTAGTCGATTTTATGTTTGCTTTGTTGCATTAATGGCAGTAATACCCATTGAGACTGTTATTGGTAGTCATTTTGTTTATTCATATGAAATATACTGAAACAAAAATATAAGCCACAATCTGCAAGCAACATGTGTTGACACAATTCAATGTACAAACGACATAAATCGATATTACCGACTCTTCAGACGGACTTACCCAAACCGTACCTCTTTTTATATTTTCGCTGATGAAAAAATCTCAAAGGAATTTTATTTTGTACAAACTAATTATTTAGAAATACTCAATTTCTGTTTCTCTTCCGCATAGATAATGGAAAACTGTTAGAAAATCGTTTGATTTTGTTTTATTTTCAATCATTTTTTTTCTCTTTTTTTAAATCTTAGCACATTTATCATATTAAAATTAAATTATACACTTAACTATTGTATCATTTCTTGTGTATGTGTCACTCTATTATAATGCATCCTATTTTATAATTTAGCAATTTACTACATGCTAGCGATTTCATTTCTCTTTTTTATTCGTTTAATTAGTTTCACTCTATCGTTTTATCGCCTCTCCTCTATAATTTGCTTTAAAAAAAAAGAGATTTACTTGTTCGTGTGTGTGTGTGTGTTTTATCTTTTTACATAATAAAATAATAATTCATTTCAAATTTTAGTTTTATTTAATAAATTCATCACGCTTGCATATCTAACGATTTTAAGGTTTCTCTAAAAACAATCGACTTGAACCATTTTTCTGCGCGCATCAATGCGGCTTTGTGCAGCAAATGAATAAAATAAAATAGACTATTTAATAAAGAAAAAACAAATCAAAATTGGCTATTTAAAAAAATTAAAATCATCATTTTCGTGTTTTCGTATTAGTTTCGATTTGTAAAATGTAATTTGCCTTCGAAAATTTTGTCTTTCAGTCGAAATTTGATTTTCAAAAAAAAACTAGATGAACTCATAGTCAGAGGACACGTTGATCCTTTTTTGTTGAATGGAATGTAATTTTCTCTAAAGCAAAAGACACTTTACATTTATCTTTAGCAAATCGAAATGCCATAAAAAAGAAACAGATATATGAAAGAATAGAAAGATCGGGGAAAAATAATAGAAAACAATTGTTAAATAAAATAATTCAGTCGCTGCTTTATGTTTCAATATACAGTTATTACGAGTTGCCGATATATTCCAATAAAAAAAAGATGAAATAATATTCAGGTCATTCCTGAGGTTTGTTCGCGCTTTCCAATTTTTTATACGTTTTTTTGTTTGTTGTTTCATTTTAAAAAAAAGGAACTATATCAGCATTTAAATTCACGTATGATCAACATAGAAAATGTATGAAAATGTTACAAACGAGAAATTGTTAGAAATATATATATATAAACATGATGTTGGCGACTATAAAGAATTTCGTGTGTATGTTTTATTTTTTTTATTTTTGTTTTGTCGTCGAGTCCTATTTTTTTTAGGCAGGCAGATCAAATTTTTCTTCAATCTGTAAAGGGGTAATGGGAAAATTTGATGCCACAGATCGCGTTAATTTCCACCATTCACGCCCAATCTGCCTACCTTTGATGTGCTTAGTCGATTTTTACATTTGAGTAAATTTTACGTACAAAGAAACTAGTTCCAATGTAACCGACGGTGCCACAGATGATTCCAAGCGCACCACTGAATAATGCCATATAACCGAAATAAAATGCAGTCTGGAATAGGCCGTACATTCTGTAAATAGAGAAATGATATTTGATTAGATTGTTCGAAATGGTCGTAAATGTTTGTGATAAATTTGGTGGATTTACTTAGTTTTGAAGAAGAAATAGTAAAATGAATAGACGTAAACGTAGATTGCAGTTGATGCGGCTGACAAGAAGCTCGTCCATTGCCATCGATAATCTTCAGCATTCAGCAGGAAATAAGTACAAACGATTGTTACACAAACGGTAACTACGATCAAAATTGAGAATACCAGCAACATAAATCCATATACGTAGTAAATTTTATACGCCCAAAATGATGTGAACACAAAATACATTTCGATGAATATTGATCCGAATGGCAATACACCGCCGAGTAGTATAATGACAGCTGGTTCCATAAACCATTTTTTTTCGGGTATGGGCCGTGGCACAGCATTCACGCGACACGGAAAATCTGGTTGACCATTTAGATTTCGTCCAACAACCGTTCCAATTAAATTCAACGGTAAAATGACAAACAAACAAATACATGTTACAGCAACCATTGTACCAAATGGTATGGCTCTGGATGCATGATAATAGATAGCAATGAAATTGATGAAAAATGCGGTACCGCATACAAATGTTGGCACCAAAAATGTTGATACAAGCATTTGTCGAATCCACACTTTACCACCTTGACGTGCGTATAATGAACCACCAAAGTATCCATTCACCGGTGATGTAGCTGCATACACGAAAATTGTCGTCGATAACATCGAACCACGTCTATAAAAAAATAAAAATTAAAATCGAAAAAATTAACCAAACAAATTGATAACGATATCGTTTGTTGTATAGTATAAACATACTCTGTGTATAATTCTCCAATGATGGCGAAAATAATCACGGAAAATACAACGGTGGTTAATTGATAACCCGTACCAATGAGGGATGAAAATAACATATTATGTGTTGGTGATCGAAACACATCACCGTGCACCTGTTTCCAACCATATTCATCGCCCAAATCCCGTTCCATATCGTCCATTTCTTCATCTTTGCTATAACGTTGATAATCTTTGCGAAGTGTTCGCATTAAAATCATTGACACTAAACCAACCAAAAATATCACCATCATGAAACTGTTGAATATGCTAAACCAATGAATCTGAAAACAACAAAAACATCAACATTTAGTAATCAAATTCAAAAGTAAAACATTATTTCAGCCGAATGCTTACTCTGTGTTGGAAGAATGTTGGATCCAAGTATTTGTTGAAACGGTCTTTGAACTCAATTGAACTTGGATAGAAGCTAACTTCATATGTGAATTTAATTTTATTGCCCGATACAAGTGGTTGTTTATTTTCGGTGCTGAGCTTAACATCGACAATGCGATTTCCATTGTAGCCAATTTCGAATTTTTTATGTGTGAAAATGTAATATTTTTTATCTTCACCACGATCGCCAACCCGACCCCAAATTGGTAAATCATCAATGTACATTTGATACCAGTAATTGTTCTTGACTGCATAAGAAAACGCCTTCACTTTCTCCTCGTCCAATTCAGTCATACAAATTTCGGTGGCTGGCGAATCCTCTGCTCAATTCGATGACAATAAAACAAAAAAAAAACACAAGATGACATTTATGCAAATTGAATAAGAATTTCAAAGATGTTTGTGTGTGTGTGTGTGTTTCTTACCTCTGAAATCTATTGCATAGCCACTATGTTCCAATTCAACACCTTGCAATGCTTCGCTAAGGGTTTCATGATAATGACCAATTGACTGTTTTGTTCCTTGACAGAACGGCAATGAAAAATATGCATACGTTTCTTGCCGATTATCATACGGACCCACTGTATTCATCCATAGCACCACCTCTTCTTTTAGATTATACTGCGTAAAAATGAAACAGAGAAAATTATGAAATTCACATTAAAAACAAACATTCAACAATTAACGTGGCCAATTACTGCCCACAGCAATTTCCATGTCAATATTAATTTATCGCACACATACACACGATGCAAGACACTTACAATATGATTGTGTTCATCTCCATAGATAATTGTGAATCCTATAATTAATACTAAATTTCTTAACAATGTCATTATGATTTCCTACTGAAGATCTTCAATGTTGGCAATTTCCTTTTCGCTTTATTTTGCTTATGTGTGTGTGTGTGTGTGTTTTTTTTTTTGCAATGGAATAACAAACTTAGACAATAGATGAATCAGTCAATGTTTCACAACACATCATTTTATAATTGAATGTTTTAAAATGCCGAGCGTTTTCGATTTTATTGATCTTTATGTTGCCCCGAGAAATTAATCACAATCTTTTTTCGCCTCCACTTCGTATGTATATGCAATTTATCGTTATTTTCGGCCGAATTTTATTGCTGTTTTCAATTCAGAAAAGTATATATAAATGAATACACGTCGACGAAGTTTTTCGCTTTTTTGACGTTGTCAATTTTCCAACATATATTTATACACAGTGAACACAATAGTGCGGAGAACTTATATTTATGGCGTTCGCGTCGTTAAATGGACGCTTTCTCCCGGTATTTATTTTGTTTACGTCAATTTTATTGATAAATTATAACATTTTTGTCGAAATGATGTTTGTTACATCTTCAGAATTCTAGAATGGATCTTATTTTCGATTATTGAGCTGCAGAAATAATATTCGTGAAATAAAAATTGAATAAAATAACACAAAAATCATTGTTTGAGTATTAAGGTTGATTGTGAATGAAAGCTGATGGAAGTTCACCGTTATCAAATAGATGGCGCTGCTATGTAGTTCTCATTATTTTCAAGTTATAAATTCATGTAAAAAATTCAAATCTAATGAGTTGATTGTTTAACATTACAATCTCATGGGTGAAGTTGAAATATTATCGCGTATTTCCAGGAAGTTTGTCTGTTCATTTCCTCACTCTGCCAAAAATAAACGCGTGTATATTTTTGGCGCGATTTTCTTTGATTTTTTTTTTTTTTTGATAAGCATTACTTTGGTTTGTATGTTTTTCGATGTCAATTGAGATGAAAAAGATTTTGACGAGTGAATAAGATAAAAAATTATACAGACCGAACATAATTAATTTAACTCATCATCATACTTACTTCAAACAATTTGTGTTCTACGAAAATGATGGTGATTTCTTTGGGAATTTTGCTTAAATGAGTATATGAAAAAGCCGTCCACACATATTCAATGCTACTTCATTTGATTGTGATAAATGCATGCATATGGTGTACAATGTACATAAATGCTGCAAAATGTTCATGATAAATGTTACATTTCATGTTTAGTGTACGAATGGCGAATTGGTTCAACCAATTGAACTTCAACGTGCGTACGTTATTCCTTAACAGCGTTGCGTATGTGCGTGTGTGCGATTTGTAGAAGAGCAATCACATTTACAACCAATTGAAGTTTCACATTAGCATGCGTGAACAATGTTTCACTTATTATCCATTTCCTGAATACTTCATCTAAATGTAAGGATGTAAACAATAAAATTCGTATACAATACATAGAATGTATGCAAAGAAAAAAAAATTGGAATAAACCCAAACAAAAAACATCATTCTTTTTGAATAATAATATTTATTTAAAATTCCTGTTCGTTCGCTGAAATTCCATCAAATTTCGCGCGCAATCGAGCAACGACCAAAAAGTAGATACTCAAAGGCATGGGTACATTCGCATGAAAATCACAAAGAGAAAACAATCTTTTGTGACGGTGGCAAGCAAGTGGCAACTGTATGGAATAAACAATAAACGGAACATCAACAATGGCATATATTCGTCGAATAGAATGCACAAGAGTGAGAGATGATAAAGTATTTTGTTTTTCTTTTTGAAAAAGGCTACCATTCAAAAATTGACGAAAATGGGGTAGGTATGTGAATGAGAAAAATGACATACGAAAGACATTTATAAATTTTATGTTCGTGCATGAATTTGAGAGTGTTTGAGTGTGTCACTCAGACCAACAGTCGCTATTTTTGCGTGGACCGTTAGAAAAAATAAGAAGAATGATGGTTTCAACGTTTTTCGCCGTTGCTTTTTTTAGTCAATACATAGACGTTTCTGAATTACGCAAGAGGCACATTTTTCCAACACTTTAAAAAATAAATCTGTGCCAATATTGTGTAGTGATCAAATGGTTAGTTTATTGAATTCAATTGAATTGGACTAAAAATTGATCGCATCTCTTTCAAAAAATGGAGATGAAAAAGTAAATTACATTAAAAAATGATGATTTATTGGCAATAATATTGATGCAAAGTAAAAATTGATAACAGGGCTTGTGACACTGTCAATGTCATTGGAGGTATTTGCATTACCATTGCGGCATAAGGTTTTTCTTCACATTTGTTTAGTTGATTCCGCTATATTTGCCATTAGAAATGATCGATATCAAGTTTTTTTCTTAAAATGTCTTATATTAAATTAGTTTGCGGATTTGTAAAATTGTAATCGTAATTATTTGATATTTTGGTTAAAAGTAGTTCATAAGCTGGAAATGTGGTTCAGAAAACTTCTTACTAGGACGCAAAATGATTTACTTCGTTTAAATTATTCAATTCAATCGGCAGTTGAAAAAAAAACAAGAAGAAGATGTAATTATAAATAGATATATGGAGTGAAAGTTCGCGATCATTAGCGGTACTAATTTAGCGCTAAAGAAAGAGGTAATTTGGTACTTTGTGAAAAATGCTGAAAATTTTCAATCATAAAACGAAATTTTTAAGTTTTTTTCTTGTAATTGAGATATTTTCAGCCAGTTGAATCAGCCCAGGGAGCTAATTTCAGTGATTGAAATCGTTTGAAATCAATAGAAGAGATTGTAAGAGTCATTATAGGAATGACAGCGTTAAAACACTTCTAATGCTTCCACTCCATTCCAGCGCCTGATATTAGCTTCCTGAGCTGAAATCATTTTGATGATTATAATTGAATGTATAAAAAAATATCTTCTTTTTAATAACGTTCATTCAAAAATGCAAGTAATTGGTTTTCATGTCATCTTTGAAATGATTTTTTATAGCATTTGTAATTCTATTCATCAGAATTGGTTGTCGAATAAGTTCAGTGATTGTTCAAAATGTGCATGTTGAAAGAGTACTAGTCTGATATAAGTATATGGTCGGTTATTCATCGAAAGAAATTTTCCTGTCTTATGAAAAATGAAAAATGATCATTTTACCATGTGACATTTCAGAAGAATAATTTACATAAGAAATTACATATCAATCTATCAAAATGATAAATGTCAAAATGACGCTTAACATTCTCATATGTATGTAGTTGGTTGTTTACAATGTATGAATAATATTCAACGTGTGGGCATGAGTAATTTTCGGTGAACGTGAATTTGTGTTTTCTTATCCTTCAGCTGTTATTGTTTAGCGAAAAGAGGGAGTGAAGCCTTTTGTTTGTTCAGCTTTAGTTTACTTGGTTCTTTTCTTGTTGTTGCTGTTGTTACTTGTTGTATATTGTAGAAGCAACTTCTCAATGTCAACTTTCCCACCACAACAATTACCTTTTGCTCATCGATATTTCAAAGAAATTATTCACTGAACTGACAAATAGAATATGGAAAGAGCCTTCAATTACTTGAATTGGTTTATTGAAATTAATCGCACTGAAGGGCGGAGAAAGAGGCTCATAGAGAGAGAGAGAAAGTCCTTGAAAAGTGTAATTGCCGGATGGAAGATAGTATTTGATGTAAAACGTGCAATTTTCGTTTCGACACAATTCCAAGCTCAGGCACATACAGATTTGGCTTTGGGACTCAGTCGTAAAGTTTCCATTCATCATAGCGGTATTGAAAAAATAATAATAATTCTTCTTTATATTTTTGCACCACGAAAAGCAAATATGAATTTATGGCAAATACTTTTGGTTATTTTTTTGCTGAGTTTTTGGAGCATGGTCACTGCCAGCAAAGTCCTTGAATCAACAAACTCAGGCGACAACAATACGACAAAAGAAATTCTTTATCCAAAGAGCAGTGTTGATTTAATAGTGAACTTTTTCAAAACTTACAAACACATTAAACGGCTTACACTTTTTCTATGCGATGATAGTTCAACGCATTTATCTATTTCAATACCATCCGATTATTATAATCCAATACTGACCGGTGCAAAAGTTCAACAAGAACAACAACAAAAAAACAACGAACATCCAAAATTGAAACAAAAGTATGCCAATGGTGGTTTAAATTATCAACAAATTGTAAAATACTTGATGGATGCTGGAAACTTTTTAATAAAAGGTGATGGAAATATCGATGCGACTATGTTCAACATCACCTCCAGCAATGAGTGTAACATCGACGTTGAATACGAAAAGTTAAATTCATTTGACGCATATCGTTTGTCGGGAATGCTTGAACGCGGTGACTCGAAGCAAGGTGTTGTGCTTGATTCACGCTGCCACCATAGCCAATTCATTCTTCAACAGGTAAATAATGAACCATCAAAAACTATTTAACAAACACTTCGTACACTTGAAAAATGCACATTGCATTTAACATCACATTTACACCTCTCACATTTCACATTATTAGTAAGTTTGTGCTGAGTTCGTAAAATATTTTGAAGATATTTTAAAATTCGACATTTCGTTCGACTTATCAGTCGTATTCATTGATCTTTGAATATTTACGGTTTCTCGGTCATTTTTTTATGGTTTTCCATTGAATTCATAGGAAATATTAAAAATCGTTTCAACAGCAATATTTATAATACTTTTCTTTCCATACCAATTCGAAAACTAATAGAATTTCATTGCCATCGAAGTAGAAAAGAAGAATAAAAATGAAAAAAAGCGTTCGTACAACTTTGATTACGGAGTTAAGCAGTAATTTCAACAGATTAAAAGGACAACTCATTCGCACGAAGTCGTGCATGAACTTAAGTCAGAGCGTAATTTGTAATGAATTTAATTAAAGTTTATCGATTTGCTATTTTCTTCGTTAAATTTTATGAGTTTTTCACTTAAATTGGTCACGATATTTCGCTGCATATATTTATCTTAATTTGTGTTTCCAAACAAATTTCAGTTTACATTCGATAAAAAAAACCAACACTCACGAAACAATTATCGTGTTTTCTCTGCAATGATTGATTTTAAATAAAGTCTCAATCACCAAAGAATATGATACGGTTTACCTATTTCCATGCACCGTTTCTGCTCTGTTTTGCCATGTCAATTATAAATTGCAGTCAAAAGTGACAAGAATCGTGCGGGTGTATCCATTAAAAATATTAAATTTTCAATCAATTTTCGTTTGATATGCGATTCGTCACGTATGCTCTGGATCGCTGTATCTCTCTCTCTCTCTCTCTCTCTCTCTCTCTCTCCTCTCTCTCTCTCCTCTCTCTCTCTCTCTCTCTCTCTCCCTCTCTCTCTCTGTATACCTTTGCTCCAGTTTTGAATTTGATTCAATATTATTTTATTTTGTAATCGCTATTTTGTGTTGTCATTTTCGTTGTTGCTACTTGTTTGCAATGTACTTCTGATATTGAGCGTTGTACAAATGTGTGACACGAATTTTGCTGCACTTACATGACATGGAATCTCTTTGGTTACTCAATGACCGCAAACAGTAATGTTCGACACTGTGAGCGACAACCGATCGAGAGAAAAAGAAAGAGTCTACATTTTCGCTCGAGTATTCCACTTGCATGCACATTTTCTCTCACACACATGCACAAGCATATTGTACTTTATTACTGCGCTGTGTTTCGATCGTTTTTTGAAGGTTGTGTATTTCTTATTTTTCTTTTGAAATGGCTTTCGCAACACATGAATTAATCGTTATACCACGATGGATGATGCAATCGTCACGAACACGATATTACTTACTCAAACGAAAACAACCCAACCAACATACGAACGAACGGACAAAAAAAAACAACACACTGTGAAAAGGCATCCGAATGTGGTTTGTTTAATACATCGTATCACTGGATGATATTGGAGCAACCTTTAGCGCCAATGTCTCTATTGCCGCCGTCGCCACCATCATCATCATCCTTTTCGTCGTCGTCGACGCCGTTACAGCCTTCGTCATCAGCGAAATTGTTCTCCTTCGGAGTTGAGTTTTTCGAACGTTTAAATATTAATATGAACTCTGAAATAACATTGGTTAAGCCACAACAGTCAAACAGTGAAACAAATTCAACGGCAGAATGGAACATTTATGATTTATACGACGTGTGGTGAGATGAAGATTTATTTGTTTAAATATTTTGTTTTATGACTGTTCTGTCTCGTTCTGAAAACCGTTTTCCATTTCCATTTCCATTTGGCGCTACAGAAGCTACAGTACTGCATAAAAATTATCAGGCAAATTCATTTCTCGTTCCGTTTTTTTTTCCTATGTGCCATCCATATCTAATGCCTCGTTTCTATTTGTTCCATTGAAATCCCGCTCATATTCATTTTCCAGCAAATTTGTTGTTGCCACTCTCATCCAATTCGATAATAGTTTTGCAAAACAACAAACGACAAATCCCTTAAATGTAACATGAAACTATTTTTGTACGTTGACACTTCCAACGCCGATTCCAATACTTTATGAAATTGTGCAATAAAATGCATCAAATTGATCTAGGAATGTCCACGTTTTTTTTCTTGTTCGTTTGTCGCATTTAATGGATGGAAAGTTAATCACCGACACAAAAATTAGTTTATCGCCGGCAAACATTTCAGTGGTAAAATTTTAGTGATAAAATTTGTTATTTTTATGGACGTCAAAAATGGTTTTATGAATTTTTATGGCAACATTTTTAGCACAAGCACACAAAAATAGCTGAGCTCGAATTTTGGTTTTTCAACCCAAAAACCAAGATTAATTCTGCAAAATGGAATTTTTCAATTGCATCCACAATGGCATTAAATCTACACACACTCCAAACATTTCAAGTTTCCGCAACTTTCAGGCAATCATTCGCTACCATCCCCAAACACGTAGGAAAATAAAAAAAACTATGTTTTGGAGTATGTTTTTTTTTTGTTGATAAATGTTTATGCAAGTGCTTCAAACACACATAACAGACGAGTGGAAAAATTGTACAATCCATATAAAACGTCCAATGGAATTTAAGTCTTGTGGTAAACGTTTAACTGATGCAGATTTAAAAGAATACATTATACATCAGCCATAAAACTTTATAAAATATTTGCATTTTTCTTCGGTGTGAATACATGCTTTACTCTTCATTCATCCGTTGCGTTTCGTTTCCAAATGTCAAACTTCTTCGACAGCCAACGATTTTCAGATGGGGTGCAAAAACTTAGATATATATTGAGAACGAGAACCGAAAAAACAAGGAGTGAAAAAAACCTTTAACCTTCAATAAATTTGTGAAAATGCCTATTTGGGAGTAAAAATGACACTTTATGTGTGCACGCGGAGCCATTGCGGAAAGATCTCTGATTTTAAATTATCCTCCAGTTTTCAATTCGGTTTGATGCTCCATATTTCTTCATTCAGTTTTGTTTGTTTGAATTTAACATCTTGTGGTTGTGTGGCTTGGAATTATCCGAAACTTTTACGCGTTGATACCTTAAACGGCAGAAGCTATTCGAATGCGCTCAGCCACTTTTTTTTCTTATCCAACTCTAGCTTATGGACAACAACAACATAAACACATAAAAATGGAATATGGACCATGAAACATTGGCATTACTCAAAATTTGCCACTGTTTTTACGAATTGATTTTACCTTTTTCTCTATATAAATTATTGCAAAACGTGCATAAAAATACTTACAATATGTTTTATGATATCGTCATTGTTTCTCAAGGTAGATTTGTTGTTGTCGTTTCAGTGTTATTACTACAGCTATTTTTGGTTCTGGGCGCACATATTGCGCATTGGATTTTCCATCGTATTGAATATTTTTGATGTTGAGATTTTGCATAAATGTTTTTTTTTTTTTTGAATAAAAGTTTCAATTTCCATACCCAAACCATAAATCAACCCACATACGAACGCCATTTCGGTCGATGATTTCGGCACGAATTTTATTTTATGCCCACAAATGATGAAAAATTATTGGAATTTGAGTAATTTATTTTTACAGGTTACAGAAATATTGAACAAAAGAGGACAGAATTTGTTATTCAGTCGCATTTTGAATGAGTTTTATATTGAGCGCATTCATCGATATCAATCGATGCGTGCTAGTTTCCACCGGCTGGTGAGAAAGGGAAAGAAACATAGTTACAGAGATAGATAGATAGGTGAACTGATTCGGGTAATAACATTTCACAAAAGAATTTCGGCGAAAGAATTTCATCAATCTTAAATGTTACGGGAACATGGGACCAAATCGAAGTGGCATGTATTTTTTGAAGTAATTTCGTTTTTCAAATAAAAATTGTAAATTGATGAATTTTCACAACAAATCAAAAAAGTGCAAACAAAGTTGAAGCTAAAATGTGACGTTTTTTTTACAAAAATGCTTGATTCATGCGACAAATTAAATACTTTTATCAGTTTAACAATGTAGATAACACAAATTATTGCAAAACGGAATAAATCAGACAATCAGAAACGATTCCGTAACAATGGTCTATTTCGACGGGAGGGAAAAAACCCAATATGGCAAACAAAAAACTTCGAAAAACTGTTTTTCTCTCTCTACATCTATTAGTCTTTCATTTACAAAAAGAACACTTGATGAATGAGCGCATTGTAATTGCAAAGTAGTTTCATCATTAGTTTAACAGAGAAAAACTAATACAACGAGATTTAACGCTTCCGATTCCGCTTGCAGCGATTTTTCATGGCACAAAAAAAAACTAACTGCTTGTTTAGTTGTTTGTAATGAGTATGAAAAGCGAAAAATCACAACTTTTGCTATCGAAAATTTCTGGAAAATGTGTGAATGATTGTTGGCATATGTGTTTCCACTTTATATACGATAGTTTGAAGTATTGTCTGTTTTATTTTTCAATATTAATTGTTCTTTTCTCTCTATCTGTGATCGGATTTCACGCTCGCACACAACTTGTGAGCACATGCATCAATAGGAATCCAGGAAATATTTACGGCGGAAAACTGAATGTCAGCCACATGGGCACATATTCAGCTGATGAACAGTTTTTAAATATTTCTTTTAAAGAGACGACCATCATACGGCGCTTGAATGTGCATGGCATTAAAATACGCGCCATGGCTGTGGTTAGTATTAAAAAATGAATGCAAAAAAAAACATATAAGCACGTACTTCCCATCAGACTACATTTAGACACAAAGAATTAAAAAAACGTTTGCCAATACGAACCTCAGTTTGCCATTAACGATAATTTTGTGTTTTGCAGCAATTTTGTTATAGTTATGTAGCTATACATTCTTTTTTCTTCTGTTTTTAACTAATTGATTTTACAGGTAACGAATCCTTTCAATGAAACATTTGAAGAATACTTGGATCACACACACAATCCGCATCTAGATTCGATGAATCGATTTAACTATCGCTTACTCACGTATGTCCGAGACATGTTCAATTTTAGGTAAGGAATAATAATTCTTTTCAAACTCCAAACGCAACGTAACGAAGTTCTCTCTTTTTGATCGATGCCATTAAAGTCGTGCCAGAATAGAAAAAATCTCATTTAGCCAGGTTTCATGATTTTTTAGGCTCTTTCAATAAATAATAATGAGTTTATGGTTTTTTCAGTTAAAAACTCATACTTGTTTTGGGGAGGCCCAACTAAAATCCAACAAATATCGATATCATTTCAAATTCCTTCGGGTTTTTGTTGCACCATTCATGTAAGCATGATTATCGATTCGGGAGACTAAACTCCATTTTAAGTATGGTATAATACCATTGGTATTTAAGTAGTTTTTGGTTTATTATCTAATCCTAGATCTAATCTCCTCTTAATTTTTTTCCCAAGGACCCACTAAGATTTTGACTAGGGATTTGAAAAAAAAATGATTTTAAAAACCTATTTTGCTCAGTGTTTCTATGAGCTTCCCGGTGATATTTGACCTATCTGGGTTAAAGTTTAATGAAAAAGATTTCCAGAACTCATATTTAGGCGTGACACAAAATTTGGATTCTCACAGTTAACCGGGAGTGTCAGTTGTCGAACTTCCGTTCTACATCATGGAAACAAAATAACAAACGACTAGAAATATTAAAGTGAGATAAAGTTCGAGTAAGTTATTTATCGTGTAGCAACACCTTTTGCGGTGATATTGCTCTTCATTTTGATGTGATGTTCGACTCTTTTGTTAACACCACCACCAAATGATCCAGTCTCTTAACTTTTTATTTCTAGTTTCAATCTATCTTCCTTTTTATTGGTAATCTCTTGTGTAATGCACTATGTCATTTGGACAATGTACGGTTGCATTAAGGTTGCAATTGCCCCAGTTTTCCAAAGTATTGAACTGGATTTATAGTTTACCAGAGCAAAGCGACAGCAAAACTACTTTTTAAGTAATAGAGAAAAAAACCGACAATCGAAAATCGAAGTGTTTCAAACCCCACTGAAAGTTAATCAAAATTGTCTCACATTTACTGACTCACCTGCAGAAAACAGAAAAAACAGAACAGGCCAGAGAACAAATTTTTGCGAACAACTGAAAATCGCTGCAAAATCCAATTATTATAATTTTATGGAAATGTAAACAATAGCGTCAAATACAAAGCAGAAATTTGAAGTTGGCAATAGATATAGTATAATTGAAAAATGACGAAATAAAAGCGGAAATTGGAACGGTTTAAAAGTTTTTGCCAGAATTCCATTGTTTGATTTTCATATTCTTGTTTTATGCTTTTTGTATCGAGATTCGTTCCAATCAACTTTCAACATATTCGTTGAGTTTTCGCGCCCGTGATCTCTTCTCTCTCCATCTCTCTTGCTCTCAACCTTTCGTTAAAACCGTACTTTTTCGCATTGAATGATTGCGAAATGTGTGCGCGTTTGTCGGAGCAAGTGAGCGCAAGCATTTATTCACCGACGAACGTGATTTGTTGTAAATTTCTGGTGTACCATTCCTGTATATATATATATATAGACCACCTTCAGCACATCTTATTTCGCCTTTTGTCCATCCTGGTCTCAATGCTACCAGCCGTTTTTGCATGCTTTGCACTCTTTTTGTTCGCCATTCATTCTTGCTGTCGCTGCTGCCTTCTACTATGCTTCAAATCCATTTGATTCCACGTAATATTACTGAAGATTGTTTTTTTTTGTATATTCTCTGATTTGGTCTGTACTTTTGGTTAATCTCCACAATCATTCTTGGTTTTCGGACAATTTTTTTCTCTCATGTTTTTTTTTTTGTTTCAACGAATCTTTTTCATTCTTTCATTCACTGCATAGAATCAAGGTATATAGAACCAATTCATGGGGCTATTTAAAAAATGGAACATTTGATGGCATGATCGGTGCATTGGTTCGAGGTTCTGTTGATGTCGGAGCATCGCCAATATTTTTCCGATCTGAACGTGCTAAGGTTATCGATTACACGGCACGTACGTGGATATCACGGTAGGTAAAGAAGAAGAAAAAAAAAATAAACGACCAAAATCGGTATAATTTTTTTGCTGCTGCCATTACTCCCCGTTGCGTTTATATTTGTATTCTGGCTTTTCTATCATTCCACCACGATTTGTGGTATGCCTTTCAATTTATTCCAACATAAAATGCTATTTGTCGCTGTACAAAAATGTTAAATGGCAAAAATTATTTGTGCATCATTTCGAAATTCGTTAGCCATAGAAAAATGAAAATTTAATTAAAAATGCAAAGATTCTTTTAATGACCCAATCAAGATTTGTTTACACAATTCCTCAACAATTCATCAGCTCATGTTTACTCTGTCATTTTTACACTATGGACCGGGATGTAATGAAGGGTGTTCCTATTTTTAAGTTTGTTTCGTTTTTCTCAATTTACTTGCAATTATAATGCTTCTATATGTATATTTAGGCCATGCTTCGTGTTCCGACATCCAACAGGTTTGGTTCGTAATGTTTTCTTGCAGCCATTCACCGTTAATGTATGGTACTGCATCATAATCGTTGGTATTGTTGTAATTGGCGCAACGTCGTTCATCTCGAAACGAGAAAAGAGAATCTCAGGTAAAATTCGATTTGTCAATTTATACGTCACATGCATAAACAGTATTTCCCAGGTATTCCTTTTTTCCTTTCATCAGCTTCATTGCCTTATGGTTGTTCTCATCTTTTTTATGTATCGCATTACGTACTTGATATATCAAATATTATTGTGTGTGTGTCAATAATACAAAATTACAGTATAAAAAAAGTATTCAGTGGCAATCATTCATTGACAAATCGTTTCAGGAGCAACGATGAAAGTAGAATCGAAAATGACGACGACGATGAATCGATCAAGGAAATTGAAACGAAACGATGGTGCAATGCAAAGTCAACAACAGATACGCAGACGACATCAAACAAGTGACAGCATGTTAAATACAGTCCAGTTAAAACAGCATGAAGCATCAATGACCGAACCGGAAACACAGCTACGTTGCGATCAACAAATACCGACACATATAATTTCAGGAGAAAATGTTGATGAAGAAAAAAATGAAAATGTCGTTATTGGGATTTGCGCAAAAGTTTTTCGTAAATGCTTTTTTTCAACACGATGCTCGCCGGTGTCGGTGGTAAGTCGTTTATGCTGAAAATGAAGAAGAAAACATTGTCAAGTAATAACAACAAAAACAAAAGATACACAGTAACAAAAAGACATGAAGAAAGAAAAGTAGAGAGCGACACACACACAGAGAGAGAGAGAATGGCGAAAGCAAAACGGAAAATGAATGCAGAGAAGCAACGAACAACAAGATGAAACAAAAAAAAGTACAGTATAAATACTCGCTAAAATTCGAGATTGTTAGTCGGTGAATATTGTGCCAAAGTAGAAACATTGAAAACATTGCCTTAGAGCATACATTGAGCTTGAGCTGTGTGGTGGTTCGACTTTATGAACAGCAATTCGCAGACAGTTTTCAACACTCAGCGTTCGCTTCATATTCTTGCACATTCGTGCACGCTCTGAAACTGCGAACCAGCGACACATATTACAAAAGCAAATAAATCAAAACTTTCTGATCGAAATGAAAATATTTTCTTTAGTCTTTTCGAGTGAGGAGATAGAGATAGAATGAGTTGTTGCTGTTGTAACTTTTTGTCGCAATTTTCTTCATTTCGCTCGATGTGAAACAGTGTGCACGTGCCTCGACTACCGTTTCACAATCATTATTTGAGAGATGCACGACAATTCTTTCACACATTTTCTCTT
Source organism: Contarinia nasturtii (assembly GCF_009176525.2). Lineage (NCBI taxonomy): Eukaryota > Metazoa > Arthropoda > Insecta > Diptera > Cecidomyiidae > Contarinia > Contarinia nasturtii. The sequence goes on from NW_022198708.1 coordinate 4,268,813, forward strand.
CAACTTTTTTTTTTGTATCGGTGTCGGGGCAAAAAAATTGAATGTTTCGAATCTTTTCATTGAGGATAAACTGTGTATAACTGAAATTTTCAATGCCAATTTCTTTAAAGTTTTCACTGTCGCAATTTCTGAAGCTAGAGAGAGAGAGAAACAAATCTCGAATTCCAAGCAAAAAAAAAAAACGCAAAATAAAATGAAGACGATTTGAATTCATTGCAACAGAATGTTACATAAATTCAACACCATCAAGCGAATTAAATGAGCTGCTTCTTTCGAAATAGAGACCCTTAATTATGACGATTATTCAAGCTGCATTAAGCTTTACTATCAAACCATCTAGTTTATTTGGTGTGTGCTGTTGCTTCATATGTATTTTGTGTTCGCTTTGTATTTGTTACTGTTGCTATTGCGCTGGAAAATTTCATTAGATTTGAAGCAGGAAGAAGATCGTTTTGCATCTCCCTCTGTGCCAGAACATGATAAAATGAAAGTATCAAAGAAAATGTAGCGCATCTAGACACAAAAAAAATACGAATGACAAAGAGGAAGAAAAACTAAAAAAAACGCATATTTTTATTATCTCTCATTCTGAATGCCTCTTTATATGCTCTCATTGCAATCGTCATGATTATTCCAGAACCAGAAGAGCGTGCATCTAGCAGAGTTGACAAAGGTGCAGCAGACGATGAATGGAAAGCGTTCGCATAAAAAAATCAATCACGAAAATTTCCGTTTAAACGTTTATGAATACTATTTGGGAGCAAAGAACGATGAAAATGGATTTACAAGTGGTGATGCAGTTGCAGATGCTGCTGTTGATCGAGGTCACAACATTACAGTACGATATAAACACGGCAATGTCAATAGCAAACCAACAAAAACATTCGATAACATCGATGTCGAATATGACGAAAGCGCACTTTCACGTTGCACATTGCTGTTCATTGGTGCGCTGTGTCAACAAGGTAAATGTTGCATTTTTCAAACTTCTTTCGAGTAATCTTTTTATTCATATACATCCCTGAATAAAAACACAATTTTTCGCTCGTCGTACGGTGATACGGTGTGCAAATTACACAAATCTTGTCTACTATTCAATTCAGACAGAAGTCAAACATTTTCAAAAACACAAAATAGTGCACTCTATGCAATACCATTCTAATCGGTGTGAAAAGTTTTCGAATTTTTTTTTTTCGTTTGTTATTTGAAGTCGTAAGTGAATGAAAGAGAAATTGTTATGGAAAGATATTCGATGTGTAAAGGAGGACAATATCACCGTTACAGAATCATTTTCACACAATTACATTTTGATCGAATGTGCGGTTCACATCGATGCCATGTATCGTGCTCATGTCACATTCAGTGTGTTTATGTGTAGGTTCTTCACCGTTTGGCATTCATCTTATTACTCTAACTCGACATTTTTTCTTCTTCTTCTTTTCATTCATTCCACGGGAATGGAGCCACATTCACTACAATACATTCTATTCGATGGTTTACATTTCTGCTTTTTTTTCCGTCGCACGTGAATTTAAATTTATCAAACGAATGTGAAATAAATATAAATATTGAATAGTTGATATTGGAAATCTTCGAATCCATTCAATATGTATATAATATTTTTCCATTATTGAAAAATGAGCTACGAAGAAATACACACAAAAAAGTCATAATAAAATATAAATGGAAACGACAACAAGATTTGTATCCATCTTGTATATTTGCTATTTTTTGTTTATTGTTATTATTGTACGGTTTGTATGTCATTGAGGGAGATGCGGAATGGTGTCTGTTACATTTTCTTTTTTGACAAATGTCCATTTTCAATAACAAAATAATAAGAAGAAAAAATAGGGAACGAATAAAAAAAGAAGAAAACACAGTTCGTACACACAGTTCTATTTGTAGCATCGACACCTTTGCATCAACGCTGACAAATTATTTTCCATTAACGTCTTAATCAAATATTAATAAAAATGAACGGGCGCGAAATCGAAACAAACGATGAAGATAGGAGCGAGCGAGAGTGAGAGACCGACGAAAAAAAAAACAATATGAAGAAAATCGAATTGGATGTAGCCACCCGAAAAAAGAAGTGAAATGAATAAAAGAATGAAAATGGTAGTCATGATTGCACGTGAATGTCGGTCTCGGTCGTTTGACAATATATTCGATCCATATAGTAGATCGCAAGTGATTGGATTTTAACCAAACAGAAATTGCCAATTTTACAAATAAAATGGATATAATTTTCGTTTTTCTCTGTTTCTGCTTCAGTTGTATTCATTGCTCGTTCACTTTTATTCATCGGAGAAATGAAAATGTGAATGCACGTGTTGAAATACATTACTTATGTGGTGGTCGTTGGCCCTCTCTCCCTCTCTCGCTCGATTGCAAAAATAGAGAACAATGAATCGTTGAAAATTCAAATTCAATATCGAGCTAAAGAAATTCCAAAATCTCCGATAGGAATTCGTTGACTGGACATTGAATCTAAATTAAAATGAATATGGTTGATTTGATTTGGCATTCATAAATTAGACATTTGCATAAGATTGAGTAATTACATTCATCATGTATTTCCCTTGTTACCCACAACATATAACATCCAAAGAAAAACCGCAACCACGTCCGACCGCAAACATTTGCTCTCAATAAATATACATAAATATATAGATTTAAATATTGATAATATTCAATATTTTATGAATAGATATTTTGTGCTTTGTTGAAATGATGTCTTTGCACGCTTTCATTTTCTCTTCTTCGATTTCCATTTATTACAAATTTTTTTTTCTCTTTTTCACCGTTTTGTTTTTCTTCTGTCTTCATGATTATAACATCTTGAACGTTGTCAGGCTCTGCAGAGATGCCACAATTCACATCGCGACGATGCATCATTATGCTGATTCTGTTGTTCGGTTTCTGTACGTTTCAATTTTATTCGGCTAGCATTGTTGGGTCGTTGCTAATGGAAAAGCCAAAAACCATTAAAACATTACGGAATCTGATTGACAGCCCATTGAAGTTGGGAATTGAAGATATAGTTTACAACAAGGACTTTTTCAAAGTAAGTACTGTACATCGAAGCATTCTCTCTTAAATACATATAAATAATTTACGCGCAAACCTACACGAATACACCTGCTTTTGATCAAACAAATCCAGCATAATTTGTGTCTGTATTCGACCGAGAACGAGACAGCTAAAGGAAGCGGAAAAGATGACGAGTGAAATGAAGAGGGGTAGAGAGCGAGAGAGAGAAGTGAAAGACATTCCAGATAATCAAGTCTTTGTACATGTTTCCGTAATTTGCATCTAGTGTCTTGTTTATGCTGCGCAGGGGAAAAAACGCCACGACAATTTTAAATGAGTTTGCCAAGCTTAAATGAATCAAAATGTGCATATATAAAATCTCTTCAGACTTTTGAATAATCGAACACAAAAACAGTGTGCCCCCTCTCATTTACCAACTGCGTCACCACTCAAAATTGAAGGGAAGAAAGAGACACAAGAAACGTAGCAAAAATCATTTGTACAACTTGTTGACATAATTGTGATTCAGATTCTATTGTCTCTTTTAATTCGGATAACTTTTTATAGCTTACGGCTGATGGAAATGCAAACAGAAACTAACCGATTTGTTTTTGCGAAAAACAAACACACACACACACACACACAAAGAGAGAGAGAGAGAGAAAATCCACCAAAAAGGAGAGGGGGCAAAAAAAATGAATCCAAAAATGGATAAATAGAAGAAGAGAGAAAAAATGCCGAAGATAAATTCAGATATTTGGATTTTCGTCAGTTTATGAACACGTTTACCATTCATTCAATAGCAAAAAATAATGACAATGTGCTTCGCTTTGGCAACAACATTTGTCGCCTTTTATAAATAATTCTCGAGGCAATATGCGCACATACATGCATATGCCAACCGAATATCACGTTATCACTTTAGATACAGTTCAAATAAATGCTATTTCATTCATTTTCGAGGTTAGGGTAGGTTAAAACTTTCCAAAAAGCACAATCTGTGGTGGTATTCTATCCAAATAATTCCGATCGGAATTATCGTTTTGTATATGAAAGAATGGATTCAATTATTTGCTGTAGTCTCGAACAATCGAATACATTGTTCCACAATAAATCCGATAAATGATAATTCCGATCGGAATTATGTGCTAGAATACCGTCACTGTACAAAGATAGTTTGAATCGCAAAAAATGGAAATGGGCAGCCAAATGAAATATGGAGAGAGAACGATGGAATGCCAAACGCTGAAACCGCATATTATTATAATTGACTGTTGTCCACTCGATTCGCCTGCAGATATAAAATTGACAATTGACCACCTGTTATGTGCACGAAACAATTTACTGTGATATAATCAATTCATTTTTTCCTTGCACTATAACTAGAACTATTATATCGGAATATTTTGAATGTGGTCATTTGAAGAAAATCAAGCTTTCAATTCATATAAAAAATTTGGAAAAATCATTTCATCACATTTTCTGTACATCAGATTCAACAAATTTGACCTTTTTTCCTTAGTACGAAAGGAAAACGTCCACAATAACATAACAACACGTTGACGAAAACTGTTACAGATGCACAAACCAGTTATAATTTAATGGATTTCCTTGAGATTTTGTGACAGTTTTTCCTCTTTTTCTCTGTTATCAGCGTACAACGGATGCAGTAGCATTGGAATTATACGAAAAAAAAGTGAAAGTTGTCAACCCAAAAACTGGCGACATTTCCTACAATTTTATGCCACCAAGGGATGGTTTATTTTATGTGAGACAGGGAGGTAAGTTATCTAGCTACTTATTTATAAATGTGGATTAATTCCAATAGATTAGTGACAACTGAAACGTTGGCAGTTAAATCCATAGTCTTAACTCGTTAAGACATGTTATGCTTCCGAAACAAGACCCTGTATACTTTTTCGGTATTTTTTGTCACTTTCTCGTTCATTCTCGGCTTTATGTAAAACATGGAAATGAGAATAAATAATTTATTATTCCATCGAACCGAAGTCACTCGGTGAAAATCATTTGAAATTTTAGAGTTATTAATCGCATTCACAAAAGGGCATACACCGACTTTTCATTACAAATGAACTAAATATGCATGCTAACTACAAATCTATGTGAAATGTGAATATTGTGGCTATTTCCGGTGACCTCATAATTGTTCCAGTTGAAGATGAAATTGAATGATGCCGTGCTGTGTACTGAATCGTTGTTGCCCGCTGTTCTGTCCTTTCGTGTGTTTTCCTTTGATTTTCCGTTCGGTTTGAGTGACATTTATATAGGTCAGATTTCAAATTACCTCATCAGCATAATTTATACATTTTGAAATTCGAAAGGTTATCTGTTTTTTATAGTTCGTCTTTCAAACCAATGCTCGCTTCATGTTGCCATTGTATTGCCATTGTATCGAAATTGCGAAAAGAGAAATGGTTGGAACATGAGAGATCGAAACATATGTTCTGATGTAGCACACACTTTATGTTAACAATTTGTTGTAATGATTGTTGTTTTGCATTGTTTTCTTTAGATTTTTCCATTTCTTATTTCATACAAATCGTCGCATTCAGTTTGGTTTACATTTTGACTGCAAGAAATGTTGCTGTTGTGCTTTTCGATTTAAAAGAAAAAGAAACACATTGTACATCTTGCAAATGGGAACATACATAAAATTGAAGAAAATAAAACGAATAAAAATCCAATTCTGCGGCATTTTTTTATGTGGATTCATAGACGCTTAAAGATATCTAGAATATTTTTATTTATATTATTCGGATGATTTTGTCTCTTTTCGCCCTGTACCCGCATTTCAAATCATCGTAGAGTGGTTTTCATTGTTGTTATTTATCCATTTTATGCGCGGAATATTCCAACTATTCAATACATTTTATTTAGTTTTCCAGCAATTTCAAATAACCATGACATGACATGGATGTCGGATCGTTTTTTTTTTTAAATTTTATTGATTGCCAGCCCAGATTTTTACTTCAACAATTCGTTTTTGTGGGATTCAGTTTTTTTCGGGACTCTGTGCATTTACAGATGCGACAACGATCGAATGTGATAGCGTTGCCTAGATTTGAATGTGGCGATGTAAAATACAAATGGAAAAGGGTAAAATTGGACAACATACGTATGATAAATGATGATGTGCATAGTACATATACTCGTGATATAACGAGCCAGTATTAGATTAAAGCTTCCATTTGCTAATAAAGCCAGCACCGTAACCACTTATATTGCGCTAGTAACATTGCTGGGTCATAATGATTTCTTTTTTTGAAAATCAAAAATCTTTTCTTTTTTTTTTTCAAAACCACATAACATATTTACAACCTATATTAAAAATGTAACAATGTGACTTTTGACTGAGAAGTATATGATCATTTTTAACCCATCAACGAAAGATCTCTCACATAAAATCCAAATTTTAGAAATTTCTCTTCATTTTTATCATTTTCTTTCTTTTTGCGGTCCTGAATGTTACGTCCCTGTGCAAAGTCAATAAAAGCATTTGCTCCAGTTATAGAACTTGATCAAAACGACTGAACATAACATGTTTTCGCTCTATTCTCGACTCTTAATTAATCGCAAACGAAAAACATACCAAAAATCGATATAAATCGAATTATAATTATTCATGCAGTGACTATCAAACATGGTATACTCATGTTTTTTTTGTATCTCGGACGATGATTTAAAAACTTACACTATGTATGATGTGATTCAAAATTTCGTGGAATATTTCGCCTAATAAATTTCTACAAATGAGTGAACCAGCAAAATCAGAGTATAAAAAAATTAACATTGTTTCAAAATGTCACTGCTGATTACCATACATCAATAATTCTTCGATGGTGCATAAAATGATGAATGATATGACATTTTGGAATTATATTGGTATAGATTTAGGTAGGCTACAGACGGGATCGAGTAATTGAGACTCGTTTGACAAATATAAATCCCAAAGATTACATAAAATGAATTCAATAAATGGGATACCTTACTAGTTAGTTGGTTGTTCCACGTTTTTACTTCATTTAACCGCAAATAGAACAAAACAAAGTGCGAGGCAAAAAGAAATGCACACAGTTTTAGTCCATACCGCAAGTGATTAAAAATTCAATTCCTTTTCTTCGTCAAAATCTGAACGTATAAAAACATTAACGGAAACCGTCAATTTGACAGACGCAAAGGCAAATTTAAATGTGAGCATAGTGGATTGACGCAAAGAAGCACACGATCTTATGATTACGGCAGTGGATATGCTGAAACCTTTTCGTTCACATTTTAATTATTCTCTTGGATCCGTTTATATTGTTCGGTCGATGTGATATATGATGGGGGGAGTGGCGCTGAGTCGCGAGCAATTTAAAAATAATAATAGAAGGAGAATGAAATATTAAACAAATGAGAAATGATGATATTTTGAGCTTTGCAAAATATGCTAAAGACATTTGAACAAACAAAAGACCATGTTGTGCATTAATTTAATATGTTTAACACTGCCATTAAAGAAATGACAGCAGTCGACAAGTATTCAAATAATACACGATGCGCACAAATAAATAGCGCGCACCATGCCACTTCGAATTGCATATGTTTCACGTTTGAATTTTGAAGCTGGGTTAATTCATCCATAATTGTTTGCACATGATTAACACACAGGGGAGGGTGGTCTTAGATTTGGATGGTTTACGTTTACGTACACCAATTTAACACTAGCAAATATATCGAAACCGTAGAAAATTGAAATGAGGACGAAATACTGCGAAAAGGAGAGAAAAGCTGAGAAGAAAAAGAATTGCATCAGATATTTTCCATGAAAAGTGTGCAACTGAAAATGAATTGAACTGGAAAATTCATGTTAATGGTGCGATGTTCAAATGCATCTTGGTCGAAAAATAAGTTTGGCAGTTCTAATAATTACAGAACAAATTAGAACCGTTTTGGCGAATGCACTGGGAATGATTCCTCATAAATGAGAATAAATTGAAAGCATAGTAACTCAGCATGTGTATGTGTTCATATATAGATGTTGTGTCTGTATGTTTTGTGTTATGTTATGCAATGGGGGGTTCGGTTTGTTTGGAAATTTTAAATGAAGTGCAGTAGTTCAGTTATTGTTGCATGTTATTGTTTTTGTATCAGCTGAGAAAGCTGAGATGGTGTTAAATAATCTATTTTTTTATGTGGATATGTTCATGTGTAGATGTAGTACTGCCGCATCCAAATTTATAAGTCATTGGTGAGAGGTAACGTAATTGACTGTAATGAATCTATGTATTGCTGTAGAATGAATTGAGTAGCGGCAAAGTTTTAAGCCCTTATGTGTAACGAGCGTGAAAAGTACAAGATATATGTGGAAAGAGAGAGAGGGAGACAGAGCAAGAGAATTCCAAACTATAGAATTCAATTTCATAATTTTTATTTTATTTTATTTTATTTTCTGTGCTTAAATTTATCTTTCTTGTCTGTCCAAACATAGTTTGATCTCACTTTTGCATTGTTGTGATCTCCATTCAATTCGTTTCATATAGATAGTATAATTCTAGTTATCTGCTGTTTTTCCATTCTCGCAGGGTTGTGCATTGTACGAAAGCGCGCAAATTTGCATCTAATGCATGTAGACGATCGAAATTGTGAACCATTGAATGTTGTATGAAAAAGCGTTTTCTGTAATAATTCACCTTTTATACATAGCCACGGGCTTACATGTGCTGTGCATGCATTTAGCAAACGAAGAGCAGAAATTCATATTTTATTAGACACACGGCCCAGCGGCATACTATGAAATTCGCCATCGACAACGACGGTGTCGTCAACTATAGAAAGGAAAGTCGGTCTTGCATTTTAAAAGGCAACCATCCAATGCACAATATGAGTTTGTATTCATAGCGTTTTTCTATTTCCATCACCATGAATATTTTTCGTAATTAAATTTTACAAAGTTTATTTCGAAGTGCCTACACTATACATATATTTACATTCGATTGACTCACTTCCAACAAGTTCTTCCTCGATTTTTTTTTCTCTACTCTTCTTCTTTCACTCTTGTGTGCACATATCCATTTTTTCACTGAAATATAACGAATTTTACTGTTATTCTTTGAATACCCTTTCGGCAGAGATTCTAAATAACATGATTTGAAGTGTGATTTTTTCTTCTTCTTTAAATTATGAAGCAAAATAATGGCATGCGTTTATTTGTTCGAGTCTGTAATGTGCATATTATGAATCGTTTAAACAGCATTTCATTCGTACAAAATAGTGAATGGCTTATTCGCATTTTGCTGCATTTTATGCAATTCATTGTAGCCTCCATGTTTAAAGAAAGTTTAATTCGTTTGAGTGCGCGTATACATATACATTTAGGTTGATAGTGAAATGTTTTACTGATGACTCGTTCGCTTTCACGGCAAAAATTTGTTCAAATTACATGTTATCAATTTACTTACTCTATGCCGAATTCAGTAGTCTATGCCGTTACACGTTTTTCATAGGTATATTCTCACTTGCCTTTACAGCATTTCCATTCAGTATGCGTACTTTTTTTATAATTTAACTTTTTTTTACACCCAATGCAATACTCTGCTTTGGCTCTACCATGCTCATCGGTCTTGGTGCTTGCATGTTCTTCAACAACATACGACATCCACATTTGGTATCGCGTATTCATCGTTTCTCACCACCACCACCATTACCGTCATACATCCGGTGTGATTCGATAGGATTTGCCTTCCATGCTGATACAGCAACATTTTACAAAATCATTATAGACGAATTTTCGGAACGCTCGATATGTGAATTGTCTGAAATTCAACTATTCCCGGAACAGCATATGATGGCCATTGTTCAGAAAGGATCGCCGCTGAGAAAAATGATAACATATGGGTAAATGGATATAAAATAAGTATTATTATCGAGTGCTTAAAAACTATTATTTTATCGAGAAAAACCAAGAAAAAAAAAACCCACACAGAGATATAGATGAGTCAAGTTATATAGTCCATTTTATTGTGTGCACTTTGTTCAAAGCACTTGATGCTTGGAAAATGTATTTGAAAGTTCAAACCAGCGCGCGCTCTCATCATATGATATCACACATGAGTAAGTTTTTATTATTTTACAGAGATGTTATTCGTTTGTAAAACTTCGTCGCATGCATTTTGGGTTACAATTTTTCCTTCATTCTACTCTCTCTACTCTCTGATGGTTGCCATTGTGTTCCATTTTCAATTCAATTTCAAGTGGTCATACAACTGTCAAATTCCCAAAATGGATTTTAACTTAAGAGCGGGGCAAATTTCATATCCGGTTTCAAGTCGAAGATTTTGTTCAATTCACTTATACCATTTATAAAGTGGACCGATAATCGAATGAAAGGCATTGGTAGGGACAGAGAAGGACATAAAACAAAAGTAAGTTTGATTGCTTTGCGTTCACCTCTATGGGTAGAAACACTTACTCGATGCTTTGCTCTTATCAACATACACATCACGTTACGCATAATGATCAATTCGCTGGCGCCTGTGTTCACGCGTTGCTATTATTTCAATTTGACATCGTCAGCAATTCTACTTCAAATGTATTAACTAAAAAATGTTTATTTTCCGCGCGATTTTCAATGAATGGAATGTTACAAATTCATTATAAATGCACTAAAATCTGAATTAGTTGCAACGTAACTACAGTTTCATCTCGAAAATGTGAAAACTAAAGCAAAGTCTCACTTCAAAAGTTGTGAAAGAAAACCCATGGAAACAATCACTTGATTTGGATGTTCAACAAAAATGGAAAGAAACAGATCAGGTGTTGATAATTCAATTACATTCTGTATTACGTAATCAAGATTTCATTTTCCGGTTTGTTGCCGCACAAAATTAGTTATAATTCAACGTGTATGTGTGATGTGATGTGATATGATTCTTGGAGTAGATTACTTTTTTCAAAAAAGCATCTGTTGGAATTGCACACACAAAGAGATATTGGAGATGTGCAGACTGCCTGGGAGAATAAAGTTAGTAATCTATGGAATGTATCAAAACGAAAATGTATTGGTTTAAAAAAAAAAAAAAAAAGAGAAGATACTATAACGACTGCATGTTATTTTAGCTGAAATAAAATGAAACAGATAGGAATCTGTGTTGTAAACCTCGGAAATGTGAATTTATACATAAGTACCGAGGACAATTTGTAATTTTGCTATTAATTTCCGGGATGAAGATGTAGTAATAAGCCGACAAGCCATTACTAATGACACAACATTTTCCAGTCACAATACACATACAAATAAAAAGGAACTTACATCCGTAAGTCTAACTTTTCCGCACTGTTTCCAAATTTCCTTCTTCACCGAACGAATATTCATTTTCCGAAAAATATTGAATATGAATTAGTTCTAATTTCTGAGAGCAGTAAAGTTTTGTTGGCCAATGAATAGACTATTGACGTATAAATAATTCAAAATATGTGGTGTGTGCGGAAAGGTAAAATCCCCAAAAATTGGCATTTTTGTATGGACACTATGGATTCAGATAGTTTGAAGAAATTGGGGGTATCTTCGATACAAAATGTTCATTTTTGAGCCAACAACCGAAAATGTGAGATTATGAATTTTGGTCAGAAAATAAGATTAATGATTAACAAGTGGTCATGGTTAATTTACTTTTCTCTGAAAATTTATCCTGCTAACAAAAAGGTCCACATGTTTACCACATACCCGCAATAATCAAATTGTTGTTTTCACAAAATTGGAAATGATCAAAAGCGGCTTAACGGGAAATGTTCTCATAAAATTGAAATGTACAAAATATTGTTTATTTTGTAAGCCGTTTAGCTTTTAACACGACTTATCCAACTAATTGGTACTTTCCTATTTTGTGACAACACAAATTTGGCTCTTCAAACTTTAAGAAAAAAAGACCAATTTGGTCCATAATCAATTGGTACCCTATAGGGGGTAACCGCGCTTTTGAATATTGCAGATAAAGAAGAGATTTTAACTTTTTTAGCGCATTTGAATAGATATAAGTACAAAATGTCAATTTTTAACAAATATGTGAGATATTCTGATCTAATAATTGTTCTGGAAGTGGGCTTTGGTGGATCCTCAGGATGGACCAGACTATGGTTTGACAATGCCCTGGCTCACGAAAAGCCCACTTCCAGAAACTAGGATATGGTTGAATACTTACAGATATTGTCAGATATGGTCGGATATTTTAATTTTTATGAGATTTTAAGAATAAAGTTAAATTTTGGTGGATAAAAAAGATACAACATGGAGCAGAATTTTCAGACTTTAGGTTTAAGCTATGGATATAGCGGCTGCTATTTCATAGCCGCTATTCATTGGCGCTTTTTAACTCGTTTTAATGCGTTTATGCATGTTGTGCGTTATTTTCTACAACTATCTCGTACTCACATTCAAATGTACAAAAGAATAGTAGGCTATGATATTCCTACTCGGTGTTACACACAGCACAGGAATTAAATAGCGCCTATGAAATTGAGCCTAATGTTTGAGAATTTTTCATCTCCAACGTAGGAAAGGTCATCTCCGACCATTTTGAGAATTTTTTCAAATTCAGGCTTCATTACAATACTTTTCCCTTCATACTTCGTGCGGGCAGAAAAGTAAAAATAAGCGAGTGCATAGTGTTTGTGCGTGTATTTAGTCGTTTGGTGAAATGTAACGTGTATAATTGGCTGTTGAAATTCATGTGGGTTTTGAATAACATAAGTGCGTTTGCTATCAACATTATCTTTCTCTTTCATAGCATCTCTACTTAGATTTCTATATGAAGTGTTAATAAAACATTTTATTAAATAAATGTCAACAAAATATCCTACTTGAACTGAATAAAGGATTATGTCAAGACATGTACGTGTAGCAGGCATTATATTACGATATGACACTCAATACATGGCACATCGATCGTGCGAATACGGGTTCTACCCCCGTATAGAGAGAGAGAGAGAGAGAGAGAGAGAGAGAGACGCAAAGAGTGTAAAATACACATACGCACAAATAGACAAAGTTAGCGTGCTTATGTTGCGATTTCGTTGATAGCATGATATTCGCTTGGATGGCCTTTATGCGTTGAATGAATATGCAAATATTATTATTGTAGACAACGTTCATACTCATTATATGATGAGCAAAATACAGAGAGAGAGAAAAAAAAATAAGTATAAAACAACTTATGGCCATGTTACATGAACTACGAATAATTAATTGAAAGCGATACGTTATGATTGTCACCTTCATAATCGCTTTCGATAATTTCAAGCACCTGTACTCAATTCATGTCGATTTAATGAAGAAAACTTAGACTATCTTTATCTGTACAATATATCGAGAAGTGCTCCATAATATAGCATAATATGTTCTGTCTACACTTTTCATAAATTCAGATTGAGACGTACGTTCGAGCATGGACTATTGTACCACGAGCGAAAACGATGGCATTCGCCGAAGCCACAATGCGTTCGACAAATACAACCGGAAGACCTAGAGGTATACACCTGTGTGTAATTTTCAATGTCGTTGTTAAATGAAAGATGGTGGTGCTACGGTTTCATTTCTTTTTGCAGGTTTCCATCGGTACACTTGAATCGGCACATTATATATTGATGCTGGGCATTTTGTTGAGTGTTTTTCTACTTCTGATTGAAAATGCAATAATCTATTACAATAAGTACAAACAACTACATACGATTACATATTTAAAGTAAAGCTTTGTTACTTACCACACTTACACTTACCGCATCGTTGAAACAGTCGATGGAAATTGAGAACCAAAACGATAAAACTTCGTCAAAACAACGAACAACAAACAAATAAAGAAAAGTATTTGCATTAAAGGTTGAATCAATTCGTTTTTATTTAATCTTTAATATTCATGCATTGATCTCATAAAATAATACTATTTTATTATCATTTATAATAAAGTAACTGAATGAGAGTGAGAGAAGGTTTTATGCACAAAAGCAGCAAAGATAACCAGGATGTGATATCGATTTTGTTTACGAGATTAAGTCGATAAATCATCCATTGTGTATTTTATATATGTATATAATGTATGGATATCTTACTCAAACTCTTGGCGGTTGTATGTGGTTTTGTCATAGCGATTTCACGATTGGTAATGTTTGCTGCTTTTGAATTTTGTTATTGTTTTGCTTTATTTAGTTGGATTTCCCTTATTAACACGTGACATATCCAATAGCCGTTTTCGGATGTTACAAATACACTAGATTACTATAATATCCATTTCATGAAATGCATTAAATAATCGAAGAATTTAAACAATATACTGTCACTCAAGACCAAGTTATTGTCGATATAATGGCTGCAACAACATATTTTAAATCGATTTCGATTTGTACTTTGTATAATACCACTAAAGAGGTCTTTGATTCGATTCCAATTTATTTTCACAATTTTTTGTAGATTAGAAGTTTGTGTAATGTGTATTAAGTATTTAAAAGATGATTCCATATCTAAAAGTATAACAAAATACTAATAATAATCCGAAAATTGCTGTTCGGCCAAAAATGTCGGTGTATTGTTTTCGTGCCCAAAGCAATATCAAAATCTTGAGTGGCAATATACTTAACATGGATCCAATTTCACACAGTAACTTCTTAATTTAGTTAATAATAATAGTATATTGGATTTGTTTATGTTATTTTCTTGTCATGGTTTTTTGGTTTTGGTTGTCGATTTTTAATTTATCTATATATAGTCTCTATAAGTATGATGAAGGGATTTAATGAAAGTGATGTTGTTAATTTTCTTTTGGATGCCATTTAGTGCTACTTGAAATTGGTGACATACACTTAATAAATATGTATATAGATTCGTATCAATATTTGTTCGCTTAAATTTATATATCGATAGCGTTTATGTGGGTGTGTTTTTGCTTCTTTTTTTTAATTTCGTTTAGATTCGATGATACTTTGATCGCTCTCCCTATCACTCTCTCCTTCTATATAGCATCATTAAATGCATGTTATGTTTTCATTAAAGCGCTCAATAAACCATTTTTCCAAATTGGACAACACACACCTAAGACTTTTGGTTTTGCCCCTAAAATCTCGTTATTATTGCTAAATACATTGTTTTAAAAGTCATGGCGACCCTTTTTTTCATCGTTTTTCGTTTGCATCTTTACCATGACTTGCCAACTTTGTGCAGAGTTGTTGTTTTTCTTCTTCTTTTTCTTCTCTGTTAGATTTGTTGTTGCTTGTGTGCATAGATTCAGTTCAATTATAGAATAAAAAACTGAAGAATCAATGATTATCTATAAACGTGGGTTTACATCCCCAGCTACATTTGGAAACAGTGAAGAAAACACGGTGACATCATATTTAAAGAGAATGACTTTTACACGTTTTCGTACTAACTTTTGGCTTAGTTTGTCATTCACCTTTCGCTTTGCACTATCCATTATATATTAACAATTCACATTGAAAAGACAAAAGATCGGTTGATTCTAGTTCGTGTCTTCAATATACAGATTAAACGCATTTTTCATAAATTGTCTATTATTTCTTATGTTTTTTTCTTTCAATCGTCTCTGTTTAGCTTGTTATTATAAAGTTATACCTATTCATTGTACTTTTTTGTGCACAATTTCATTGTTATTATGTTGAATTGAGCAAATTTTCTTTCATTCAATATTCTTCTTCGCATATTCTCATTTAAAAAATAAATTTTCGAAAATATTCAAATGCAAAATTTTTATTACCTATTTATTATAGCTCAAATAGTTCGTCTTACGATAAAATGAACCAAGAGAATGTTCTAATATAGTAATACATATTGCTTATTTCCATCTGTTTCAAAAATTGTACTTTGAAAATAAAAATGGGTTGAAAAATACAATCAGGAAAAGATTGATCATGAACACACGACTTTTGAATGAAAAGATATGTTTTGGAATATTTGCGTCTGTTACACGTACAGTTTTCGTACATGAATAGGGATAATATTTATACATTTGTCAATATGATACGTATTGTTGATCTTTTTTCTCTCCCTCTTCTGTTATGAGGGTTGTTGTTTAATAATAATTTACACACTGATCAAATAAATCAGCGGAAAATGTTGTGCCGGAAGTGTTTGTGGGAAGTGTTTATTACTGCATAAATCTTTTCACATTCACAAGCGACTTTCATCATCGCCATTTGCGTGTTTGCAAGCATTTGAATAAAATTACCGCGTTCGGTGGCCGCAAAAGGAAGAGGGAAAATTGATTTATTTTCAATATACTCTTGTGAAAACTCAAATACCACTGTTTAATGCCATCACAAAATGATGATCAATATTTGAACGATTACGACAAGAGGTCTGTGTCTAAATACAATGTGCCTTCCGTCGCTAGACTTCCGTGTTATCCTTATTCTCACGATTCAGTTCACGTTGACGGTTCTATCAAAAACAATACGAAACCACGCGGTGAAATCAGGCAACTGAACCAAAATGTGGTGAGAGCGTGTAGTACTTTTAACATTTTCTTTCAACGCCGCTAAGCTTTGCAAAATGAAATTTTCTTATGTGCAGTCAACACATCCGCTTCACATAATGTCATCTTGGCATTCTTTTTTATACATTCTACGAAATAATTACGATGTCTCGAATTCAAAAGAAAAAAGTTTTATTTAGGCTTGGTTGAAGGGAATCGCGTGTGTGAAGCACGCATATTTCTTGGCATTAAACTTTTTCTAGACAGTCACATGAAGATTTCTTGGCAATTTTAAAAGCTGAACAAACATTCTTTGCATCACATAAAATCTCATTCTCTGTCTCTGTCTCTCTTACTGACACATACAATGAGGATGAAGGGAAAAGTTTTTGTTGTTTTTTTTTTGCCTCTGTTGCCACCGTTGTCATCTCTTTGGGTTGAATTAGTTCATATTTGCATTAAGTAAACGTTGATTATATCCACGATGCTATGTATTTGTGTGTGAACATTCTCCATAGCCGTTCTTTTATTTATAAATGCGATTTTTCCACAGTGTATTTTGCATTAAACTTGATTATCAATTAGCATAAATAATCGTGAAAATCAAAATGTGTAATGTATTAACGTTCTTGATATGAATTCGAGTAATGAACGAGACACCATCGAAAGAGAAAGTAAGAAGAAAATTTTAAATGAGTTTCCTGCTCCATTTTATGTTAAGCAGTGTATGATGTCTATAATGATGAATGGCTGTAGATCAAATGGCATGCTAGTGTACATACAATGTACGATGACACTCTGAATATGCGTTGTGTAAAGTGCAAAATGCCAAGTTTCCTCTGTGTCATTCTTTTCGCTCATGTTTCTTTTTCGGAGTAACATTTAGTTTTTGCAGTCTTTTTAAACTACAATATTGGCTTTAAAAAACCGTATTACAGCTGAACCATACGAATGAGATATGTGTGAGCGAAAGTTGATGCATTAAATTTTATTTTCGAAAAAAAGCGAATTTATATCCAACATCACTGGATATGAGACAAAAGTTTTCGTGTGAGTTAACGAAAACAAAAATAACAACAAATTGTTCCAAACGAAAATACATTGCGAAGAAATCGACTGGCCAGCAATCGTGTTTGATAAAGCTTTGAATTACCTTCCGGTTGCCAATGGAACTGACAGAATCGAAACGAAATCGAACAGATGAAAAACGAAGGTGGTGCCACGCAACATCATTTAAATTCAATATTCGTAGTGACATCTCAAGCATTATCGAGAAGGTTAATTGAATATTTACATGATTTGCTGTGGCAATGGCAGTGACACTGTGGCAGAGTGTAAGTATCTCTTGCTCGTTGTATTTGAACTCTTGTTTGCATCGCCACCATTTCTGTCAATTCTGTTTATGTTTTCGATGTTCGTTGTGAATGGCATGAAGAAACATTATTTGGAAGTTTTCAAATTATTTCACAAAGTGCCAAAGGAGCAAAGTTTTTCCGTTCAACTTTAGTTCATCAAAGATTTTTAGTTAATGGTTTCAATGGACTAACACACGATAAACTATACCATATTGAGACGTGTCTATGTTTGTATTTGTGTATTTGATCTAATGGAATTATTTGCTGCTGCACTTTTGCGCAAAACGAATATAGTACTATTTCTGAGAGCTTAATCGAAATGTGCGAGAATCTAAGTACATCTATCAGTAAATGAGATGAAGAAATGCTCGTATTACAAAGTCTTTACACATTGATGTGTTCTGAACTCAAAATCACTTCAAGAAAACTTTTAGCGCGTACGCAGCATGAGTGCGCGAATTTACTCGTTTGTTCGTTCATACTATATTTATCACAACAAACAAACATACACACATAGACACAATCTTTCTCAATCTCTTTCCTCTGTATATTTTTAGCAAATATTTATAGTGTTTCACTTGTTGTTGTTCTTATGGTATACCATGAATGGTAGGTATTTCATCATGATATTTCAGGATTTTAGTAAAAGTTTACCGTATTGGTTTTGACTTTGGCGACAATATTATTGGCCGTACACTCACTTTTGTCATAATTGGACGGTAGAGAACTACAATAAGTTGGGCGTGATGTCGATTTTTAGTCACGCATATAGTTCTACTCCCAACATAAGTGTATTTTTGCCGACATTCTTTCCAAGTTGCAGTCCACAAGTCATTTGTTTTATCAACATGTGTGCAGTCATTAATGAATAAAATTGAACATTGTTGATTACATTGCAAATACTTTTGACCAAATCATCATCAAAGTTCACGATATGCCAATTCTTTAATCAGTATTATCATTTTTCGTTCAGATCATTTCGTAAAGAGAGAAGAGAGAGTGAGAAATGAGAATGGCTGACTGACAAAATAAATTACATAAATGTACCACTTTATTGAAATAAAATTGCCAAAGTCGAAATGAAAATCGAAATGATAAATATATAAAAAAAAAGTCGAGCATTTTGTCAATTTACTCGAAAAATGTTTGTTATATTACCTGTTTTACGTATAAATAAGCATACGTGCATCATTTTATTCTGATAAATTGGCTCATTGGAAAAAATACAACAGTAGCGTGTTTGAATGACACACACTCTTTATCTACATTTTTTTATCAATTTCCTTAACGCTGTTCCATATAATATTCCACAATGATCGGGCACATATTTTCATTTAATAAAATATACCGCGTATATTTATCAGCAGCGTACAAATACATAATTTCACAGTTTTGCAGTGAATACACACATTGTGAATGATGTCACTGATTTTATGAGACATCTGCAAACACGGTTACAATGCATCTTTCGCATGTGAGGCATACTCTAGAAAAATATTCAAATGAGTATTGAACAAAATAAATTATTTATCAAACGATTGTTATGCATCGCACATACAACGATGTATTGTCCTCTTTTTTTTTCATGCACCCTTTTTCTCTTCATGAATTATTGTAAATAATGGATATTTTTTCTCTTTTGTTAGCCTATCACCAATATCTTTCATTTTTTTTCATATGCAAAATGAGCGCATCCATGGCTTTTAAACTATTCAACGTTCATGCATCTACATATTGTATTGCTCTTCGCATATAAATTCCAATACGTTTCTACCGCTGCCACCATTTATTATCTATGGTTGGCATGCCATTCAAATGGGTTCATTTGAAAGACTGGCGAGTTATTTTAATCCCTTTCTTCTTCTATATCGCTTTGTATCGTTGTTCATTTACATCATTAAAACCTTCAGCAACAGAAACGCTTCATCTTAAGAGAATCCAATGTAAATGAATGGAAATTACTTTTGTTCAAAACACAAAACTCTTAATTGGCACTGTTACATGAAATAATATATAAAAAAAACTGTAATTGAGTCTTGTGTCCTCATTGAAAAGTGTTGTCATTCCATTTTGCGATGGTACATTCTTTATGTGCATACGGATAACTTTTTCAGTCAACAAATTGAGATGTAATATGTAAATACAATAAAAATAATTAACAATAACATTTAGCGACAGACATTTTGTGCGTAATCAAATGAGAAACATTGTTTTACAGATACTCAAAATTGTTCGCCTGCAATTCGAGGTGAATTTTAGTGAAACAATTTTACAATTCAAATCATTTTACCGTTTTCAGCTTCGTTTTTTTTTACATTTATCGAGCTTTTTTTTTGGAGAGACAGACTTTTGCAATATTATTTTCCATAATTTTGAAAAAAAAAAGACAAACATAGATTATCACTTGACAGTTGAAGAATTTGAATTTTTGATACATCATCCATTCCTATACTGCAACTGTCACTCTCATCGGTCAATATGGACATGGTTCGTGATATCACATTGCAAACGCAACAAATTTACAGCATTTCTATATCCAACCCGTGTACAAAAAAAGTGACTGACTATTTTGGGACAAACTGACTGACTATTGACTGTAAAAACAAGCAACCTTAGTTAAATTTAGTTAACTTCAATCAATTAAAGTAAGCTATGGTTAACTGCAACAGCTAACTATAGTTGACAATAATCATAGTCACCCGATAGTCGAAACGTCCCAAAATAATCGCCTGACTGACTGAGTAACTATAGTCGATTGTTTTCCATACAAAATTTTAAAATTCATGAATATAGCTAACTATAGTCACTTACAGTCAATAGTAACTTAGTCACTTTTTTTCCACTCGGGAATGCTATATGAATAGAATGTACACTATCAGCTTGCAATAGTCGTTTGATAAAGATCAATTATACGGAATGGAATGGTTAAAAGAGAAATGAATCTTCTATTTGCTTGGATGAAAGTGACTGGTAAATTTGTTTCAGCATTGTTTTTATAATTGCTAAAATTCTTGCTTTTCACAATTGAAAATCGGATGAAATCGACCGTTTTACTAATTCGATTAAAACGCATGACTTTAAACATGTTTGTCTGGTAGAGATGGCTTTTAGCAAATCGATAATTCAAAACAACACAAAAAGACAGAGAAAAACAACTGTGGAGATTTTCAACTGTTAAGCATGACATATGAAATTATCGTCGTATAGTGAAATAGGATTGTCGGATTTTGTTCAATTTTGAAGAAAAAAAAAGTGGGCAATTCCGTCATATTGAAATTTCAATGCAGTGCAACAATGGGATCTCACATTAAAAATGTCAGCAGCATGTTAATGTTGTGCTTTGATCTGAATATTTTATGGATAAATGATATGCTCTCACCTCCAGAGCTGAAGAGCTCACCATTCAGAGAGAATTTAAGTATTGTAAATATAAATTCATGTTTAATGTCGTATGTACATTTGTACAAAAACAACTAAAAATTCCGAAAAGAAACACTAAATCACAAATAAACTGCAATGAATTTGAGCACCAGAATTTTTTCGCTGATAATTAATAATTCGTTGTTATCTGTATGTTCATATGTTTGCCTCTTTTATTACTGTAGAAAAATAATCAACTAATATTAGGAAGATGTGATCTGTTTCGTTCTACGGTGTTTTTATGAGATATTATACATTCTATTGAAAATCATCGTTCGTTTGATTCACACAAAGCGAATACAAACTAGATGTGAGCTTTTTTTTTACTAAATACCACCTAACGATTTTCAGTGGTCTATAAATAAATCCCTTTATACTGTTTTCTAAATATATTCTCAAACAGTTGTTTTTTACATTCAGAAGTTCCTTGTAAACGAAATGTTATATATGGTTTGGCTGTTTGATTGACGAGAATGATGATGGTTTTGACCATCATTTGACATATATAAGCTGATTGAATTTTCAGTCTCAAAAATACATTCAAAACGATAGTCAAATGGGAAAAAGTATGTCTCGTCAAACCTTCGGACCGAAAATAACAATGAAATAGTCGTCACAAAATTGGATAAAATTGTACAAATCTCAAATATATTTATTATATTCACTCATCCGTTTGAAATACTTATGATTAACTATAGATAATAAGCTAGTCCATTAGCTTTGCGTTTTAGTCTATAAATCATCAGTTTTAGGAATTACATTAGTCATTCATTTTCTTTTTCTTTATATTTATCGTTAACATAGTAATACAATTTTGGTGCGATTTAAGTGTGCAAATTGATTGAAATTTTGGACCAAACGGGAACTGGTAGCTGATGATATGAATAAAACTAGCACATTTCAAGCTAAATCTAAATTCTTAAAAATAAGTTAGAATTTTTGTGTTTATCTCGGTGTCTGCACGTATATGTGTTCATTTTAAATCATAAAATAAACGAAAAAAAAAACGATTTACTGATATATAGAACATTTTTATCATTTCATAGCATAAAAATAATTTAAACTTTTTCATTTAAACATTCGTAAGCATATTTATTATATCCGATTGTGTTAAAGCGATTACTGCATTTTTGTGCGTGATAGTATTAGTAACGGAAATTGAATGTCACACTATATGTCAATGAATAAATTTATTAAAAATCATCCAATTTCTGTTTTTTTTTTGTTCATTAAATTGGTTTTATCTCGTTACGAATGTACTCATTAATCCTGCACCTCATTTCATTGAAATGTGGGATGATTTTTTATGGCTTTGAATAATTTTTATGACTAGCAATACGTAAATAAAAAAGATTTAACTGCATATGACACTGTACTGCCATCAGCTGTGATAACACAATCAAGTTTAACTCTACTAATTATTCATTTGATATTTGAATTTTGAATGATTTTTTCTGGCGAAATACGCGATTAACACATGTCACGTGCATTCAATGCTTTGCACGTTTTTTTATTGGAGTCAATATAATATTTGAATGATACAGTCGTTTTATTATTATGATACACACGAATATGAACGACATTAAATCTGAACATATCAATTTGGATTTTAAATCCAGGGGGTTATCCTATTAAATGTAAGGCAGACATTATATTGAGCTGACTTCAGCTGACGCAAAATGACCCACTGGTCACACCCAGCTATTTAGTACATTTCAATATTTTGATATTTCTTGGCTGTGCATCCAACCACAGAACACTGAATTTTGATTTCTATTTTTGAATATTTAAAATACCAATTCACAGTGTATTACACACTCAATAAATGTCATAAAAATTAAAATGTACCAAATAGATACCCCTTTCCAGTTAACTCAATATCACTGCTCGGCAGAGAAACATTTTTCTTTTCATATGATTAGACATTTTTAGCTTTCTAAAAAAATCTAGATAAGATAAAAGATATAGATCTTATCTTTAAAATAGATAAGAAATTATATTTACTGAACACTGCTCAATGTAAATAATTCATTTCAAATATAGTTCTTGTATTGTTTTTGGACACTATCTTAAATGCATTTGATTATAGATACTTTTATGATTTCCAATGTGTGCTTGATTTGGTCATTTTGTGGGAATAAAAATGTACGATATATATTTATTATTTTTTCTTTTTCGATGAAAATTTAAACAAAAAATCTCTGAAATATTGTATTTGCGAAACGAAGAGTTTGTGTGTGGTTTTCTTTATGTAACTATATAAGAAAAAGCTTTTTACAACTTATCAAAATATATATGTATTTATATCATATAGGTCCAACTTCAAAAAACCGAGAATACACAAAAAATACATACTTATACATTAGTCTCCCGGGAAAATATGTACATTTTGGTTCATAATTTAAGATTAACAATTTAGTTTGTTGTTTTGTGTTTGAAATGTATATGGTTTTATGACAATAACATGTACTTGCCCAGTAAGTGTATCGATAGCAGTTTAACGCATCCAATTATCACGTATTCATGCAAGGAAGCTCCTGTGGGGAAAGGAGGGAAGAGAAATTGATGAAATTTTAACCATTTTAAAGTGTTTTTAATTTCATGTATCAATAAATCAGTTTTCTACAAATGTTTCCGATCCATATTACTCGATTGATATAACGATCATTGAATTTATTGATATATATATTTAAAAAGAAATATATGATTAATTGTTGAACATATTTCGATGACTTACCCGAACTGAGTGAATTGTCTTGCGGTGGATAATCTGTGTAGAAAACACTCTGGCCAAATGCAACCGTGCCTTTGCGATCGATGACATTTGACGAACCAGAAATGGTATTGCTGCTTGTTTGACCCAATGTGTCGGGACGATAGATGACCTCCGGTTGTACAATTCGAGTTGTGTCATTGCGTAGCACCAAATCTATATTTTTACACAAGTTACATTTCAAATTGATCAAATGCCATGAAAGAACATTTTTCGTTATGCTCTTTAAAAACCGAAAAATAAAATTCGCATTGAAATGATTTTTTTAACGGAAACCATCACTTTGGGAGTCATTACATTTTCGACGATGACAAAAGCTTCTACATTTTGCATAATATTTAAGTGTGCACTGTGTTTTTTTTTTTCGTTTTCGGCGAAATATACATTGACACATATATAAGCAATTGTTTTAACAGCAACATCAATTGAGATTTTCACTCAGTTGTCGAGAGTCTCTCGTGTTTCATAACAATTTGTTTGCTTTCTCTTTCTTTCTCTCTTCTCTCTTTATTCATTTGGGTAAATGCATGGCATAATTTTTTCATAAAACTTTTCCAAGAGTAGCAGTAGACGAAAAAGGAAAACCATGCACACATTTCCTTAAAAAAAAAACCAAAGAGAGACAGGGATAGCTATTGGCTGAAGTCGCAGCCGACAAACAAGTATGTATTGTTGTGAGCTTAAAGCATCAACCACAATCGAAAATCAAAACAAATCAAACACACAAACAAGTTAACCAGAGCGATTACGGAAAATTCCCAGAGCATTTTCTTTCCTGTACACATAACGATCATGTTCTTATGAGACAAATCATTACGTTTTATATTATTGTGCGCTACTTTTGATGAAAAACGCTGATAAAATGAGGAGGAAACGAGCAAAATCTCTGTCCAATGATTGCAATTTACCGAGAACAAAAAAAAAACACAATGCAGAGCGACAAACAACAAAACGAAAATATGAAAGAAAAAGAAAGAAACAGGGACAATGTAGTATATTTTGTGTATTTTTGGAACGATAATCTTTCCTTTATCTTGTCTTTTTATGTAGTCAGTCACAAGGAGTAGTGAAATACGTTGGTTTAAATCAGGAAAAAAAAATCGTAAATGTGACGGCGAGACAGCTGTACGACAGGGCAAACGTTTTTCGTTGCGAAAGACATTTCACGTCAAATGTTCTATTCGAATACAACTATTTAAGACGGAATAGAACCATTCAACAAATGCACAGAGAGAAGAAAAGAGAAAGTCAGCCGAAAAAAAATGAAGGAAAACTGTTCAGAGAATATTTTCGGATGACTGCGTTGCCTGTTGTTGCTTCTGTTGCAGCAGCACAAACGGACCACGATGAGTAAATTATATGCGAAAATCCGCAAAATAGGATAAAAACATCATATATTCTTTTTTTCTGACATAACAAACCAAGGCAATGGCAAACATGAACTAAATGGCAATGTTTGGAATGTTATGGTCAACCCCTGTGACCGGTAATTCCTTATTCTTAGACCTTGTTTTCTCTTTTCTCTATGGCTGGCCGTCTGTCAGATTGCTTGCCAGCCACACGAGCGCCCATAGATTAGAAAAGAAGACACATAAGTGGAATAACGAAGAAGAAAATATACAGCCTTGTAGAAGTGAATTATGCTTTATGAAGCGTGTACATTCTGCAATCCAACAAGCTTTTTATTCGAACACGTTTGGCTTGTATGCGGAATGGCTATTGAGCGCTTCGACATGAGCACAATGACAGTGGTGCATAAAAAGAAGAGCACGCATAAGGTAGAAGGAAGAGCGACACCAGCAACAGCGGCAGCAGCAAGAGACTACATTGATTTTAGTGCCTTTGAAAGAATCTGATTTCGTTCTTCAATAATGCATGATATTCATGTCTTGCTGTTGTGTCATTTTGAAAAACTGATAAATTTCGAAGATTCAAAAGTTCGATTTGTGTTATTGCAACAGGAAAAATGGTAAAAAAAGAGTGATAAGATCAAAAACTCTGTTGCAAAAATAACATATTATTTTTTTTAGTGCCGCGAATGCGGCGCTCAAATATTTTTCAATTCGGAAATTTTATCGATTCAGAGAAATCAAAAATCCATATGCATGATACACAAGTCCAATTGGAATGAAGGGAAGCAAACAAAATATCGAGTAAGAAAATAAATACAAGAAAATCGAAGAGAGATGAAGATTCGATAGAAGTTTTAAAATAAAAATCAAGAGAATGACTGAGAAAGAGAGATAAAAAGTGTTTCAATGCAAAATATGACTATTTCGTTTTCGTATGGATATTTATGATGCTATGTAAAATTGCAATGGGTAGAACATATTGAATATATTATACTTGTACGGCGTAGCCACTTACTTGTTTCTTTCGGTTCGTTGATCACATGGGTTAGTTGCTTGGACGGTGATGACGGTAAGGGTATTTCTGTGAAAATTGGTTTACAGTGAATGAGAGAGATAGAAAAATATATGAAAAGAATGAACGATCCACATAGACTACGAGAGACAAAAAAAAGAGTATTAAACACATACACAGAGGGAGAGAAAAACGTTCACATGGCCCATGCATGTACATTTGCGATTTATTCAAACATATTTTTATTTAAGAGACTGTTCAACATGTTCGCTGTAAATTTTTACACTATACTTTGGAACTTTGCCCACTAGAGAAACGGACGATGTAGAAAAAAGATACACACACATGCAGAGCGTTGGAGCGAAAGAGATAGAAGACATATAAAAACGAACGGCACACATAATGTTATAGACACAGCAAGTGCGAGTACTATCGATATATTGAATAAACTACATAAATGTACGATTTCTTTGCCTCACTTTTACAACATTCACTCAACTCACACACCATGCCACATATACTTCACACTCTCAGTTCCAAGTTTAATTCAAAATACTGATATTTCGAGAAGTTTACAACATGTACAGCGTACACGTTGCTCTTCAAAAAAAACCGTTTGAACCACTGAATGGATAGATGAGAGTGAAAAAATCGACATGGAATTGAAGAAGAAAAAGCAAGTAGAAACGATGAAGAAGAGAGCGAGAAAGAGAAAGTGAGAGAACAAGAGCAAGGAAATCGGTAGCTTTTGCAAACTAATTTTAACGTTTCGAAAAATTGCACGTATTTTGAATGATGGTGATTTTTCCCTTGCGCATAAACTCAATCTCAATACGATACATGCGATGAATGATTAATACGTTTGACCGAAACTCTCAATACCAAATGAAATGAATATCCAATTATGTAAAATAAAGGCCAACATCTCATGCATACATGCAAACGAACGTACACACTCTTTCACACGCACACATACACGCACACATGCTGCACATCTTTCGAATTTATAGTATGGCTCAACTAATGCCACCGTTCCCACATTTTCATTGAATATTTACCATTTTTCATTTGGATTATGCATCAAGCAAAATTTTCGGATAATCTTCTGCAGTATTTTATTTGATAAGGATAGATGAGTTTATTTCATGGCCCAAAATCTCGGTGCCGAATTGTTCAATAGATTTCATTGAAACGAAAATGCAGAAAAATATGCTGATTCGGTGTTTTTTGAATTTTTTTTTAAATTCATTGAGTATAGGAGAAATGTCAAAACAATGCCAATTGAGCTTTTTGTCCGATCCGTAATTCTTAAGCGTGAAATAAGCATAAACTTTAGCTATACCATAATGTCATTCCATTTTCAGCGCGTTATGTTTGAATGCACAAAGTCATTTGGAACTTTAAAACCCAATAAAGAAGTAAACGTGGTAGATGAAAATGACGACTACGTTGAAAAAAAAAAAAAAACACCACTTTGATAACAAAATATAGTACACTTTTGCACATTCATTCTCAATATCTCATTGGAAAATGTAACATATTTGAATTAGAGTTGTTGTAAGTGAACCCGAAAGTGTGGTTCAATTTTGCATTAAACTGGTGTAAAAGTTTAAATTCAATACTTCCGACCAATTAATTTTTAGATTGTTCGATAGTGATATGTGTGCGAATAAGCGATATATAGAGATGTATGGAAGATGGTTGAAATTAGGTATTTTTTACCCAACTAAAGAATTTGTTCACTTTCTCGTAACGCTGATAGTCCGCAGGCTTCGACAAATTGTTTGGTTCTTTCATTAATGTTTGCAGATGAAATGGCATTGTTGTTATTTTTGTTCAATAGCATGAATACAAGCGGGCAACTTAAATGCCGCATTGATAGAAAAGTTTAATTGATTTTCATTTCATTCAATAAATAAACTTGTTGTTCAACAACTTTGTCACACAGAAAATGCACCCAACAAATTCAGCTTTTTATAGCAAATTCAATATGTAAAGAAAATGTGCAAAATTCAATTTTCTACAAGAAAATATGGTAGTGAAAAAAAAAATTGTCAATACACACAGCGGGTACATGCAGGCAAGAGACTCATTTTCATTCGACACATCTTCTTTGATGGAAGTGCATATAATACCAAAATGAAACTTTCAATTGAAGTGAAACTTATCAAGAATTCGTATTTATATAGATAAACAAGACAAGTTTACTGTGTCAAACACGGTGTACATCGATCTCTTCGAGTAAATATTTACCCAATTTATTCTGCAATTTCTATACAACTGTATATTTTCACATCGGATGGTTGCTGATTAAGGAATAATTTCTCAATCACATTTTCAATATTGAATGAATGTCGGCACATTTCAAACCAATTATAAACGATACAGTTGGACTTTTTTTTTCATTGCTGATTATTTGATTCAATCAATTGAATTGATTCCTGATTTGATTGAACAACTCCCCAGAACTCGTGGTATATTTATGCGAGATTCGGAAACTCGTTACACGCATCTATTACTATAATTATTAAATAAATCGTAAACCATTGATTTTGGTAATCATGGCAGCCATTATTTATGTCAAATCAATTGTTTATGGTCTAGACGAAATACATACAAAGAAAATAGAATTTGGCATGTTTGAAGAATGGGGTTGCCACAAATAATTTATTAAATTGAGCTTAAAATGTCTTGTTCATTTTGAAATTTATGGATGAATGAAAAAAAAAATTCAAACCGATATATTTTGATTGTCTGTCTGATATGTACATATACAGGATTCAATGAAACAATCGGAAATGAAGGTGCGGTATCCAGTAAACAGTAATTCACATCACGGTCTTTTTTCCGAATTTATTTTTACGCTTGTCGCATGTCACATAGAGCGTCAATAATTTTAAACATTTTATGGTGCGAAAATTGCACAGAAAATGAATGTATTAAACAGCATAACTTTCGTTCTCCCGTTTCTCCTCTACTTTTCGTTCTCTCTATCTAATAAAATCAAATAATCCTCGTAACGAAAGCGAAATCCTCTTCTTCTTCTTCTTCATATTACATTTATGCATAATCTTTTTCTCACACCAACGTCGTTTCATTTTTTTCTGCGTTTGCAAACGGAACGTAATGTGCAATGTTCGTAACGGCTTCATGTCAAAATTTATTTGAAATGTGCTCTTTTCTCGGTGTGTCCTTTGTGTTTGCACAGTCCGTACGACGACATATCTGTTCATCAGATGTGTTTTTAGCCAACGATAATAAGATGCATAAGAATGGAGTCGTCATCGTTTCTTATTCGTCATCTTCATATCATCGGATTTCATTCAGTTGAGAAAAAAAAATTGCACAAAATTTACTTTCTGATCGTCGTCGTTCAGAATACAGTATATTTATTTGCTTATAGCCCTGTGATTCATTTGAGCGGCTTGCGTCTTTATACAAATGCTATGCAAACACACACACACACACATGCTACTTTCACATCACAATCATATACCCATTCACGTCTTAGTTTCATAGAATCCAAAGCGAACAAATTAAAAGAAGAGTATTTGAAACTGCTATAAAAGAAAAATGATGGCAAAAAAAATGCATTCAGTATGATGGAAAGAAAAGCAAGACAGAAAAAATGAGGTAGATAAAGAAAACGACATGATGTGAAAGAATGACGAAAAATTTGATGAAAAACTTTTAAACAAATAATCATCATCCCAAGATATTGAGAGCATGGATAGTGATTCGCTTACCATAGACGCGTATTGATCCCTCCGTTTCACCCAAAGAATTCTTGGAAATGCTTGAAAAATCGAACAAAAATTATTTTGAGCTAGCTTAATAAAATACGCATCTACCACCGTGCGGAAAAGTTCGTCTTACCATCTATAGTTTCCGAAATCGCCTTCTTGCAAATTCCTTATTGTGAGCTTCATGTGTGCTCTGTGTTTGAGATTCGAATTAATTTTTTTTTATTTGTTGCCGTCACATATTTCCAATGTTGTCGTGAGAACAAAATCCGAGAAATGTAAAGTAAGCAAAGAGAAATAGAGAAAAATGTTAGAGAAAATGTCATAACGATAATAATAATAATAATAATAATAGTTGTTTGTTTTTTCCTCGAACTTCCTGCCTGCAACTTTGCTTGGCACATGTTATGGAAAATTCATTAGAAAAAAAATATACTATCAAATATGATGTGCTCCTGGGGGAATTCTGCGGGCATACAGTGAAACCAAAGTTGTTAATAATATGGAATTAGTCGATATACGTGTCCACATGAATGAAGTGATAAGTGAAAATCTATCTCAAAATTTATTATCAACTGGTTCGTGTGTTATATATAATACGAATCGGATGAGTTTCTTCGGCAAACTAATGTGTCCTAACGACGACCGAACGAATGGTACGACAGCGTCGCTCAAGTTTTGCATCAAACAATGCAAAGTTCACATCCTTATGAATATTAATACTATGCATGTGCATTTCACTCTCTTTTTCACCCCTTGCATTGTGTTTCGTTTCGAATGCATGTTGATGCAAAAGCTATATAATCTCAAATATAGACATTTTATGCTATATAGAGTGCATGAAATTCAAACAAACAATAAACGTCAATACGACTTTTTGCTACGCTTTCCGGTATATTGAGGGAAAGTATCAAACCATTGAATAACAGTAAGATCTTTTACTCGTCTTTTTTTTTCGTTTTCTTTCATATTTTAGAAAGAGAGAAATAGCATTGGGAAATTTATACGAGCACAACTCTTTTCTATACACTTTGCTCGAGCTTTGTATTTGTCTTATCGTCGACAGTAGATACATAACAACTGATGAAAAGTACATTGAATTGTTCATCGAAGAAAATCCAACTACTAAAACCGGTGTTACATTTGTAATATGCCATCGTTTTCTTGATTGAAATTTTTCGTTAGTAATTTTTAAAAGAATTTCCCTTGTCGAAATCAACAACGAACAAAAAAAAGAACCTGTACTTTTGTTAAATCAGTGTCGATGTGGTGCTCGAAGAAAAACGAAACCCGGAGACATTCAAGCATTTCAGCAGATACATTTGCGTGCACATAACAAGGTTTAACGTACGCATTGCCAACACGCCAAACAAATTTAAAGTAATGTGATACAAATCTCAAAACATATTTGTGGTTTGCCACTGTGTTGGACCTGATGAAAATGCTCAACTGATTTCGGTGTCTCTATTTTTCTTTATTTTTCCCGCTGTCGAGCCATTCTCTATACGTCTCTCTTCGTGGTTTTTTTTTTCTTCATCGTCGCCACGTAGAAAAGCGACACTTTCAAGTTAACATTTGAAATGAGATTTGCATTTCGTTCTAACAACTATTATCTAAAATTCGTCTGAATGTAACGTTCATTTTTACCAATAGAAAAATGTCAATGTGATTTTCAACCAATGTGTTTGAAGAACATTGCACCACAAGCTGTAAGGACTCAAATTGTGTGCAGTTGATTTTAAAAAAGAAACGGAAATGAATACAATAGTTAGTTCGAGAGATGGATTTCCATGGAGAGAATCTGTGGAAATAGCATTGGAAACCACTTTAAAAAATACCTTCATGCATTTTCACACAACAAAACGCTCGGATATTTCAATGTAAAATGTGTGTTGATTTTATTTTTATTTTAGTTTTTTGTGTGTCGTCATCCTTTCTCGCATTTATTCCCGGTTCACTTTATATCGGTTTTTTTCTTTCTCTATATCCCATTTGTGTTGCGATGTCGAAAAACGAAGAAAAAAGAGCAAAAACCCGTAGAAATAGACAGCGAGACAAAAAAATTATGTAAACTCATACACAAATATATTTGTTTTCAAACCACTTTGTAGACAATAAGGAAATTCGCGAAGAAAACCAATGAAAAAAAAAACAATCCCTTCGAAGAGAATGCTTCACCGCAGGAAGCATAGTGACACTCATACACATAGAAAATGAGAGAGGTGTGAAACGAGTGGTAGCAAAAAAAATGTGAAGGCATAAAATATATTTATATGCGGGGTAAAAAAATAGAGAAAGAAGAAATGGCATTTGTGTTATTCACCTGTAGGAGTTTTCCGTGAAGTCTATCTTGTATTTTTTGCTCGGCAGCACCATGACAGTATTATAAACCCAATATATTATTGCTCTGGAAAAGAAAGCGCAATGAACAAAAAAAACGGATTTTTTTGTGTAGGCAAAGGTGTGTGATTCAAATAATAAAGCTAAAAAAACATACATATATATAAAACGACTAAAATGCTAAAATACCACATTCACGTGTACAATACAAAATAAGCGGTAAAGAAAATATGGGAGTAAAAACACGAAAGACGATATGCAGTCACAGTAGTAAAGTGTCATTGGTACAGGTTACAAACGCAGATGCTTTTTTTCTGACATATCGTTATTCCGTGTATCAGTTAAACGAATCAGAGTAATGTGCATTGGATGAGATGAACAGAAAAAATCGAAACCAATTACAATGAAATGCTTTAGATGCATTTTAAGCACTTAGAGAATTGAATAATTCTCATACTCTTGTGCCACCTCCAAAATCACATACATATTTTGCTTCGATAGATTAAAATATGACCAATATCGGTGATGAAAACAACACCCTCTTTAGCGCATACCTCGAATCGATAACTCAAGCAATAAAACGTAGAAATTCTGCAACAACTGTGGCCCTCACACTGGTCATATGACATGGTATTTGCATTTACATATCAAAATGATATATGCATTTGATTTCGATAGTGAAAGAAGCTGGTTGTCATTTCATTTTGCACAGTAAAGAATGCTTATTGTTCGAGAATTTCAAGAAATGGCAAGATTTGTGTAATTAAGAAAAAATGCGATATTCAAGTATCTTATCTGATTTAATTCTTTAAATGCTTTAATTTGATTAGATTTTAGCCTCTGTCCGCTAAAATATTGACAACGTCCTGTTTA
Organism: Contarinia nasturtii; assembly: GCF_009176525.2. NCBI lineage: Eukaryota > Metazoa > Arthropoda > Insecta > Diptera > Cecidomyiidae > Contarinia > Contarinia nasturtii. Next base: position 4,302,195 of record NW_022198708.1, read on the forward strand.
CAAATGGTAATGTGAATGCATGATTTTGTTGACGTGCGACATACTTATTCATTGATTTACATACGTTTTATTCATACACAATGGTGGTAGAAAATCTTAAAAATGCCGTTGAATCAATTCCAAATAATAATAAATTTTTAAATGTTCAATTTATCGCGTACTACTTTTAAATGTTTTTTTTTTCTCTTCTCTTCTGGCGAACAAGAGAAACATTTCACACAATGTATGTGTGCTATAAATGTTAAGTATATTTTCTTCGATCATAAAAAGTGGAGTAAATAAGTGAAGCCAATGCATAACATTATTGTTGTCTTTTATAGTTAATTTTACCCAATTTCGTTTCTATATCGATGAATTGGATTCGTTATACCCTAATATGGTCTCTATATAGTTGCGCGTTGAAATTGATGCTTTTTTCTTTATGAATATTGAATATCAATAATATATCCACACCGTACACCAAATGTGTGCACCATAACAATATAAAAGAAGCTATCTCCCTTGTCTCGAGTTCCACTGATGTATACATAATTTACAGTCATAACGACAATGTGTGAAAACGTAGAAATATTATAGTATTTCATTCAAATTTTTGCTGTGAAGTGAGCATAGAAATGAGGCAAAAAAAGAATTGGTCGCAATTTTTTATGTGATAGTTCAGATCACCCATTTTTACTCACACAAATTCAATGGTATCAACGACACATAAATGATTGCTCATATTTCTGCGTATGCGAATGCTATCTATTATATCATAAGTAAGAGACAATGTGTATCGTTAAATGTAGCTATGGTGAAATGATCGAGGACCATTTCGCCAAATCGAACGATGGATATATGCGATGGAAAATAACGAACCCCGAATCGTTGTTGGGCACACAAAAGGAAAGCGCAATGTCAAAGTGAAACGAAATTCAAGTATGATTTCGAAGAAAAATGAAAAGCACACGATTTTAAAAATATGAAAGTTTCATCATTCGAAATGATATTGAACTCAAGAAATCACTGCATGAAGGTTGTTTTTCTTCTATCATATGGAATATTCGAAATGCTATGCATTTAGCAGACGTAGCAAATTCGTGTACGCTTTTTTATGATACATTTGGCCCTTTTTTTCATTCCTCTCAATGTTGAAAACATGCAATTTCGATAAAGTTTGTATTCGGTATTCGTATTCTGTTGTAGCGGAACTCGTACACACAGATATACACATGTAATTTAGTTAGCATTTTTCTGCTTCGTTTTCGTCTGACACTTATTTGTTCAGCTCATATAAATTTACAGTTTTAAATTGAGTCATATTTATTTTTTTATTTTCTCTTTTCTCTCTTGATCATCATCATCATTACTCCATTTCTCATTTTGTATTTCATTTTTTTCGCACAGCAGAAGAAAGCTCTTTCTCGCTCCAACACTGGCTATGCTCCGATTGCATCTTACAGTCAAAAATTTTGCTGGTTTTAATGTCGCTACTAAATGAATGAATGTCTATATCAAAATGTTTATGTTGCATACAGTCGTTTGTTCATTTTCTTTATTCGAGCAACAAATTGGAAGAATTCAAACGAATGTTGCAATTGAATCAACGAAATAAAATAACAAATAAATCTATGGAAATGAAAGGCGAAAAAAAAAGAATAATTTTCAAATATACACACAGACACAAACACGAACATGCACTTGTAGTCGTCTGTAGAATCACAGACACAATAATATTACAGTGAAAGAAAATGCTGAAAAAATATTATATAAAATGGATTTTTAATGTACTTTGGATGTGCTTCTGTGTTACAATCAATTGTGACATCAGTTCCAGATGGCGCGCCCACTAGCTGATTCGGAACGAATATCATCGGTGAAACTGTTCATTCATCGTCGTCGTCGTCGTCATCGTCGTCATTGTTGTTGTTATTGTCGTCCGTTTTTGAATTTGGTTGTGTGTGTGTTTAAGAGAGAATGTCGATGATTCGACGAGGCGCGTTTTTGTTGTTATGGGTATGTGATTCGTTTTGGATTGGGTCGCATATCGCATGTGTATGTTTACACGCATGTTATAACATTTCGAAACATCCGTTGCAACGCGGAAAATACGTGAGAACCCAAACGTCGTTATTACAATTTTTGTTTGAATTTGTTGTCGTTTTTTTTTTTCGGTGTTCAGTTCATCGTGTTTTTTTTGTTTTCGGCAACACATAGATGATACAGATATCACATTGATATAACCAAGCATTGCAGATGAAAGAATATCCGAAATATGGAGAAAAAGTGAATAAAATGAAAGAGAAAAAAAAACACTCTATGAAAAAATGGCATAAATGACATTAGTACAATGGGAGAAGAACAAAAATATGATTTAAGAAAATATTTCGTTTCGATTGGTGCACAAATACACACATATTCGCCACTAGACGTGAATGGTGTGCACCGTATGTTATTCGAATTACGTATATTTATTAGAATGTTCATTATTGATGATGCTTTTTGTTGGTGCTCTATTTAATCATTTTGGCCTCGAATCACCGACCAATCACACTCTTCAGAGTCCTCACGGTAATCGAATAAACAAAAGTAATAAAAATCAAGACGAAATTGTAATTTATATAATCACTTACATTCAACATCCAGTGTAATACGTTTGGAAACGCTCGGCGGGACTTCATGTCGTTTGTGTATGCAAGTGAAAATACAGATTAAAATAAGCTATTTTTATCAATTTATAATTAAACGATATTAAATACCTCCGTTCGTTGCTACAGAAAAGAAAAAGAAAAACAAAACGATATTTATGCAATAAAATATTTGTATCATCATCGTTCGTTCAAAAAATGATAGCGCAATATAGTTTAGGTCATCTAAATTAGATGCAATTGCTTCAACATTTTGCTATACTGTTCTTACCGATACCTGCAAAGAAAACAAAAACAAATGTACCGCAATAAGTAATACAGTAATTGTAATCATTATTGTTGAAATATATTACATAGATATGCTCCCATTTCGTTGCGGCTGACTTTAGTTAACGGCAATACTTCTCCATCGTACACAGCTGTCGTCATCATTTTTTGTTGTTGTTGTTGTTGCGTGTGATGTCGTGGTTGATGATACCGAAATCACATGAAACCCACAGGGAGCCATTGCAAATGGATAAAATACACAAACATATGAGAATGTTTCGTCTCGAAATGAATGGCTTAATTTTCTATAATCAAAGATTTTCTTTTTGATCAGTCGAGTTAAGCAAATGTCGGATGATTTAGTGTCCGGCCACAGTATGTGTGTGCAATTGAGAATAAAAATAACTTAAGAAATGTTATCTCCTATTCCCGCATATGGTGAGTACCGTATTGGTTTCGGACCCTCAAATAGTCCTCGTTGTACTGAATGGTAGAATTCCAAGTTTTCACGTGGAAAAATATGACATCGAAAAAAAAAATGAAAAAAATGTCTCCAACATCTGGAAGCTCATTACTAAAAACACTCTACCGTTACTTTTTGAAAACTCCATAGAAATTGCGATATGGTATTTTATGTAGAAAAGAGCGGGATACGAGATCTCTTAAGTCATTTTCATTCTCAACTATACATATATTGTGTCTGTGTCATGCGATCCTCTCTCTCTCTCATTTCATTAATGATATAAATACAATATTGGCCATTCTTTGCAACGTATTATGCTGACAATGATGAAAAATCATTCAACCTCAATTGACCCCAAAAACTCATTAAAGTATAGAATTTACACCAAACTATTGTATTCTTTACAAATTTCGACAAAAAGGTCTCATGCACACAAACACATTTCAAAATGATGAAAACTTCAATGTCTTCATTTGAGCATCTTTTTTCCCCTCTTGCTGTTTGATTTAATCATGGCCATACATTAAGTCGAGCTAACTATTCATATCAGCTATTGCTATAGCGATATAAAAATAGCTCAGACGTTGTGTATGCTGGATATAATAGAGATGTCTACGAACGCGTTCGTATAAAAACTGTTCGTTCGTAGAAACATTTTTTCGATTCGTGTTCGTTCGTATTCGCTAAGGAAGACGGCGTGTTCGTTCGCATTCGTTCGTAGAAAGTTTTCTCCCATTCGTGTTCGTTCGTATTCGTGACGAAATGAATGTTCGTAGACATCTCTTATGTCCGACATAACAATGGTGTCATTGTTTCAAATGATTAACATGTATGATTCATGGCACACAATACATGGAAATACAAAAACTAAAAAAAACGAAGAAAAATCAAGCACAATAATACTAACGTGATGTTTTTCCTTTCTTTTTCCGTTCCACTGTTATTGATTCACCATCCTCTCTGATGAGTTTATTAAATAACAAAATATGGGTAAGAATTTTTTTTATTAAACCACATTGTATGAGCGAATGAATTGAAACAATAAAAGTCCGAACAAAATTAGAAAATATTTTGTATAGAATTAATAAATTGTTTGTTGTTCAAAGCATCACATATTTTTGCAGCCATTTTACAAAAGCTTTTTATGGCATTTATTTAATAATTTTATATTCACCATTTTCTATTGGAATTTGTGATTTTAATTAAACGAGCACTTATAAAAAGCTGATTCGAGAGACAAATATGTGATGCCATGATGGTATAAAATTGACAATGAAAAATTAAATATTTCCAGGGACAAAATAAAATACCGACCGTCTCCAAATGATTTTTGGTGCAGGAAAGCCATCTAATGCAAAAAAAGGAATAAAAATTAATTTAGACAATTCCATTTTGTTTCTATGTATTGTTTCCGTTAAAAAAACAACGAAATGATAATCAAAAGTTATCGTTAATACAACACTCTAGTTGCATCGCATTTTAATTTAGAAAAATTGTTATCAAAATTGTCAAAAAATTGGATGTTTGATTTTACCCGCTCGGCATGTCATATTGATATTTTGATTTTCACGTACAGCCACCGACGATGGAGTGCTTTCAATGTCCAAAATATTCGGAGGAACTGCAATATTATCGAGAAGGGAGTGAAAAGAAAAAAACATGAAGGAGCGATTTCATTAGTTCCGAAACGGAAACGACAAATGACAATAATGGCATCTTTCAAATGATTTATATTTGCACGGAAAAAGAAAAATAAATGGGCCATTTGCCATCTAAACGAATAAAGATAAGATTCGATTGAATGTATAGCAATTCAACATGGCACCATCCACAATCTATCAAATGGACTGGAATTATGGATGAATATCATATTTGACAAAAATGGAAAATGGAATAAATACCTACCAATAACTTGTAAATATCCTACTTGACTTATCATCGGATTTGTGTTGACCTGAGTGTAATAGAAAGAAACGAAATACAGAAGAAGTGAAAAATGCAGATTGAATCCATATGAAGGCCAATGAACGCTCTTATGCGACTGAATGCTACTCAAAAACAGTCTGTGTATTTCGGATGGATATCCATCCGAGATATTTTGGAATATCTGGATATTTAACGCAACTGCACAGAGCCAGAGCTGTGTGCGTCGCAAATAGTATCTACGGTATGTCGCTACGTATATGTGTATCAAGTTCCACACGTACACAGTCACACTGTGTCTGTATTTTTCGTGTAGTGAGTCTGACTGTTGGGTAATTGTAAAATTTTTGGTATCTCAGATAAGATGAGATTTTTTTAGTTTTGCAAAAAATTTATCTAGGTAAGATACCATATCTTATCTTTAAAAAACGCAAAGATAAGATAATATCTTGGGTGTATCTTAGATACTTTCAAAGATATTTTTACGCAGAAAAAATCACAAAAATTTTGGACTTTAGATACTCAAAAGTATCTAGATAACTCTAAGTATCTAGATAATTTCATCTTAAAAAGATCTAAAGATACCACCAAGATATCGAAAGAAAACTTTGTTATCTAGATAAGATGAGATATATTCGTCAAAGATAAGATAAGATATAAGATATCACCTTATCTGGCATCTTATCTTATCTAATATCTTTACCCAACACTAGTAGTGACATACCGTAGATTATATGTGCGACGCACACAGCTCTAGCTCTGTCCAGTTGCGTTAAATATCCAGATGTTCTAAAATATCTCGGATGGATATCCATCCGAAATACATAGACTGCTCAAAAACAAACATAACATAATATAATATGTAAATCGGCACGTATCCAAAGCTAAGTGATTTTGGATAACACTTTGCTCAAGCGTTATTAAGCATGATGACCATTTCCATTTTCGATATTTACACACATAACAAATATCGATATGCTAGTGAAAAAAAGGGCGTCATATGCGTTATGAGCACCATTTATTTTCGATTATCGAACAGACATCACATCATACAACAGATTTACACTATCGATAAAATGTTTGGTTGATCGGAGGCATTGTTTGCTTGGCAGTGGAAGGGAGAAGAAATTTGCGTGCACTGGTGTTCCCGTGTCAACCGCACATTAGCACTATTCGGAAGTAATTTACTAACTTAAACGTAGTCGTAGTTCTTACTTGACACATGTAATAACCTGAAACAAAAAAAAAAACAGTGACATTGGAACTGTGTTTGTGCTTTTGATCACATGTAATAACCTCTATCGTCTTGCTGTGCCTGATTGACATGCAGTTGCCATGTGTTTGCGTTGTCATAAGTGATGCTATATCGTGGTATTTTTGAAATCACATGCCGATGAATCGTCAATATCATTTGTCGATCTATGTGGATCCATGCAACCTATCAGAGAAAAGAAAGAAACATAGATAAAGAGTGTTAGCGACATAGAAAAATCTAAAACAAATCAATCAGACGTAGTTGTGGGAGATTTGTCTCAATTCGACACAAAATATCATGCATTTATACTATAATTTGGTATTACGGTAAATCGAAATGTTTTGCAGGTGTTCCATTATTCATGTTTTGATGTATCAAAAAGAAAGAAACATTTTTTTATTATTATTGAATAAGGTGATTTTTAGCCAAAGACAAATCAAACGTATAATTTATCTATTTTATCGATATAATTTCCATATATATCCTGCTTGTCTTTTGTAACTTCCGATTCGGTGTGAACATTTTATTATAACGTGGACCAAAAACGACATTTGAACGCTATGGTTGAATCATCATTTCGCGTGAATTTATGCGAACGCATCTTGTGAATATGAGAATACATGTGTGTATTGTGCATAATATGCTGGTGCTTAAAATGGGCTTTGAGATTTGTAATGGCTTTGGAAACGTGAAAAACGAGAGTAGAAAGTTAATATGTACCTCTATTCGTAGTATATTTTGCAGTGAATTACTATGGAAATTTTCGCTTGTTGATGACGACGATGATAACCGTGAGACAACAGCGGTTGATTTTTTTTTTTTTGTTGAAACATTCAAGTTAAAGCCGCATACAAACTATTGCACAAATTACACATACAAATATCTCTCCTGTCGTTGTTTGTACAAAATCCTCCGCATAAATCGACCATCCACATAATTCCGCTGTTGTAAATTCCATCCCACTTTATGCGCTTTTCTACGTGTATCAATCTAAATGTCGATTTTTTCTTTCTATTATGATGCTATTTTCAACAACGATCCAAATACAAACACACAATTTAACCAAAAATATGCGATGATGGTGCAAGTGGTGTAAAATTGCGAGCGAAAAAAAGCGCCAAATTCAATGTCACATCGGAAAAAAAGAGAATAACATCAAATACTAGAGGTAAGATAATACGCGTATACAAAATGACAGCTCCAAACTACATACGATTAGATTAAATAACGAGACGAGTGATGCCTTTAAATTGTGGATTAAATAAAATCGTTTCTGTATTTTTTCATATTTTTTTTGAAGCTGTCGTTATCATCCAATCTCATCGCAACATGTGTGATGAACGACGAGATAGCAAAAGTCGATGGATGAGAGATGGATCTGCGAATAGCCGTTCGACAACAAGGGAAAATATTGAAAAAAAGTGAGGGAGAATACACACACCACTCTATACGTAAAAAGATAGATAGATAGAAAAGATGAAGCGGCAAAAATGCCAAGAGTTTTTCGTCGTCTCAGTCGAAAGAAAAGGAGAAAGGGCCAAATGTCAGGCTTATTTCCATTAGCATCAAGGGCGATACAATCTATGCTGTTGGCATTATCGCGGCTTAATAGTTTTTACCCTCGCCGTGTGGTTCATACCAACCGAGAAGTCATTTCTTCGTTCATCTGCATACGATGCGATTTGACGATGTCTATCTGGTTAAAATGTGTGAGCAAAAGGTGATTTTTTTCTCGTGATTTTTGTATGGTTGTGAAAACTCTTGTTCAATTTCTATCTCTGTTGTACAAACACACTCGCCCTTATGTGTGTTTCCTTTCTCCCTCTTGCTGTACACAGAACAATCAAACACGCCATACCAGCTTATATCCACTTTTATGATATACTTTAAAAACACACTCGGTCTTATTTGTGCATTCCATCTCACGTTCTGTTACCTCGCCAAATACCAAATAACAGCGCGAAGACTCAACAGGAGATTATGGTTTTTATGTGCATGTTATTTTAATTGAGACATAACGACGATGAGTGTCTCATACAAAAGCATTTCACCAAAAACGATGGAGAAGAGAGAAAAAAATGACAGCGAAGTATAAAAGTAAACGGGCAAATGAAGAGAGAAAAAGAAAGCAAGCAAAAAAAATGCACACTCAAACCTCATATTTGTTTATAACGATGTTATTCTTATGCTGATGGCAAAAGGTAACACAAGAAAAACTCGCCCATAAACTCGGATTTTTTACTTTGTTGGTTGCACATATACACAAGTTATCTCGTTTTTTTTTTCTTTGTTTCTGTTCAATCGTTCACGTAACTTTAGCCGGCTTTTTTATGTGTATACGTTACATACTCCACTTATTTGAATGTATTTTTTTTTTCGTGGTTTGAAATGCAAAGTTTATTTTACGTGTTTCTTTTCATTTGATGTCACCTTTAACAACTTGGAGCATTTCGAATCAAATGATGCGGACGGTGACTTTTTTCACTGATGCTGATCTTTTCTTCAAAATTGAACGCTCTCCCATAAGTGAAAAGCGAAACCAAAGATAGTGTCACGATTTTTAGCCGATGGGAAATCAATTGTTTGAACAATAGAATGTGAAAAAAAAAATTGATTTTGCCCTGAAAGAAAAAAAACACTTCCGTTTGCGTTGCATAAAACTTTGACAACGATGACAATGCCTTATTTTCGCATTGAATTATGTGTATGGGTGCGCTTTTCTTTCGCTTGTTTTTGACATTTCTCATAAAATAAAAGATTTTTTTTTTGCTCTATCTCTAATGCTCTCAACTGTCAAATTCCGGCTAATGCCTGTGCCAATGTAAAAGTTTGGGCATGGCTTTTGTTTTCACATATTTTGCAATTCAATGCATTTTCTCTCTCTCTCTCACACATACACATGCAGTCACATAAACATATATTTGACACTTCATTGTTTTCCAGCAATGAATAGCACACACATAAGTAGGCAATTTAAAATCGTCTTTTATTTTGCACAAACACATTGCTGTGTGTTACAAAAGAGAAAAATGCACATTGTGCGAAAGTTCGATGAAAAATATGATATTTGTATTCAACTTTTAGCATAACTATCGGCAGCCGTGGTCGTCAAACTCACATCTGTTCACATCTGATGTGGAAAGAATTTTTTTTTTTTTTAAATGGAAACGTTAGAAAAAAAATTATCATTCAATGCTTGTCATAATCATAATACATCTTTCGTGGTAAATGTGTTTATTCTACAAATATTATTATTGCTGCCCATACGTCATGCAGTCACTCAAACTCATATACACATATTTCATGATTGCATAGACATAAAGCCCCCACAATGTATTAAGTTGTAGACAATAACCCTGGCTTTAAAAATGATATACCTGAAACGGAGCAACACTCAACGTCGTGGAAAAAGTGGCTGTTCTCTAGCGAACGTAACCACCATTTATCCCCACTTCTCTTATTTTACTTGGATGTGTGTGTGTGTGTGTGTGTGTGTGTGTGTGTTTCTGTGTAAAAAGCACAGCAGCATGACTATGTCGAAACACATAAAACACAACGTTGCACACGCAACTAAAAAAGACAACAACCAACTAAATAAAAATGCTCATGTTCATTGTGTCTTTTCATTCAAAATAAATGTAAAGCATTAAAAATATAGCGTGAGCAAGTGAATGGCACACCGCGAAACGAGCGGCCCTTTTTTCTTTTACTACTATTTAGCTTTTGCTTGAAAAATATGCGATGCGTTACAGAAACGATTTTTATGTTATTTTATTTATTTTTTTTTCATCTCGTTGTGAGCGTAAGTGTGTACTATTTGTATTTGTGTGTCTCGAATAATATTTTCAAAAAGATGCGTATATTTGCGAGAGCGATGCGAAGCATACATGCTTCATTTTATATCTGGCTATGTTTTCAATGAAGAAAGGACCAAGCAGTGAGCATTGATTACGGGATAAGCTCTTGAGCACCAACACCAGCATCAGCGGCAACAACAAAGCATCCACAAAATGTAACAATATGTATTTGTATGTATAATGATATTTCATTTTTTTTACGCCTGCATTCAGTATTTATGTGAAGCATAAACGCGTTATTCCCTTTTCCCTATTTCAAACAAATAATTTCTTTGTTCGTCCCTTCTTTTTGACAAGTCGTTTTATTTATTTATTCTCTTTTTGCTTATTTTTTTGTGAGCTTCTTGCAGAGATTCGTTTTCAAATATCAGACACGCTCGCGTACTTGGGGAATTTATCTGTTCGCACAATAAAAAATGTATACGAAACTTAATCTTATACTTATGAAGCCAAACTCAAGTGTCCAGAATAGATTTGCTGAAATGCAGCAACTGAATATCGTTTCAAATTGAAACTTACAATATTCCATCAAAAAGCAACAGAGCTGGCAACAGAAAATGAGAAAATAGTTCACGATGATCAATATTGAAATCGAAACCTCTAGCTAACGTATTTAATGCTGTACGGTTTTTTTCTTGAGAAAAATTGAAAAAGGTTTGTTGCTCCATCTGCAGTCATTTACTCGCAATTTACGCTAATACACAAAGACACTCTAAGCAACCAAGTGTAGCACGCACAGAGATGGAGTTAGTTAGACAATGTCAGACGGCGCCACTTCACATGCATTATAAAAGTACAGGAATAACCATTGCTTATGTTATCTTATAGCATAGTGTGATAAAAATAATGTTCGACATCCAATGTACGCCTACGATATGCGAAAACGAATCTCTGGCTTCTTGTGAATTGTTGTTGTTGATGATGGTTTAAGTGGCTGAAGGATCCCCGGAGACCAACATGTTTAAGCAATTTTACATAAAGACATCAAATATATTTTTTTCCGTTTATCCCAATAGTGTAGGCAAAATATATTCACGTATGTATGTTTGTTTCACGAACAAGTGATTTGTTGGTGCGGGATGTGAAAAAGAGCAGCGGTAACAATTGAGGCGCACAGAAATCTGATGCAAATGCTTGAGGTTCTCAAAAATTTGCAACAAAATAATGGTAACAATTGTTTATCCTCTCATTTCTCGTTTTTCTTTTTGTCCCGGATATTATTGCATTCAGCAAAATTGAGCGGGATAGAAAATGATGACGTAGAGAGGATGTTGAGAGGTAAAATAAGAATGCGACTGGTAAATATTCATCCTCCTCCCTATACACATATCATATGCATAATTGTGTCGGTTAACCAGCTCTTGTGCGCACTCATACGCACAGCGAAAAGAAGATTGTAAAAATATTTTAATGAGAGTGAGAAGTGAAAATACGCATAAAATCAAATTACTTGACACGATATGTGCTTCAAGATTATGGTAATAAGGAGGCACTTTTAAAGTTCACTCTTTTCGTTTATTTTTTGTATTATTTTCGTTTCAGCACGGTCTTCTGTTTGAGCGTTTGAGTCAGTTTGAGTTGATGGTTAAATTTGTGAGACGTTTCTCTCATATATGTAAAAAAAATATTCGCATGAATTCAATGGTTTGGCATACATACTCTCACTTGATTCTTTTTTTCGTATGGTTTTTGACTTTCATTCAACATTTATCCTTATTTTCATTCTGAAGGGAACTTTCTCTTCGGCACAAACACATACACGTTGCATGTGCACATATTATATTGAAGCAGATGATTGTTGTTTCGGGCTTTTAATTTTCCCATCGACTTTGTACCATTATCAAGTTGAAACTGAAAGTAATATATGCATATGGAATGTTGAAACAATTTCGAATAAATTGCTCCTCATTAACACAATTTCCAAGTGCATGCGTTTGCCGGATTTCTTTCTTTTTTTCGATTATGGCGATAATGATCTCGTCATTCTTGGGTGCGCAGTTTCTTCGACGACTTTATGTCCTGAAATTGATCTTTAGTTTGAGGAAATTTCATTTTATTTCCCATTCATTTAAAATGGAATTTCCTTTTCACATATGGTGAACTTGGATGAAACTGCTTACTTTTCGTTTGCTTCATTATGGGTTAATATTATTTTTTTCATAACCAAGCACATGGATGTTGAAGAGCTTTTTTTCGCAATGCTCGATTCTATTTTGAAAAGTTCGGCATTGTTATTGCTGTTTCGTGTGTGTGTGTATATATAATATGACAATCATAATCAAGTATGCCAAAATGTGGCAATTGTATTTTCCCCTTTGTTGGTCATCGGTTGGTTGATTTTATGAATAAAATTCCACTTTTTCCAGAACATATCATTTGAATGGTGAAATAGGATGAAAAAGGATTTCTGACGCGGAAACATGTTACCCTTTATAGTGCTCTTTTACCGCCTTTTTATGTTATTTACGCTATTTGCACGCTCTGCGCCTGAAACCATGAGTGTTCTTTGGATTTTGCTACCTCAACTGATGCTTGCAACTTATCAATTATTGTTGGAACGGTAATGAAAGAGTGATTTTGAACGAAAGACTATATGTATTTGTTTGCCGGCAAATGAACATGCAAAAAGCTTTTGGTATATTTTCAATGAATTGTCTCTTCGATAAAGTGAAAGCCACTGACACAAAAGACGAAATGAAACAAAATTGCACAAAAACAAAGAACCATAAAAAATTGAAAGAATTGAGCGTATGATGTGGATGTGGATGTGAATTTGCCGTGCTATGTCACAGGTGTCGGTTGATAAATGAATACACACATAGCGTACGATGAAGTACAAGATTCATGCGGGCGCATTGTGAATAAATAAATGAACAGCGAAACCATGTGCACAAACATTAAAACCAATGCACATCGGAGATTGCATTTCGGTTAACAACACTGCAATGCGCGTTCGTTGTTTCAACATCTCTATACATCTGTATCTGTATTTTTGTCTATGTGAGTGTAGCTGCATGTTATAGAATGTAAATGAATACCTCATTCACATGCACATGCTGCTTATACATTTCCACATAATATATGTATATATTTACTACAAACCGTGATATAGATATAATGTGTGTATTTGCAGTGAATGCCGAAAAAAAAAACATATTTTGAAATGATAGTGAAAGAGAAGAGGATTGCTTTCGGTTCTGAGATCTACATAATACACTGAGATTATCTTACACTACGGTATGATGATGTTACCACACTGTTCTATTGCAAATTTATCTCTCTCTCTCTCTCTCTCTCTCTCTCTCTCTCTCTCTCTTATATATATATATATTTTAACATTCACATTTTGGCATCAATCGCTCTCGCTTCTTCCTTTCTTGTTCGTTGTCCTTTTCGGTATTTATTTATGTTATACACAAATGCCATTGACAAAGACCTATGTATATCAAACACCAAACACACATATTATTTTATGTACATGTGTGGTATGATTTGTTCAGTCATCGTTTATTGTGTGAGCGTTGAACATTCAGTTGATATCTGCATGTGTCACTCTCATGTCGTGTGCTGGATTTTACTTACTTTACATTGGACATGTTCGCGACAAGTTATTTATTTATTTTGTAAACGTACACAATACAAAATGCGGTACAAAGGCTTTACCAAAGCAACAACATGAACCCGATAAATGATAATACAATATGTGTTGTTTGCATATTTCGAAAGTCACTGCGAAGAGTGAAATGTCACCATTGAAAAATGATTCGTATTCGCATGTGTACGATCAATATACATACATACTCTGGTCATGTTTCGTCGACCTCTAATTCAATATAAAATAACACACAAAGGAGCAGCCAATCGTGTGAATTTATTTATTGTATGAAGAGTTTTGGTAATCGCAACACTCATTTTTCTCGATATAAATAAGTGTTTATTGGTGTTAATATAATCTTTTTTCAAAGCTTGAATATTGATGTAAATGAAAGCCTATTAAAAATTAACAAGCCGATTAATTCCGTACCATCTCCTCTTGGTCTCTCGTTCAATCGGCTAAGCCCGAACACACCAAAAATAACAAATCCAAAAAAATCCGCCAATGATGATTTTTTTTTTTTTGAGAGTGTTCCATAAAACCAACACTTCTGTGAAACTTTTAGAAGTTGACTGAACATGAATATCGGTAAAATGTACCAAAGAAACATTTTGTGGAGGCGAAAAAGCTCATGCTAAGAAACAGATTATGTTAAATCATCTAAAAAAAGATCAGATTACGTGGAACATTAAAATTGTGCTAATCTGCAGTTGGACGCGTTTGATGATAGCCACTCATCAAAACTTGAACTCCAAATGGTAGTGAGATAATGGCGGTAATTCAGATGTTACCCGAAATAAAAGTTTACTTTTTTCTTTACAATTGTTCGTTCGAATTCATTGCAAATGGAAATGAGAAAAGAAACGTGTCAGAGAAATTGAAATACAGCTTTAAAAAAAAAAACAATACACGAATGGGATTCGAATTCAAAAGATCATCATGCAAGTAGGTCAAATTGCAATTTGTCACAGATGCGCTCGCTTCTTTTCCCAAAATGAAATAAATAGTGGACGTGGAAATGGAAAATACACACACATAAAATAAGAAAAGTCTACATCTCATTGGTGCTTTTTTAGGTATGTGTGTGTTAGTTTCATCTGAAATGCTCAGGCTCGATCGACATCAGCATCGCTCTGCTGTCATATAAATAAAGCATATTACTTCGTCGTTCATATCTTGAGAAATATTCATATAAAATATACTTTGTTTTCTATGTACAGTCTATACCAAAGTGTGCACATATTTCGCATGGTAATCGGCGTTGAACATTTTCGTTTGGCCCAATCGTTGCACGGCACATGGTACGGAATCCGGCAATACAGAATCAGTAACAGCAGCCGTCACCGATCCTCAACAATAGCAACACCACCACTACCAGTGGAGTGGTAACAACACTCGCGTCTATAAGCGCGTCTAAGTGAATATGGAAAAGGAAAACGCGCATTGCATTTATTATTATATGTGGCAGTAGAAACACATTATATTCATATATTATGAATAATATTTTCTTTGGTATGAAGAGCACACAAGACAATAGATCGTATGTAGTAAGTAGTGTGCGATGCATCGTCGCACAATGAAATTTCAAACGATGCGAAAGCAGCATTATCACTCATAGCTTATTCATATTATAGGATGTTTGTGCGGATATGTGTATATACGGTGCTATGCACCCAAAATTTCTATCGATGCCATAAAACAAATTCAAACTATGACACAAACACTCCAAATTCTAGAATTGTCGAGAAACAGAAAGAGAGAGTGAGAAAAAAATGGTTGTTTTTTTGAGTTTTTGATTTTTTGTCTAAACGGAAGCTTTGAAGTTACGCGAAATGTTATGATTTTTTGCGCGTCTGCTAGTGTGACCAGCCGCAAGTATGTGTTCTATTTTTTCTGCAAATCTCTCGTAAGTTTGATATGCATTTCGACTTAAATGCAACTGGGCGTTCATTGAAAAAAAAAAAAATCAATGAGAGACCCATAGGGTCTGGAGATAAATCAATGGTTTGCCGTCAAGAGAATGCGAACAAAAAATTGTTTTTTTTTTTCAAACTATCTCAAGGTGATGAAATCCTATTATAATTTCAGGAAAATAGCACGAATGAAATCTTTCTAAGGTCGAATTCAATGGCATGAAAGGTTAAAATTCACCGTATCTTCTGAATTTTCTTCTTTCAAACACTTTCAAAGCCATTTGAATCGAGCTTTACTTGCAAATGAACAATTTTCAATATTGTAATCGATATCACGGTATGAAAGAAAAAACTCTCTCACAAATTATCGAAAAAAGCAAAAATATATACATGCTTTACGCTGAGCATTATTATTATTGTTATTATGACTATTTGTTGGCGCTTTGGTCGATACTCTCTATCCAAGATGCGAACATTTTTATTCATTTCGTTTGAAGTTGTGAAATGTAGTGTCTTTTTTTGTATATATATTTTGCGAATTTCATACGTGACACGAATAATTTCGCATTTGAACTCTCTTCGTATGTTTCAGTTTGCTATCTCTCATTCGAGAATAAATCCAGTACGAATGCGAGTAAGAGATAGATAGAGAAAATGTGTAGCATTTGGTTGGATGCGTTTATCTTTTTTTTAACTTTCTTTCTGCGGAGCACATGAAAACAGAGCAACCGATTATCTATTAACGCATAAGATGAAAAAAAAAACATACATGCAAGCACATACAAAACGACCGAAATAAAAAATGTGGTGAACGTCTGAAAATATAATCGGTTATCGTTTTGATGTATACATGTACAGTACACATAAGTTTGAATGTAAAAACAGCACAGAAGGACGACGAGAGGGAAAAAGTCGATTCAACGATAGCATACGCGCTATAGAGATGATAAAATCCAATCCCAACAAATTGTTTCATAGCTATTTTCTACTTTTTTTGTGGCTTTTATGCTGTCGAATTTCGTCTTCGGTTCAATCTGATTTTTGAAATGTTTGCTCCTTTGGACTTGCTAATGCAAAAGATACGAGTCAATAGTATTTTTTGTGCGGCTAAAATTGCGGTGTTAAAACCGCAATACCCAATACGATTTACTGTGCAAGTAAGCAACGATTCAATGTAATCATATTCACATTAGTCGAAATCACTATTTGAAATTATCCATCGAAATAAATATTTGCACACGATTTGCGCACGATGTGAATGCTGGCAGGCGACTGGCTCAGCGAGTTAAAAAAAGAAATGTGTATACATTTTTGAAAATTTATTAAGTGAATTGGTTGGAAAAAAATGTTCAACATAATGGATTGCATTTCAATGATATTGATTCGATGCGAAGGATGCTTTTTCAATTGACATTTGGGTTTTTCCGTGGATAAAAAGCAAGCGACTCAAAAGTCTCGAATTTTTGTGATTGATGTTTGTCAAGTCTGTGCTTTTTTCCATTTTCTAATTTTTACGCGCGATGGATATTTTCATACTTCCAACCATTTCCCATTCCGTTCCGTACAAAAAGTGAATAAACGAACGATTGCAAGAGCAAAAGAGACAGTGAAAAGATACAGTAAAAAAGAATTATCCCTTCATGTTTCGGTAGTGTATAGTCAGCGTTTGCTTCCATCCATTACATGATGACTCTTGTTTGTTTTAATTTGAATTGGGACATTTTGTAAATTTTATACGTGTATATTCAGCATGAACATTTATTAGCTGAGATGTGAGGGCGAATTATATCTCGGATGTCGTCTCTTTAGCATATACTTGAAGCGCTTTTTTTTTCTTCAAAAAGAAAAATGAGAAAATTCCATAGACGATTTATATGTTTCCGTCTTGTGTTGACTCGATAGTGTGCTTTGTGAAGAAAGAGTGAGAGCAAAAAGAAGTTTGGGGTGTGAGGGCGAGAGAGTGAAAAAAATCAGCATGTTTACTTTAATTGCATCAATTTCATAATTCATCATGATTCGCACTATCGTTGTCTGCCCGAGACCTTTTTAAAATGAATGGATACTTTGAAACGTTGAGTGATGCGTTTTTTTTTTGCCTTCGGATCAAATCCGGCCACTTTTCTTGCTGCTCTTTGGAAATCCACTTTGGGTTTCTTTGAGCGCAAATAAATTCAGGCTATTAATTTTCTTCTTTTTTTATTTGAAAATGAATTACGTTGACAGTAATTTTCTTTATCCATTTTGTGACTTTTTAATAGATATGATTTTTAAAGTTTATAATGCATTTGTTGGCAATGAACAAAAACGGATAAATTGCTACAAATTGAACTTTTTTTTTCACTAACACCCATTCATTTATGGTGTTTGTGCAGATTTTTCCATCATCTGAAGCACAAAAAATCTAGAAGAATTAAAATTATTTTAAAAAGTTATATTCATTGATTGTGTGTGTGTATATAAGCGATGCTTGAGCGGATGAAGTAAAGGCTATAATCATTTTTGAAAATGCTTCGCGTGTAGAAAAGAATATTCAATTGAGCTGTACAATCAACGATATAACAGAATTGCATCAAATGCACTTCACCAACATGATTCCATTTTATTTGGTTTTATTTTTGGTCTATCTTTCTTTTCTGCACAATGCATTCAATGTTTAGCTAAGAATAACTCAGTGCATGAGTGGATTGCTGTTCAAAAACAAAAGCACCACACAGAGATGCAACGTGAAATGAGAGGCAAAACAAAAATAATATAAACGAACACTTTGTGCTCGATAAGATATTTCAACGAATGGAATATTTTCAGTAAATATTTAATGTCTATTGTTGATTTGGCTGTTAGAACGGCATTCAGCACCATCATTTTTGCGAATATACCCATGATAATTGCCAAACCACACAGTTACAATACATGTGCAATGTGCACTACATACAATTAATTATGAAATCCGGTAACCTATGTACATTGTACAATATGCACAGTTGAAAAACACAGAGGCAACGAGAAAATTGGAAGATGGAAATAATGGAGTGACTTTTTGGCATACAAGGGTGAAAGAGAAGCAGAAACAAAGGAATAGAGGGTTTAGTTTTTAACGTATTCAGTGTGAATCGAAATATGTGCGCCTTTGTATTCTTGAGAACCACTCGACGTGTGAAACATAAATACCGTACTCAAACTCAAAAGTCAACTTAAAACTATGGTTCAAAATACTGTTGATGTGATGGACCAGAAGTGGAAATGAAAGTTTCATAAATGTCGATACTACGTCTAGGTATAATACTCAAAGGAAACATGAACACAGAAATGTTTGCTGTTTAAAAAAAAAAAGAAGTACACACAAGAAATCGTAACAATACCGAACCTATGACTTTGAATGCATTATACAATTTCAATTCAATTTCGTCCGTCACTGTTGATGGTATTTAAAAATTCATTGTGTGGCGAAACCGAATGGAATTTGAGAATGTTTCGGCTTTTTTTTTCACAAGCTATCAATCGTTTATCGATGCAGAATTCCAATCTCGCCGCTACATTTTTGCACTTTTCTAAATTCGATTTTATAGAACTCAACGCAAAGAATCTCATTCGCGTATATATATGTATATCTGAAAATATCTCCTTTTTGCGTGCATAATTACCATTAAACGGTTAAATAGAAAATCAATTTCTTAATTGAAGGCGTAAAAGCAAAAATTTGCTCGTATTAGACACACAATAAAGCCAATGGTAATGATCGCGATGGTGTGATGATGATTATGGTGGTTATGGCGGTGGTTGTGGTAGTGTTGTTGTTGTTGTTGATGATGACAATGGGCTAGCTGCGATATCTGTTCGCTTTGGTCTGCAATGGCATTCACATTTTGCATTAGACGGCTTTCCTGCGTGTTACAGTTTCGACGCTAAAACATTCTCAATGGGTGCGAACACATTAGCTCTCATGCTAGTGCTTCGCTTCGTTTTAATGTGGTTGATGATCAGA
The DNA here is from genome assembly GCF_009176525.2 of Contarinia nasturtii. Lineage (NCBI taxonomy): Eukaryota > Metazoa > Arthropoda > Insecta > Diptera > Cecidomyiidae > Contarinia > Contarinia nasturtii. The sequence goes on from NW_022198708.1 coordinate 4,322,077, forward strand.
TTAACGGCATACAATACTAAAATCATATAATTCGCGATAGCATTCTTCGCCCCTCATTTTTCCGTTTTCATCATATGGCATATGCCCACGCCAATTGGCATGCTTTGAATGCAACAAATAAACTCCATTTGTACATAATATGTGAGAATGTGATTAATTCATTTCTTCCATTTAGCGAAGTTTCCGAATGGAGTGATTTCTTTCGTTTCAGTGTATCTCATTTCGATTACGGCATGTGGATGCCAAACATGCCAAATCATAATGAAATAGTCGATGATTCAAATACCAAAACTCTTGCATATAAAACCACTACCACCACCATCACCACCGAGATACCACGGCCACTCGATATATTGTTAGGATTTCATTAGTAATGCTGAATAGCACACATTCTTTACAGTTGCACCTTTTGTCGATTTCATTCAAGCAAACGACATAGTCTTCATGCTTGAATAGAGTTGCCGTTATTGTAGCAGCACCCAAAACTTGTGACTTTGTTTATGCAATGGCATTTGAATTATGGCGAAAAAAAAATAACGAAAAAAAACACACCAAAACGGTTCGAAAGAAAAATGCGATCGAAGGAATCGTGAAATGTAATTTAACAGTTGAAAAGGTGGCCTTACAATCGATTTGATATGGTCTCGCGTACCTGTTGAAAATTGAAGAGCAAAAAGTGAGCAATCGACACACAAGTAGCACCGTGAATCGTTGACGGTATTTGTTTGGATGTGTATGTGTTCAAACAAGCGCTCTTCATCGTTATATTTTTGGGGTGGAAAAGGTGGAGAAAGATGTAAAGAGCCGCAAAAACATAGAGTGAAAGTGGAAGAGAGAAAGAGAATTGCAAAGGGAAAAAATTGCTTTAATCACATTCTTAACACCCCATTTGAAGAGAGAATACAAACACAAAAGTACCATCCTGATTTATTATTCGATTTTCCGCCTCTACTTGTAGCCTTTTCGCGATTTTTAGCTTTTCAAACCAAAAACCGCTTCCGTTTAATATATCTGATAATAATAGAAGAGAACGAGAATATTTGTTGGTTTTTCGGCATTTGTGGTTGTTTTGCATCATAGTCGCTCTCACTTTTTTACCCCACGTATATTCCAATTTCATGACTTCTATTCCTTTGCAGTGATTGTGTTAAATAACTAATTTGAATTTGTATGTGATGTGCACACACATGGACGGTGTAGCGAATTCGAACAAACGATCCACTACAAATGGATTTCTTATTTACTTTTGCATGTTTTATGGTATTTGTTTGCTTTACGGTGCATTGATTTGATGAAATTACGTTTGCTTATACAATCCATCTATTGATGACTTCATTTCGAAAACGTTCAATTGATTTGATTGAATTTTTTTAATGAAAAAAAAAACGCTTTGAACATAGAATAAGTCAAATGTTTTCATTTTATTTGAAAAGCAGTCAATGGATGGGAAAACGAAATATCAGCGTAATGGTAGATGTTGTTTAGAAAATGGCCTGGCATGATAAAATGGCAACACTTATAAAATCATTTAGCAAAATAAAAAATACGGGTCCAAAATTGGTTCATATAACAAAAAGGTGTTAATCATCGTTTATGTTCAGCATATTTTTCTTTTGAACAGAACGGGTTATGTGTAAATATTGTCATACAAAGGGGTTAACAGTATCATAAAATCAACGAATGGAAAAAATCATTGGGGTGGTGTCAGTGAAATGACCTTTTCCCGTTCATTTTTTCCTTCAATTGGTTAGTTCTCATTCAAATGGAATGGCCATAAATTTGTTATATGGAATATAATCCATTTTCGTGATTTTATCTATATGAATAATGTGGAAGGAATATCAAAGCTGTTTTTTTTTTCGTTGCGGTTTCAAATGCGGAATTTTAGAAAACACAATGAAAGAGATACTTAATGCTCATCGTGATCATTGAATAATTTAAAATTTATTTGCTGTAATATATTTATGTAAATTTTATTGCATTTGATTGCGAAAGTATGCGGTCTATTCAAGTGCATAAAAAGCGCTCAATTTTAAAGCAACTTGATTTGGAAATTGATGTAATTAAAAATGGTATATCGCATTGTTTTGATGTGCGCTTTGTTCTCGCAAATAAGTAAACATTTCATACATTTCATATATGAGTGAACGTTTGTTTGTCTTATTATTGGTGCACAAGAGGATGCTCGTCCCGTGTGCTTTGACAGCTACTCGTTTTGGCCTATTAACATTCATTCACATTGTTTATGTCAAAATGAAATGGATGCAAATCTTGAACTTATACATACACAAGATCTATCTGTCTCTCCCATTCTCTTCACACAATCCAAAGTGACACAAAGATAAAAGAAAATGATGAATGATAATAATAATAATATAATGAAACAAAACGAAAAATGAATTCTGTATGGAAATAACAATAAATGAAATAAAAAAAAATTGTTCACAGAGACAATGAACGTTATGGCAATCGTTTAGTTGGGCTGTTACTTGGCTGCGAAACGAGAATGAAATTTAAAAACACATTCAAACAAGGAGTATACATTAATTATTCGTCGAAATGAATGTGAAAAAGGCTTGACAATGGGACAAAGTGCTTGATTGTGTCAGTACTTGTGTGTTAGTCAATATTCGAGCAAGTCGAAAGATGAGTCGAGATATTAAAATATAGAAAAGAGGAGAGTGGAAGCGATAGAGAGAGAGAGAGAGAAAAACAAAAGCAACGAAAAGTGCGCATACGAAGCAGTCACGCACAACAACGTACGGTCGCACAAAAGTGACGAGAAGCACGTGTTTTGCCAAACGAAAGGCAAGCAAATGAATAAAATATATTTAATGAAAACAAGGCATCGGCAATGACTTTCACTGAGTACGTATAATTTTATTTGAATTAAGTTTGAATCTGTTCCTGGGTAACATAATGGTGAACAATGACACAAATGTCGAGAGAGTATCTAATCGAAAAGCGTTCATTTTGCGAACCGCGCGCGCCACTGCGAATGACAGTTTCATTTTGCAATTTGATCTTCATTATTTATATTGTTCATCGTATATTGGACAAATGCAGATGTTGGATATATATTCTATTTATGTCTCCGTCAAGTGATGAGATGGCTATCGCAACGTCGCTCTTAAGCACACTTATTATTTTAAACTTTATCGCATCTGTGCGTGCTCGTGTCATTCCGCTAACCGGCAAAAGATACCTTTAATAATTGTCATTTCTTTTGTTTTCTTTTTAGCTATCCTTTTCATCCACTTGCCGTTAATTACATTCCAATTCAATTAATTTGAATAAGTAAATTTATATATACCACTGTATATGAGAATTTTTTATTGCTTAAATGACTTACGGTTCACCGTTGCATATTTCAGTTCGTTTTGTATTGGACGTATGTACGACAGCGTTAAGTTGCCAAAAAAAAGTTTTGTCGTTACACACACAGCCTCCAACACCGTGGAATATGTTTGAATACAAACTTTTCTGAAATCATCTCTCATCTCAATTCAAATTACGATGTGACATAAAAACATCGTCGTTCACAATGATATTCAAATGTCGTCTGTAAATTAATGAACAAATCACGCTCACCGTATTATTTATGAAATTAATAAACAGCCAAGTTATTTTGTTGCATAATTTGTGAAGAGCGCATAATATAATTCGTAATGAGCATATATGTGAGACGAGATCACGTTCTATCGCGAGAAGGTGAACCGAAATTTAAAATATGTTGTAAAAAAAATTTGCAATTGTTTTTACATGCCAAACATTGTTATGAACAATTCAATGTGCCCAGAATCTACGAAAAACATACGAACATGTTTTGTTTGATGCGCCGTTGATGATTCTTTTTACAATTGCGCAATTCCACTGAGCAAAAATATCAAGCGCATCATCCGAGGATATATGAGGCACAGAAACAATATGTTCGCATATTTTTATAGTATTTGGGACACATTGGAATAATCAGTATCTGATGTCGAAAGCGTCAAAATAAAGTTTTTACATTTTAAAATGGACGGAAGTTGTAATGAAATTGGATTCTACTGTACGAGTAACATGTATATAGATAGAAAAGGATATTGCAACAAAATGCATTCACTTCCATTTCTCCATGTTTTATGTCATTTTCAATTATATTTCCTGCTGGCGCCTTTTTTTTTGTCTATAAATAGTTTTTATTGTTAAAATCTGTTCTGGAATAGGTCATAAAAAGCCAAATTAATGAATAACCGGAAGTATATTTGCGAATATACACAGGACACACACCAAGAATGAGAGAGAGAGAGTGAGTGTGTGTGTACCATGCATAATGCTTTTATGTAGATTAATTCAACTGTGATTTTTGTTATGCAATTTAAAAGATATTTATTTTGTCATTAAGATTCGCTCTAGCTGCATTACTTTCAAAGTGTTTTCTCTCTCTCTCTCGCCTCTCTTATGGCGTATCGTATTGGGTGCATACTTGATTTTGTCTTCAAAACTCGATTCGTTGTTTAACTGCACCGAAAAAGAAGTGAACGCAAATAATTCTTGGAATGGAAAGCATCATAATATCCAAAAATGCAGGCGTTTCGCTTTTCAATGAAATGATCCGACACAAAAATCGGTCCAAACCCCGCACTTAGTTTGAGCATATATATATTTTTTGCTCTCATTTTTGTTCATTAAAAGTTATATGGTATATTTTTGAGAGTGGGAAAATTGAATGGAGTGCGATGTGCACACATTGAAATATTTACCTTATATGCACCCAGATGTTCAACAACACAGGGCAAATTGGCGTCCCGTCCAACAGCAACTGTAACATTTGGAATCGGTTGTGCAAAGCGAGGCTCATCCATCATAACTATATGCAGATAAGGAAGAAAATAAAATAGACAAGAGCTAGTGAAAAAAACATCATCATTATTAAATATAAAGGGGAGGTGGCGACTGGTTGTATTTTTATTTTACTTGCTTCAGTTGAATTATGAGCATTCTTATAAATAGTGACTCAGATATGGATCCAAAAAAAAAACGCCAACAAAGAAACATAAACGATGAAAAAAATAAAAACGAAGTACCATTTTTCATTTCAACGATAATAAATTAAATTTAAAGAGAAATCACATAAACATTGAATTCAAAGATAAATTAAATATTTTGATTGCAAGAAATATCCCAGAAAATTCTAACGCCCTTCACCATGATTATTGTAGATAATCAAATTTTTCAATTTTTCATTGTAATATTTTATTGAACTTAAAAATGCATACTATGCTATAAATCAAGTTAAATGAAATGAATTGGAATAATAATCACAGATAAATTTTCAGCCATCTTTTTATTATGGCGAACAAACTACAATGAAATGATTTATTTTGTGTCCCAGCCGAATTTAAAATATACGAGAGTTAAATTCCAACACCATCAACAAAGATTTCCGACGGTGCAGAGTTTGTTTGCCAAAACTATCTTTCTCTATGTAATGCAAAAAAAACATTAAACGTGCACAAGGTAAACGCTAACTTTGTTTTATATTCAACGAAGGCGAATGTAAGCGTAAGCGTGAGCGAGAGAGAAAAAAAATGGTGAGCAGATATTTCCACATAATTTCCATTGCATGCATATGATGTAAAAAGAAGCGAACGGAAATTGTTCATTTTACATTGCCCACATCACGTTGTACGTCTCTTATATCCGCATCAAATCCACATTGGTTTTAAAACTGACGAAGTTTGTAATTACTGTGGAATTTATCATCGTCGCCCATAACATTCTATTCGAAAAAGCCAATAAAATGTCTAAATGCCCCGTTGGTCCATTCATCTTAACAATCGAAATAAATTGCATGCCCGATTGCAAGAAATGATTACTGCTTTATTTTATTGGGCTGTTAAAAATAAAAGCCCACTTTTCTTTTGTGTATGTTTGTTTCAACCGCCTTCTCATTTCGTTTTCCACTTTCAGCTGAATTTGGATTTGAAAAAAAAAAAATTATAAAATCAAATGAAATCGTCTATTTGCCGTAGTCGCTGAAAAGCGAAAATAATTGTCCATATTGTTGAATTGCTAAAAACTTAAGCAAAGTCAAATGTCTTCGTTGAAACGACAACACACTCATTACTGCCCCCACAATCGTGCAACAATAAGAAATGCATTGAAATAAATATATGGCAAAATCACATTATATATCAGAAGGGTGTTGAAGAAAGAAAAACAAAAGTGCACAAGAAATTTTTTAGAAGTGTGTGTGTGTTTGTGTGTGAAAGAAGGAAAGATGGAGAAAGAAGAGCAAGAGGGATAGAGATCAAATTAAGGCTGGTAAAAGTCGTATTGAATGCAATAAAAGCTCAAGTACTGAAATGCATAAAAATTCATGCACACCACCATAACTGCTCGCCCTATAATCGACTAAACCGATTCATTGCACACAGAAATATTGAGAATGTTACATTTAAAACGGCCCCCTCAAACAAAATAGCATACAATTCATTCGTTGCATTCAAGTGGAAAAAAAATCAAATAATGGTTTTTCGATTGAAGTAAAAAAAAAGTGCATAATAAACAACAGTACAAACCACATAAGCCCAAGTCGACGATGAAAACAAAATTTCAAGTAAAAAGAAAATAAAAACACGTAACAAAACAAATAACACGTAAAAAAGAACAAGAAGAACAAAAAAAAACGAGCCAACGAACCAAAAATCGCACGCAAAAACATTCACGCGCATAATCTCCCACACATAACGTGAAAACATGAAGCCAACCAACATTGAAAACATTTCGTCCACACTCGATGCTACTCGAAACATTTGAGCTTTTTACAAATTCGGATTCTTTTTTCTCGATGCACCACATTTCTCCACTCACTTCTCTCTCTCTTCGCCATTTTCTCTTCACTATCATGCATTTGAACATTTGTTTTGTGCCAAGATCCATATGGACTTTGTGATCCTTTAGTTTTACCAACGTTTAATGTTTAATCGTATGCTACAGATTAGTTGAATGCACTGCTCTTGCATTTGTTTATTCATGTTATATAGTCTCGTATTTATTTTGAAAATTGTTTTTTTTTTTTTTTTTTTTTTTTCAAAGAGACGATGGCAAATTGAACAAGCACTTTCGATCTTTTGTAGTCGTTATTTTCGGAAATTGAACAAAATGTATACGAAAATGTAGAATTTCGATCTAGTTAACATTGTAAAGAAAATGCAGTTACAGGAAAAATGTTGACATGTAAATTATGGTAGTCAAATTGGTATACAGGGAAATTAATTATCCATTGACATGCACTCAGAGTGGAACAATTGATTTTATTTTCTTTTTCAACTATAAATATTGAAGAAATATGATCAAAATTGTATTTCATTTGGTTGTGTTATTTCGTTTCAATTGATCCGCTACATTGTTTCTGTTTTGCTTGGGTGAACGAAAAACACCTTTAAATCATTATATATGTATTATGTATATACTAAGTACATAAATAAACCTTCAAACTAATTTCACGAATAAAAGAGATGGTATTTAGTTTAAAAAAATTTTTTTTAATGATAAAAAGCTTTTAAGCTAATGCGCCACTCAAAAATTATCTACAGAATATTTGTACTACAGAATATTCTATTTTGCGAACAAATCGCAATGTACTGGTTTGCAGCTGTGTATTTGTTTGCGTTGTGACAGTGATATAAATATAGACTTCTTTTTATAAATTGTTAAATTTATGCACATTGTAGCAATTGCATATTTTACCAGAGACCACCCGAGGAAAAGGGCAACAGGAGCGCCGCACCGTACACTGGGGCGCAACAGTATTTTTCGGCGCGAAAGCGCTGAAGGTACTTGATCGTTTTCTCAGATGAGCATCGAGTCCGAAGCGCAAAGGTGCCTTTATAAATTATTTGTCGATATAATTTCGATTTTTTTTTTGCAAAAGAAGCTAGAAATTTCGAATTTATAATTTTTTTCTACAATCCAATAGTAAAAATTGGAGAAAATTGGGAAATTTTGTCCCGGGGTGTCGAAGGACCCCGAATGGTCACTGCATTTTACTGAAAATTATCTCTTCACTCGTGACAGTGCAAATATGAAATTTGTTTGTCGATAAAGAACAAAGAGTTGAAACAAAAGCTCACTGAATAGATTTCCATAACAATTTTAAATCGAAAAAAACACCACTCACCAAATACATATTCATAAACAAGCGCTTATTTAACATAGAAAAAAAAATATGACCAGTGAATGTTAGTATGATGATAAAAAAATAGGATTTTTCATACAGAAGTTTGTTGATGTTTTTTGTTTATTTGAGTGCTTTGTCAATGCTTCGGAGACTACATAGTTGCACATTGCATTCAATGTTTATAATCGAATGAACAGAAAAATACACACACACTCACTACCATGAGAAATTGAATATAATGTTTGACAATCAGAAAGTGAGCTCGAATTCAGTCGCATTCGTTCACTCTATTTCTCTTTCTGTACCTCTCCGTCTATCCGAGGAAATAATACAATAAAATTAATTTGCAAAATAAATGGATGGAGCAACACACATGGTTTTGGTTGCAATTGATTTTGTTTGGTCTTGTATGGATTTCTTTATTACATTTTTATCCGTTGCGAATACACAATTGCAACTTGATTTGTTCATCAGAGAATTCTCTCTCTCTATTCGTACAGACTCATTGTTTGTTTAAGGATATTGAAACACCACAGTAATTTTGCATACGGGTCAATCAATTTAAAACAATGGTGCGCCTCACATTTTGTTTCATTGTTACTTTTCTCTTATTGTGTGTATGGAACTCTCTCCATCTCTCTTTCTTTCGGTGTGTGGGTTGGTAAGTGTGAGAATATGGATAATCGAAGTGTAGATGGTAAAATGGTTTTACATTGCCGCAAATTGCATCGGGTTATCCATATTAATGTTTATGCCACAAAATATAATGCACTTGATTCCACATCGAGTTGAAACTCTTTTGAGTTTTTGATGGGAACAACCACTAAGTGGAGCAAATAATCGAACACCATTTTCACTTCACATGAATATTTTAACACAAAATATGACCAACCATTTAAACTTTCTCTTGTTCGCTTTTACCCTATCTTACTATTCGCATCCAAGGCTATTCATGCTTTTTATATGATATGAGCCCTTTCATTGCAAACATGACCGGTATGAAAATTAAATGCATTATACGCTTTTGTCTTATGGATTTTAAAGGCTACTAATAACTAATAACATTTGACAATGCTCACACCAAATTGCTAGCCAAATTGATTGTGCATATTTTTTTCTACTGTTGCATTCAATTCTCTTGCCATTTATTTTTAAAATTCAAATTAAAGTGTTAACAAAATTGAATTTTGTGACTCGATGGAAAATTTAACATTTTGTCCAAATGATGAAACATTGAATGTATTGTGACAACAATGATTGGTCAATGTTTAAAGAAGCACTTAAAGCTCTCTCTCTCTCTCTCTCTCTCTCTCTCTCTTTTCGAACATTTTTGACATGTCATCAATTTTGTCCCGTTAGATTATTGTAGCATTATACAACCATTCAGAAAATAAATGTTAGTGTCTTTTGGTGTTGCTTACCGATGTGAGGACAGTGATTATTTTCACATAAAAATGTTTCTGAGTCGAAAGAATGGTCACCGAACAGAATTTGACGATAAGTTTGGCTGACGTGGGAACAAACCAAAAAAAAGTTGCGAAAAAATATCGAAGAGTAATGTAACCAATTTTGAGCATAGAGTTCAAAATGATGGGGTACAAAGTTTGGCTGTTATATATTGTTCCGTAAACTCTCGTTGTAGTGTTATTTTAACTGTATTTTTTTTTTCGGATAGCAAGCAGACAATGTACAGAGCTGAGCTAGCTGACATAATAAACTGTTACTGCCCAGTGGCTGAGTTTATGCCATCCAGCACAAGAATAAGAGAACGAATTTTGAGAGCTTGATGCAAACGGATGAGCTGAATTGAGCTGAGTTGAGCTAAGTACAATGTTTGATTGAAACTGAAGACACACTCTATGTTTTGAAGAGTCAGAATGCTGGTTAGTGTGTTGGTTTGTTTTCTTCGACTTTTTCCATGCGCTGCAATAACATTTTCACCGGACTTCCACATGGCAATTCTTAAAAACGTTCAAAACATAAGAGCACAATGGCATCAGTATGGAATGCTTAGAAACACACACACACACAAATACGAAGCGAACACGATGAACCGACGAAAAGCAACAACAGAACAACAAACTATAAGCCAAACAATAAGTGAGCAAGCAACAGCTCAATCTTCAAGTCACATTCATGCAATTTATTACAATTACGAGTATCTTTTACAGCAGAGTCAAAGGAGCATACATGTATGAATGCGGCACACGAAGAAAGACTATGTATTTTAACGAACGAACGAACGAATGAGTCGGTGTGTTTGAGCAGTTTGTGTTCATGCTTTGTGTACGGCGATGATGTAGAATGATACATTTTGTTTGATTGTTGTATCACTTACTCACTCGTTTCCCTCAATCCATACCTCCACCCCGCCCTACCAGAGATTTCTGATGATGTTGTATTCTTTATCTATCGTGTCTCATCTTTTATTTTCGGTTTTATTTTGCAGCTTGTTTGTGTCTATATTTTTCTTTTTATTCGTTCGTATTCCATCTTCATTTAGTTCTAGTTGCCTCCGTGTGGCCAGTATATTTAGATATCTTTCATATATTCTTTTCTTTGCTTCGTTCGCTCTTCTCTCTCTCCTTGTAATGCGACTGAATAAATGAAAATGTATTTCTATAAAAACGTAAGCGACAGAAATATTAACGATTGTGCAATGAAGAAGAAGAGAAATGGTTGCGGATGAATGTGTTTCGCTTTCGATTGTGAGGCCTGATGATAAAAGATGAATTTTTATTTTGTTCATAGGTGTATGTCCGAAGGTATGTGTCATACGTTATGAGGAGCTGTAATAATACGTATATGTCGTTGCTGCCGTGTGACAAAAGCAAAAATGTTAAATTAAGTTGAAACGATCGATTTCGGCCCCTTTTTTCTACTGATTTGTGATTTTTTTTATTATGTGTTGTTGTGGTGCTTTTTTGGCGTCACCATACCAAACATTCCTATCTGCTTTTGTTCATATACAACTATTTATAGTTTAATGAAGTTATCTGATTTTTTTGTACACGACAACCGATTTTATCGTCACGAACTAACAAAGCAAAGAATATTAATTCGGTTGTGCTTACAAATAACTTGATTAACTCGACTGTGGTTATTTTATTGACAAAAACTATTCCATAAAACCAAAGGCATAAATATATTCATAAAAAAACTATTTTAAAAAGCAATTGTTGCATTTCACAATGCATACACATTGTAAAAGTTTTTACCAAAATAGTTGTGTACAATTTCAAAATTTATGAGTCTCAAAATGGCAAAGAACGCTGCAAGTTATTTTTCTATGTACATTTGAATATGTTATTCATGTTGCATCGGTTGAAACTGCATTGGGCCGGACATGAATGGGGTACATGCAAGTGCAACGTTTGAAGCTTACACACACACGTCCGAGTTTCTTTGTTTGCATTGTCTTTCATTCACACATTCAGTTAAAAATGGTAAAATCTATGGCAGCCCCAGAGAACAGTTACGTCCAAAACATAGATGTTTTGCATCCAAAATAAATGTTTGTACATTTTCTTCATGTTCATTTTCTATAATATATCCATACATTCGCATAAAAAGCATAAAATTCTGCTATTTTTGTTGCATACACACACTTGGTACTGTATGTGTACCAAAAGCATATTTACGCCAGACATAATAGCCCGGGGGGAAATAATCCCTGTATAAAATATTTAATTATTTGAGGATAAGATGTTTGATTGCAATCTCGTCGGTTAGCGCTAAAGAAAACATTCTAAACAATTGCTATCATAAATTTCATTAATTTTCGCTGACACCTCCAAAACCATGAACTTTGAAGGAATATCCGGCAGAAAGGAAACGGAGCTAAAAGAACTCGAATAAAAAACTACTCTAGTTAAACAAATGTCGGCTGCCAACCAACGGATATGAATAAATGTAAGTAGATCCAGATAAGATGAATGAAAAAAAGATGGACAAAAAAAAAGTTGCGACCATTTTTTTGAGAGAAGTTTTATGGTTCGTTCCTTTTTGTCATCTTAAAAAAAAAAAATCTTTTCACCCATCATTCATGACACATCGAATTAAAATTGAAGAGGGAAAGAAAAGGGATTTCAATTTCGTATCGTTAAATTACCATTCTTATTGTAATGTCGGCGTCCATTTAGTTGTTTTGCTCATTTTTTGTCTTTTTCTTATTGGTCTTTTGTGTTGCTGTTTAAATTCCAAATTGGCCAGAAGAAATTTAATATTTCACAGTTGTCGATATTATTGTTTCCACGAAGCGAACGATATTAAATGTAATGATGATGAAGATGATAGCAATAGAAGAAAATGAAAACGAATCAAGTAAACAAACAATAAAGTGTCTGTGTATGTGCTGCTTTTTGTTCTTTGCAAAGAAAACCCACAAAACGAAAAATAAACGAGAAAAAAAAAGTTAGACGAAATCTTGTACAATCACAAAAATAAATAAAGGAAGCACACTTCCGCACACCCTAGAGATTTTTTTTACGGCTGTTATTGTTGTGACAATTTTTTTCCCTCCCACTAAATAAAAGCGACAGTATCTCTGTGAAAAAAGAAACGAAAAAGAAAGTTCCACTTTCGGTTTTTAGCATTGAAACTCTTAGTGTTTGACAAACAGCACAAAGAAAAAAACCCCAGAACATTTGAACAAAGTGCGCGCTTTTTCTTCGGTTACAAGTATTAGGAAACAAAAAACAAAAGTGAGTTCATGTTAATAAGTGTGAAATGGTCGACAAATAGCAAATTCATTACGTATTTTTTTATTTGAGGATGGGGAAAAGAGTGAATAAGATTATGGTGAAAATGTTTTTTTTTTGTATGATTTTTAATGCAATTATAAGCTCATTCATGCATGCAACTTTTGCTCATTGAACACTTTCAAAAGGCCATGATTCATTTTAAGAATGAACCAAAAAACGACTGCTCGCATTGAATTTCACACTCGGATCGCAAATTTTTCAATGACACTGCAAATTTTGCGCGAATTCAAATATATACAAAGATCTTTTGCCCGCATAAAATTCGATTTTACGACAACTTTACCCTCTTTTTTTACACACGCGCCTATGCGCATTTCTGATTCATGGCGCTCACGTTTCTTTAATATTTTCGCAGTAAATTTGCCTTCAAATGCACACGGGCCAACACCAAACTCACATCGCATACACGCCATTTATCGCCGTTCGACATATCATGAGACAGAGAGTGCGATAGCAAGAGTTGAAGAGCGAACTGAAAGAAAAAAAAAAGTGGTAGAGCAATAATATGTAAAATCCAATCCATTTGAATGTGCGTTGTCTTCGAATTGTTTGCCGAAATTACATTAGGCAAAATTATTCATGGGAATGTTGACGAAACTTCTTCGACGTCGCATTTACAGAATGGTGATGGTGGTGGTGGCGATGATGATGGTGGTGATGGCAGCCGTTTCGATTCCGGCTCATGATCAGAATGCGTTGTGGGAACGCATATCATCACATTTTCGGATTCTTGGTTTTTCCATTGCCACATTCAATATGTGTGCCTTCATATCAAAACCAAAACAAAAGAAAAATTATGCATGTATGAGACTTATTCAGTGTATGTGAATGTAAGTATAAATGATCTGAGAGTACCGATTTTATTTCGATTCAAAGGGCACACGACAATGGTTCGTTGTGTATTTAAAAAAGGCGAGAGCGGTTTTTCTACTTTTATTTAAGTTGAAATCTTTTTATTTCGTTTTTTGTTCTTTTTTCTAGAAATCATTTCCCATCGGATTTTGACGCTTCTTTTTTTCATGTCATTTGGATGCTTTTTCATTTTTGTTCATTGTTTTTGGTCATAATATAAACCGACGCGTCGAATTCATGTGCCATCATTGGAGCGAAAATAATCAGAATAAAAAGTGAAAAAAAGAACAAAACACACACACACAATAAAAAGAAAAGTCGCTAATCCACATTTCGTGCTAACATCAAAATGCAAAATATATAAAAGTGCAAAGGCAAAAGTTCACCTTATGGACGGATGGATATCATACATAATGTATGATGCTTTTCTTATGCGTCTCTCTCTTTCTCTCTTCCAATCTATCTCTTGAGTGCGTATATGGCCAGGGATATGTACGTATACAAACAAAAAATTTCACATTCTCGAGAAGAGTTTATAGTGTGAGTAAAAGCGACACACAACCATCAATGTTGTTACATGCTAAACACTGCATTAGAAATTAATTCAAATTGTATCGTCGCATATTAAATGCCTACGTTTGAAATTTTACTGTTATGCTTTCGTACACACAGACGACAATTGGATTGACGATTGACTGCAAGAGTTTAACACTTGAGCTGTATCGAAATTATAAAAGAATTTAGTTTTAATCTTCCAAAAATAACCTTAACCTTTGACTGGTACAGTAAAGGAATATTTTACAACTATGGTATTATTACAGCCAATCGATAGTCTTTTTACTCGCTTTGAATTGTATATGGAATTTATGTGTGGCAAACGAAAACCGCTTAAAACATGCGATCGAAAAGCATAGCAATTCGGTTAATATACATTAAAAATGGTTGATGTCATCGTCATTGGATGTCACTTTTGTTTTGCCATTAGTCTAAACATGTATGCTCATTACTTATTTATTGACTTCCGATGTTATATTTCGAGTTTCACTTTTACTATTCGTCATTTCAATAGCGTACACTCGTTCTACTCTACATCAAACGTCAGACCTCACTCACTCATTCATTCGCTTTAGAGTAACTGCAATTCTATGCAGAGAATATACTAAGCATAGATATATATCCTGGATATTTTGTCAGTATCCGATATTCATTGGAGCCAGACTTTGAAATAGAGTAAAAACAATAGAAGTTATTGTTATAGTGATTGTAGTAATGTAAATGGTTTTATACTTAGACCTATAACAATCACTTCTATTGTTCTCACTCCATTATAATGTCTGGCTGCGATAAATATCGGATACTCACAAAATATCCCGGATATATATCTATGCTCAGTATATGCTCTGATTCTATGTGTCATAAAATTTTCAAACCATATTTAAAAATACAAAATCGAAAAAAAATTGTTTACTATTTGATGGAAAATGGAGCAGAACGCGTTTGTCATGCGATATACTGAAATTTGATATATGCATTTAAAGCTATTTCTGTGGGAACTTTTTATTTTTTCATATTTGTTTTTATTTTTATTATTTTTTATTTTATTTTTAAATGCTGTTTAAGAGAATTTCTTACACGGACCAGAGTAAATTTACGTTCATTTTATATAGATTGAGTTGAAATGGTGCCATCATGTCAATGGCATGAATGTTTTATGTCAACAATATAGAAAATGGAACTCATAGCACTATGTGTACAGAAATATAGTGAAAATGACATTCGATAATGTAGTGTGCACATATGTTATGCGTACACTCAACGAACCGATGGCCAAACGAAAAAGGGTGGGAAAGGGAGGGGTGAAGGTTGTTGGAAGAGAAGAAAAAGCGGAAGTTAGAATAAAGTTGGCGTGCGCGAGCAGACGTCAGCGGGTGGTTTTAACGTGCGATAGTGCGTCTAGTTTGTTTACAAAGTAAGTGCTCTTGTCATTAGAGAAACAAGGAAATATCCACATTGCACAGGTGTGGCCCCGGTAAGTGTGTTATGTTTAGACATTGATCAAGGGCCATCTAAAGCAAATCAATCAAACATGTAATTGAGTGGTAAAATGTATACATGTCGTACATCTACGTATATGTTAAATTTTGCGTTCGTTTAATAGCAATTGCATTTAATTGATAAATGTTTGTCAACAAACACTCGAAATCATGTTTTGTACATATGTCAATGGCAAACAGTCGTACTTTCATTAGATCAATAAACTAAAAACCCCATTAAATATTTCATGCAAAAAAAACGCCATTCTTCTCGTTAGTTTCATTCGCATTTTATTAGATTTAACACAATTTATGTGTATACAATGTGAATTTATCACATCTTGCACAGCAGTGCCGGGTTTTCATTCACAACGACGTAATCAGAACGAAATCCAAAATTCGCCAATGGCCAGGATTATTATCATATTTCGCATATATGTTTTTTTTTGCATTAAAAATGCATGATCCGCCAAAATTTATATTTGTATATCTAAATCATATGTATTCAATTTTGATTTACGCAAACTCTCTCTATCTCTCATACACTTTTCATATATTCACGCGGTATTTAGTTACTCTGTAACTAAATATTGAATGCTTTTTTTCCTGTACGGCTTTCAAATATTCATGCGACAAACATTATATTGCGAAGCGTTAATGATGTCAGATTAAAACTGCATGCTGTAACAGTAGCACCATCAGCATTAAACAATCTATCTGGTTGCATTATCAATAATTCCTCTTGGGATTTTTATGATATTGTAATATGGCGCGAGTCAAACACATTTATCTTCTCGTGCTTTTTTGTTGTTCATTTCATGAGGATGTTAATGACTTTTTAACAACCCGATATACGATTATTTGCATTGTAAACAGCATCTTAAAAATATGTACACACAAAACCTTCAAATGGCACATTTTAAACATTGGTTCGGTTTTGGTGTTTTTTTTTCTGTTATTCTAGCATTTATTTTATGTGTCGAGAGTGATAAAATCAAGCATTTTACTTACCTTGTGAGACTAATGTGATCAAATAAGCTAAAAATAACACTTTTCTGTGGGTTATTCGATATGGTAAAATGTTTAATGCAATTAGCACTATTTTTAATGTATTTAACAATAACATTTTGAATCGTTTTTTATGTTCAGTGCTCTATTTTGTAATGTCTCTCACTACGATGTCAAACACACTTGACAATAATTTTAATCCACGGATCTATTGAGTTTGTGTGCGTGTGTTCGCTTTACAGTTGAATCCCAATGGTTGAGTATTATGTGCACTCTGAAAATAAACAAAAATTATTCGATTAAGAAAACTTGTTTTATAAATTGAACTTAACATGAAAAAAATCAAAAGGCAAAAAAAAACTTGGATAAAATATTCATTTGCGAGAAAAATCAATACTATATTTAGAATGATCGAAAAAAGTTGAGGTGATTTATTGAATCACAAATGGCTATATTCATTAGCAAATCGCTTTTTTTCAAGCAATCGCTCAAACAAAGAAAGATTCGTTGACAACTTCTATAAACTTTGCACAACACATCACAAATCAACATAATATTTCCTTGGCTGTTTCGTTTTATGAACTAAAAATAAATGGTTCCAATACGACGTAAATATGCTGAACTTTTATTCTCAAATAAAAATAAATGACATTTTAATAAGATTTCCATGTCCTCATTTTGACCGTCACTAAGACCCGTTTGTTTCCTTTTGTTATTGGCTAAATACTCAGCGATTAACTTAACTTATAAATATTTTCAGGGATGAGTGGCGATAACCTGTTTGAAATGAGACGAACGACGAAAAATAAAAACCACAAACGATAAAAACAAATAAGTTCATGCGAAGTTTACATGCAATGCACTCTGGTCAGTTTTGAATAAATTATTCTTGAGTGAGTCATCGCCATCAATGTCATTGCATGAAATCTCACTATTTAGGGCAAGTAGCCAAACGAGCTTGCTGCTTGACATATTCACCGCAATTTTTTTGATAAATATTGCTTGATGTATTATCAAGTTTTAAAATCGTCTTCCATAACCCAAGAGGTATACATGATTCTATATATTCATTATGATTTTTGATTTTTAATTTTTCCAACGTTGATTTAGTCTGATGATTTTAAATAATAACTTGTTTTTACATCGATACATCAAGCATTACTTTCAAGAAAATTGGCAGTGTAATTCATCTTGGAGAAGGGAGAAGGGAAAAAATGAACGGTGAACAGTCAACATAGAATCATTGTCAACACAAACGCCAGTCACCAACTTGAAGGCTATCTGATCAATTATGCATGTTCGCTCGGTGTATTCCAGTTTCTAGATCTGCTGTTCTATAAATGGAATGAAATTTTTTTCGTACAAAATCTATGAACATTTTCCCGAAGAAGATTTTGTGGAAAAAACTGTTTGATAAGTTTTATTATTTATCATTGGGATGTCACTTTACTATGTGATATACATTAACAGTGAATTTTAAGTGACATCGGATTTTTTCTATTTGCTAATTATAATCACAAATCAACGAATACTGTTGACGTTTACGAAAGACAGTATGCAATAAAATAAACGTCGAATGTAATTAAAACTCATGATAATTCTATTATTTAAAATCCCAACCTTATATAAATTCCCAAAAGATCAATGAGTCACATTTTGGCCATTGGTCGCGCACTTAAATTGCAGTTAAATTCGTTTCGATTTCCAGTGGAGTTTTTCAAATTTACAAAAAAAAATGGCATAAACGTGGTTTTATGCAATTGCCTTGGTCCACCGTGATGAGACGCTTCTTCTTAATTTTGTCAACATATAGTAATCGTAAATTGGTAGCTTTACATCTCATAATATAAACATGGAAGCAATGAAAGAAACTAGACACACAGAGGAGGAGAACAGGAGAGAGAGAGAGAGAAAGAGATAAAATGAAAAATATGTTAACTAGTTGGATGTCACTGGAGAATTGGCATATCCTGGCATACCAACAGCATCTGATTCGAGTAAGTTTGAAACCAAACCAGAGGTTCTATTTGTGTGTCTGCTTTAGTTTTTCTATCATCAATTTTGACTTGTGCTCATTCCTTTACACAAATACATACTCTGGTACACTCATTCTTGCTGCTTATTTTGATCCGTCTGTAAGAGACTCGAACATCGTCTGCTAATATATATACATGTGTGTGTGTGTGTCGAGTCTTATTCGGGAAAAGTGTACCCAAATGGCATTCGTTTATTTGCTTGGTATTGCTGCAAATGTGTAGAAAATATTTGTCGGAATAAACGCAAAATGGTTGTTTGAGGAAAGAATAGAAAACCCGAGAAAAAATTACGCGCACACAAACACATACGAAGCTCATTGCCTCACAACAATTGTAAAAAATTCATGCAGCAAATGTATGCGGTGGTGTTTGATCTCTGTGGAAATGAACATACAAATAAAATGCAAAACGAATGACAACGATCACTGTGTACGGTAAATGCAACTGCAATTCGTATCAAATTTTGTGCGCTTGTGAGTGTGTATGTGTGTGTTTGTGTGTGACTTGTTGTTCTCCATTATTTTCATCTTGTCTTTTCGTGAAAATGTCTTTGTGTGTACATATATGCATGTGATTGAGCGTGAGGATGCTGTTTCTTAAGTGATGTGTGTTCACTATTTTTCGCTTGCATTCTGTCTCTATTGGTATGTTCCATTTCTCTCCTTGTACTTTACGGTCGGTTGTGCAAATTGTTCACTCGAGCGATTTTTTCTCATTCAATTTATCGGTTTATTTCACTTGTGATTCTATTTTTCATTTGAAATATCATTGTCGTTGGTCTGTCCGAAATGCACTGAAATGCTTGGAATTTTCACGACAAAACAAGTAGTTCAGTTTGTGCGTAGATACGTATGTGTGTGTGTGTTCACGAGAAACCATAATGCATTGTAAAACGGCTTTATGGTATCTGCAAAACATTGCGTTCACTGAACATTGAGAAATCTTTGCTATTTGCTATTTCTCCACTTGAAATATTCTCGATGAAATGAATTCTGGCTTTTTTTTGTTCCTCTTTCTTTTTGAATGCAAAAACATTCATTGAATTGGCAAACTACTGCATTAGCCATGTTCACATGGGTATTGGCGTTACGTTTTCTTGCTCACCATCTTTTTCACACTGTATTCTGATGCCCTAGTGATTTCAATCATTAAAAATTGATATGAATTTGTCGGCTCAAGTGGCAAAGACTCGTTATGAAATTTCACCCGAAGAAAACGAAAGAAACGTTTGTTTTTCTTTGTCTGGACTTAGTTTTCGTTTGCCAATCATATCAAAAATAAAAAATAAAACAAAAATCGTAGTGAATAGCGAGATAAGTTCGTGAATTGGCGTGAATCACTTACAAATGTATGAAATTCATTGATTCACGATCGTCTTTTCCATTTTTAGACGCCCGTGGCAAATTTTCAACATTATTTGATGCTGCATTTTGGCCCAAACACACTTATATACGTTCCGTATACATTATTCGCATAAGACATACACACCATTTTCATCCAAGATGCTAAAACTACATTTTCACTTTGCCGGTGTGCTGCTTTTAAAAATGTATATGGACTTGCTGTAAATATCCGCAAACTGTTGGAAATATCGTTTGTTACAAATGCACCCGGAAACTGGCCGAAAATATATTTAATTTCATATGAAGTAAACAGGATCAACAAAAGATGCGGCGGAAATGAATAAAAAAACATGAAAAAAGAAGAAGAACTACTACTACTGCTAGTAGTGGATGAGAAACAGAGACGGCATTAAAAAAACTTCGAGCATAAAGTCAAAAGATGCTCTGCTAACCTTTAAGGAAAATTCAAAAGTAATAAATTTTTATTTACTGCACAACAACAAAGCCAACTGAAGAAAACTTATTAGAAAATGTTTTATAAGTTTTTTCTGCTTCTTTTTGCTTTTTCTTCTGTTGTATGTGTGTGTGCACCATTGATAGGAAATGCCAACAAGTTATGCTCTGTATGATTCCCATTTTGTGATAAAATAATGCTTACAACAGCCGCCACCACATCTACAGACGCCACTGCACTACGCCAATGCTTTTTTTTGCTTCGCACACTCTTTCTGAATCTATGGATTATTTCATTCTTTCGTTCCGTTTGGATAAAAAGTTTTGCACTTTTCACTTTGATTGTAAAGGCTTTCACCTAAAAGCTTGAGCTTCGCACAAATGATTTTTCTTTCGTAGTTTTTCCTTCTTCCATTTTCTCTATTGCCATTTGCGTGCTCTATATTCTGTGCAGCAAGATGAGATGGAAAAAAATCAAAACTCATTAAATTTGGTATTATCCAGTGTTATTGCAAAGTGTTTTTTTTTTTGCGAGATGGTATTTTGCATTTGCGAATCGTCAATTAGATAATGGAAGATTCTGCTGAAATTTTGCCACAATTTAAAATGCATTTATAATCAAAAATAGATAAGAAAAAAAATTGTATGTTTGGCTGATTGATGGAATCGCCAACGGGTGAACATTGTTCGATGAACCGAAACCTAAGTTGTGCGTGCATTCAATTTATCGTCGAAACATTCATAGATTATGATGGTTCATGGGCCGATTTGATCATCATGGGATTGCATCGTGGTGTTCGCTATGCTTAATACATACAGACATTATTAGATTGTATTGTGCTTGAAATAGCACAAACTGACAAAAAAGAAACTTACAGGACCGAAGGAAATGCGGAGCAATAATATTTCATAGTGGAGCGCTTTGTCAGATTAAGAGGAAAACAAAAGGGATTGTTTTATTAAAAAGACAAGCGAAATGCCGAAAGTCATAAATTATTTGCGGAAACTCTAACACGCGTAAGCAGCATATACACATACACCTCAATGTGGCTGTTACAATGACCGTTTCTTTTGGTCGTTGTTTACAAGAAAAACCATACGATAGTTTTGTTTTTTTTTCATCTTCTCTGTCTGTGTATGTAGTACTTCATACCGCATAAGCATATGTGTGGATGGACATTTTCGGCAATATTGCTGGTGATTTTATAAGTTTGGTATTTCTTTCTGTATTACACAGACATAAATAGCCAATGCACAAACATTGAGAGAGCGACAGTGAAAGAGAGAACTTTTGGCCTTATTTCTGTTGTATTGGCTTCTTTTGCTTTAAACGAAACTTTATTGCATTTAGTTGCATTCTTATTCTTGTGTTGAAACAAACTTTGTGATTATATTGTTTGAAGCTCTTATTATACATTCACCTGACTCTTATTTATATTTCCTGTTCGATGTTCTCTCCTTTCCGCTCCATTTTTTTTTTCAATCAGCAACAACAATTTTCGTGGCCAAGTTTTATTCACTTATTTCTTTTTTCTCTGCTCTCATTTTCTCAACGGCTGTTCGTTGTTATTTCGTTCGTTTATACATCGGTTTATTTTTTTCATCTCTCTCGGTTCACTTTATGATTATATGAATAAAATAAACTTCCAACATATAAAATAGATATGAAATCCAAGCCGTATATGAAAGAGAGAAATGATGTGAAACAGCAACGGCACACAACGGCATGCATAAAAAAAACCACTCATACATATACATGCATTGACATTACTCAAGTGGGTATGAGAGCGAAAGAGAAGCTGCCTGCCGTCCGTCGGAACAAAAGAAGTGTTATTGTGGAAGCAGAGTGGTGTGGAACTTTGGCCAAGGTAACAACATTTCGAATTGCATATGAAATAAGCAACGCTTACGTAATCCAGTGCCAGTTACTCTGATGTGACCGACCGTTGCTCATATTGATAACGCCTAACGGATAGATGGAGAAATTGTTTATTTATATTATACATATATATGTATGTATATTTTATATGCTTGTAATGGCAAATGACATTTTCTAGCTCGCCAAGTCAAAGCCCTTGCTTCGCTTTATCACGCTCTTAAAATAGTAAATTTTCACTTTAGTGTGCTTACTACTCTAGTGAATTAAATGCGCTCGGAATTATAAAGTTTACCTTTCGAAACGCATATACACTATATATATACACGAATCGTCGGCAACTAACACGGTAAATGGACTAAAAGTTGCAATTAAACTAACGAGATCATGACGAACTTTCCGGCATTTTTTTTTTTTTGGAAAAATGTTATTTTCTCATACATATGGATAGAGGGAAAGAGAGAAAAAATGAGTTAGTATATGAGAAAAAGTCACACAATTGCGTTTGTGTGTGTGTGTGTGTGGATAAGGGTGGTTTGCACGTAAAGTGCACAATGAGATTACAGATGCATTTTGAATTTTCATCACGCTGCTATGTTTTCTCTCTCCTATCTTTTTCCCTCTCGCAAACATGAATACAGAATAATTTTAACGTTTTTACCGTTTGAAAAAACGGTACACAAAACCATAAGAAAAGTGAGAGAGAGGGTATGTCGTTTGCTTAGAATTTTCATATCCTTTCCCGCAAGATGTTTTTCCTCCTTATTGCCATGTTTTGCCTTCTTATTCTTTTTGTTTGGCTTGGGGTTATTATTTTGTCTGATCGAGTTAAATTCTGACTACATTCATATTATATGGAAAGCAAACATCGAAAATTCTCCGCACACAATATGTAATGTGTATACTTGATTCATAGACATGGACCATAGCACAATGCAAAATGGCAAACAAACCGAAATAGCAAACTACAAAAAAAAAACCACTCTTCCACATGCACAAACATATGTATAGATGTACAATGCACGCAATACCAAATCCATAACATTACACACACAGAGTAGCACATTGTAGAAGCGTATGTGATTTGGAATATCAAGTAAATACAATTTATTGGAATATTAAGGGAATTGGTGCCATAGACATCCAATACGGTGCTAAATTAGGCACGAAACGAAAGCAAAATTTGTCGTGAATAAAACAGTATAATTCATCAGACAAATTTAAATTTAATGTAAATAATGACTTAAATGAGATAACTATTAGTAAGTCCCTTTCAAGCAGTTAACCAAGTCCGCTTTTTTATGATGATTAACAGTTCCAAATAGTGAAAAGGAGGATTTATAATCGCTACATTCTCTTTGCTCGATGTAAATTTCTACATGGCCTATTGACCAATAGATTGTAATTTGTATTTTCGACAACCCATATAACATGGAACAATGGAACAATATTTGCCCTTTTCCTCCATCGATGTGATGTGAACAGTACATGAACAAGAGAAAGAAAATATAGAAAAGAACGAGAAAATTCAGGCATTCAACTAAACAGCACAGGTCGTCTTAGAAAGATATTCATCGAAGTACAGAAGGATCAAGAGAGAGAGACAGAGAGAGAGAGAGACAGAGAGAGAGAGAGAGAGACAGAGAGAGAGAGAGAGAGAGAGAGAGAGAGCGATATAATGAAAGAAAAAGGAACAGAGGGACAAAAAGTCGGAGCAATCTTGCTAAATTTGTCGTTGCATTTGAAGGTTGAATGTTGAAAGAATGAACATCATTACTTGTTGTGTGCTATCACCGCGCATACTGCTCAAGCAAATTGAAACATATAAAAATGATAGCTTATTTATATTTGGTGTAGTGTGTTGCGTTGCGTTGCGACTACAATGGTAAACATATTTATCGCTGTCGACTCCCCCAAAAGAAATGAAAATACTTTGTTATGTCTGCGGTTTAATTACACACATAAACTATCCTTAAGGAATTACATCGATTAAACTGCATACAATTGAACTAAATAGAAATAGTAAAAATACCGAAAGCTTACATATAATATGTTTAGATTGAATGCTGGTTGTTCTTTCAATCATCTTGTTGTGCAACATATATATACACAGCAACATTACCAACATCACCATCAACAATCGGAGAACAATAATGAAAAAATGGTGCAAGAAAAACGAAACTACATTCATACAGACAAATTGAATTAATCGCACGAAAATCGAGATAGAATGAGATCGCAAATTCAACTATAACTGTCTGTCATTTGAGAGTGAAATGGATAGAGAAAGAAAGAAAGAAACAACAACCCAAAACCAATCGACCTGAATTCGTTAATGGATGTAATGAATGTACCAATGTCAATCTGACAAATGATTAATAGAACTACTTGTGTTCATCTTTCCTGGAAGGACCTTCCATCCAACGGATGCTGTAAAACATAAATGGATCAATAATTCGTAGAATTCTTGTATCATTTCGTTGTTTATGAAAACAAACCATGGTTTATACCAAATATCATTCTCATGGTTGCATGGTCTCATTCACCTAATGCAATTTTCCAACCATTTCGATTTCGTTGGAATCGTTTCTTTGCTCGTTTTTTTCATGTTCAATTTACATTTTCAAGCGTCATTTGTTTGATTATATGTATTGTCTTTGGTAAATTGGAAAAGGAACACTAACAATTGGGCAAGAAATAATTGCTAGATTGTTCGACGGATGTGACCAATAGACAGGGATAGATAGATGCATATAGGAGTAGACAGTTGAGAGATACAGAGAGGAAGAAGGAGGGAAGGAGATATAAAGGACACAATTATATCACATTTTCAGTAAAGTTTGTTTCATCCCTCTTCATGCCAAATCATTTGAATAAAATGCATGCAAACCAGAAGACCGCAATATGGGAATGTGTGCATAGTTTTTGGCGAAGCAACGATTGTCATTATTCAGAAATTGTAATTATGTATATGTCTCTGTTTAAGAAGAAGCAGAAGATGTAGTGCTAGTATAATCAACGCTCTGTATTTCTTCCTCTACACAAAAACGCGATGAGAATTGTGAACAAATGGGTCCCACGAGAAAGTGCAGCATACAAAGTATCTAGCAAATGTTATTATTATCAAGAAGTGCATACACTATTTCAAATTATACTCACTTCTCTCTCTCTCTCTTTCTCTCTCTCTTTCTCTCTCTCTTTCTCTTTCTCATACTGACTCTATGTCCTTTTTGATTGCAATTTTTACTAAAATTCCCTATTCTCTCATACTTTCACACTGTAATTCTCTCATTTTTTTTGGTCGGTGTCGGTCTCAACAATTGCTTAAATGGCACGCTAATATGCGGATGTCAGATTTCGACGATACTGAATCAAGTTAAACTGCATAGTTAACGGAAAGTTGTTTCGAAAGCATGTTTTGCCTGTTGGAGATTTCCTATTATTCATCGCGCCGCTGTCGGCATTGTTCCTGAATACGATGCGTCTCTTAGTCATTTATGTGACATTACAAAACGTAATGAATGCGTGTTTCTTTTTCTTTCTTTTTCTGCTCTTTCGCTCTCCCTCTCCCTTTCACTATCTTTCTCATTTTCTCTCACTCTGCAATGTTCATTTGCTCACGATCTTTCTATCTTGTCGTTTTACCAAATCGCAATAAAGAATAACAACTTGAATTCATTTGCTTGCAAAATGAAATTAACGTACACACACATACACACACAAAATCATATATGCACAATTCATGACGTACGTTTGTGGCTTTCAAATGTATACTTTTGTACACAAGTGTTTTCTATCAATGTGCCGCGTTGCTATATCTGAATCGCGTATACAAAATGCGCCAAAACATGCACGAAATTATCCGGTCTGGCGCATTAACATTACACGCGCGCGGTTATATTCCCTCCATTCGTTAATAAAGTACAACACTGATGGCAATTCTGGTTCCAAAATAATTTGCGGCAAATTTCGGTTTTTATTCACATTTTGCCAAAATGCAAATTGGATTTTTGCATGGTAACATTTCATCTGACAGAATGTTCAAGACAAACAACCAAATTATTTATATTGCAACTACAAGTGGCCACAAAATAATTAGACCCAACAACTTTTTTGCTTTCTTCTCTGTTGCGCTTCTTCTCATTCTCTTTCAAATTTTGTTTTTATTTTCCTTTAACAAACACAACGAATCGTGCTTGTCATCTTTTATGCAAACACTAAAATCAAGACCAACCAATTTAGTTGGCAGTTATAAAAATGCATTTTCTAAGTACTTAACATATTCCATATCTTATTTTCACCGTCGTCATATTTGATGATACAACCATCAAGTTAAGTTGAGCTTATCAATTTTGTAATACAGAACTATCGGCTTTCTCGCAATGTTCGCCCATCAAGTGGTGGATGATATGGTGCTTGTTTATGTACATGTTTATGTGTCTCCCTGTGTATTAATACATGAAATGCATTAACAAAATGTTGCGGTCAACGCATTTGTATAAATCAGAACAATGTATTTCCGACATTTGAAACCACTAATTAATATTAAACGCTTTCGGTTCACAAGTCGACTGTCCATGATTTTGCCATTAAATCCAAATTATGGTTTACTCATCTGCATATAAACAATAATTAACACGAAATTTTTCGCCTCAAACATATTTACAGAGAGGCCTATATACTAGAATCCAATTGATTGCCTGATTAATTTTCGATCAAAACTATCGGCGATACAATATTTCCTATTGCACTATTCACATTCATTTGATATCACACACTCTTTTTATCTCTCTCCTCGATATATATATATTTCACTCTGACTATCTGATTTCCATTAATAAATTTAATTTCGAAATTCGAAATCAACAAAAAACCAACACACACACACACAATTTTACAAAAAAAGTAAACCTTTCAGTTTACATAGAAAATCAATAATGTACATAAAATGTATGTAAATCCCACTGAATTATGCTATCTACCCTCACCCCACACTATCATTTATATTGGGTTTGCTATTAAAATACTATCAGCTTATTTAGATATCTTGAATAGTTGGAATGGTTAAACGTTCAAATGTTTATTCAATGACACTAGAATCAATGGTTAAACGCAATGCGTCCCTTAAGCGTAAATGGTTTGGATTAAATGGAAAATGCAGCTACTCTAACTACATATGACAATATTTGTTATTTGATCCATGAAAAATTGGCCCCCATCAAAGAATGTTGTAAATATAATCGAATGTAGGTGATAATGACTGTATAAAGAATACGGTTTAGAAACGTTGTTAGGCCTGACCGGATCGGAGCCCTTAAGAATATTTCGTTTTTCTTTATTGTCGTTTGGCCAAAAGATATAATGTGAATTCAATTCAGTGCGTATATGCGACGTGCTTGTTTGACATTGTCGTACCGATATTTATTCAAAGCAGCAAATATAGTTGAGTTCATTCTTCCATTTAGTCGATAGAGAGTGTGTGTCAGTGATTTTAGTTTTGCATTTAATGTCAATACGATCAACAAAGCAAAAGTAAAGCCAACTGTTCGTTTTTCGTTTGATAGGTGGAAACGCAATGCATAATTTTGCTTGTGCATCACAATTGACGGGCGTGTGAGACTGGCCAGAAAATGTTGAATTCAACATATTCTGAACGAAAGTAATTACAACTGACAATTCAAGACTTCAACGTTGAATATTTAAGCAAATTCAAATTCAAAACTCTTATTGTCAGTGAATATATATCGTTTAAGCGAAATACATCAAGTCAATCACTAAATAGCATGAAAACATTAAATCATGGATAATCAAATTCAAGAATTGCTCGTTCAAATAGATGCTGGCCCTGCTCATCAGTTTGTGGCATTTACACATTTATCGCAAAAGAGAAGCAATCCTATATAGGACGTAAGAGAGGGTCGATTTTAAACGCATAATATTACGTCGTGTACCAATTGCAATGCGTTTCGTTTCGTTTCGCTTTGATTTCGTTTTCATTTGAATCGTGGATGAATGTACAATCGTATGATAAACGTATTGGCATTGCTAGAGCTTTTTTGTCCGCATTTCATTTTATTGTGCACTTTTTTCCCTATATTGGTTGGGTTGCAATGCCATTGAATTGCGCATATCAAATGGTTCGTCATGATAAAAACTTCATCTCTGCCATTCAAAAACGAGTTTACATTGCAATTTTGATTGAGAAAACTGTTTCGAAATGATCGACAAAATATATTTGATTTATTTATTTTTTGTTTAATAATAATGTTTAACAGACATTATATTAAGATATTTTCAGCCAGCTGAATCAGCTCAAGGAGTTCACGTCAGGCGCTGAAATTAAGTGAAAATATTAGAAGTGTTTTTATAACCACAACAATCACTTCTATTGTTTTCACTATATTTTAGCACCTGACGTTAACTATCGGAACTGATTCAGCTGGCTGAAAATATCTAAATATATCTGATGTTTAGCAACTACAGTCAGTAATCGCAAATAAGTAAATTTGAATTCATTCAATTTTTAAATTGTTTAATGTTTGTGACGATTAAGATGAAATTATCGAATAAAAAGCGAAAAAAATTCAGCAGTGATGATGGCGACAGCAGTGGCTGTATAAACTAAAAGTTAACTGGTCATATTGAAACGTGACTTGTCACTGGGAAAATAACCGCCTATTATATTCGCAGGCATTTTTATCCACAAACTTATTCGTTATGCAACGTTGCATTGCAAATTCAACGGAACAAAATAAACAAACAAACAAACGAACACAAACGTAAACAGAGAATTTTTAGCAGTTTATCAAGTATTGCACATGCAAAATGCTTGAAAATATATGCATAAATGCAACAGCAACTGCAACTGATGACAACAACAACGTCGACGACAGCATATAATATTTCTTCTTATGGCGTCAAACATTTGATCCATTTGTATGAGGTGAACACTTTTCGAATGGATTTAAATTCACATTTATCGCCGCGGAATCGAATTAAAGAAGAAGTCAAATATAATTAAGAAGAATTGGAATACGAAAAGAAGCATTACGGAAATGGTGTTCTTTACAAACGAGTTAAGGATTATTGACGCACTTGAAATTTCATCATATTTCCATATAAAATGAGTTGTACAAAAAAAAAAAAAATTAAATGAGCTGGCCGAACATCGTTTCGTTTTATGCGATATTCCATTTTAAGGTTTTTTCCGTAGTGGTTGCCGATTTGCCATTGTACTAGTTCTATGTAAGCAAACCAAAACCAAAACTCATCACATTTCTATCCATTCTTCTATAATCAAGAAACTTAAGCCACTCTCAACACCGTATAACAAAACATTTTCATCGAAAATTCACATCAAAAAGTCTAATTTGTTGATTCTGTGTTAACATTTGGTTTTATTTGTTTAATGTTTCCATTTCTTTGGACAACAAAACCAATGAAAAGCTCTCGTTCGCTTTCTATCAAACGTACAAACACACTTATAACAATTGTTGTTGCTGCTAGACAGCATACACCATTCAAACATGCTCGGCGATAAGGTCCGGCCTTAATTGCTTTTGAAATTTCAGGCATTTTGAATTTGACTCGTTTCAATCCAATTGAAAGCAGTTGGTCAACAAAATCACTGAAGCTATTTCTCTCTTTGTGTACATGTATATGTGCTGTATTTTTCAGTTTAATACATTCTCTTAGCCACTTTGAGCTTTTTTTTTACATTTTCAACGCTCGTGCATACAAAACCCGGTTAAAAAGTAATATAAGAATACGGCAAATCGACATCAAAATTATGTGTAACGAATGCTAAATCGTATTCTCGGGTCAAAGTGTATGGCTACAAATATGAAATGTGTTGATGATAAAGAAATCGACCGTGTTTTATGTGTGTGTGTCGATGCAGGATGCGTGCATTCATTTCAAATTCCAATTTGCAATATTTGTTATTCATACTTGGTCTTGTTTGTGCATACTATTGAATTGGCTCATATAATTGAATGGAACAATGTTATTCAATTAGTTTTAATCGTATTATAATGAACGAATGCAGCAGGATATACTGCACTATTTAACATTTCATGTTGAACAATATTCACTTCATTTTTATTGATCGAAATCTATGAATTATTCTCGACGTTTTACAACAATATGCGCACAATATGGACGAATGGTCCGGGTTATCTGTATATTTTTGATTTTCACAGTATTACTGTGCATAATCAAAGATAAAAGTCGTTTAATCGGATTTAATTCCAACCGAAAACGCCGAATGTTTTAATGAAATCTAATCACGTTGATCCAAATTGTCAACGCAAAGAACAAATGTGAAAATAGTTACATCTGCCGTGTTTGCTGAAACAGTGCATGTATATTTTGTCGTCAAATCATGATTATAAACACGAATATAAACCAAAAGTTCTTTTGAATTACGTATTGCCTAATACATTTATGTGTGTTGATTATATTTAGAATTTATTGATATTCTTTGCATTTTCCACCTTTTTTTTCTCATTGAAATAATTTATTTACTATTTATTATGTTATAATTAACCAAACAACAAAACTCAATAAAATTTGCCAAATTTACGAACATTCTCAAAATATGGGAAAATCAAAAAGATTCCATAAATTTATTTATATAGCAAATTTTATCGATCAAAAATAGAACATTACAACACATGCACAATGTTGGGTTTTTCATGCTCTTTTGCAAGCTACGATAAAATGCAAAATAATGTTTTTAACATTTTTGATCGCTAATCTTATACATTGTTTCTACTATGCTATTTTAAAATGTGAGCTTTTGTGTGCAAATATTTATGCTCGATTTGTGAATGCAATTTTATCGTGATTTGCATTCATTTCCGTCGATTTATTTTGTCCATTAGCTGTGACCCGAGGAATTAAAACGGGAGCATTGGAGAATTGTCAATCGATTGGTCAAGTGAGACAGCAAATGACAGAGATATGGACGGAGAGGAAAAAAAAACAATTTTTTTGGTTTAACATGAAATGTGTTTTTTGACAAAAGCTTCGCCATATTTTTACGTCGAACAATACATACATTACTCGAGCACTTTTTTTTATCAATTTTCGTTCCTTCAATAGGATAACGGTGGCGTTAACGACAGCGACAAAAAAAACCCACATCAATTCAGACAACTGTTCAAATTCATCCTATTAATGTAATGAGACATCACTAAGAATGTTAATTTCGGAGATTTTTCGCAACGACATGAAAAAAAAATCAATTCACTTATGTACGATTATTAATGAGCTGTAATTAGATTTTCCAATCTGAAGAGCATTATTCATCTGGTGCCCATCTAGTCATCAAACATACTATAACTCGACATAATGAATAGAGATATCTTTGGGTTGGAGTGAAGCGAAGGAGAAAAAAATTGAATTGAGAACGCTTTTGTCAATGAAAATTGAGTTAAAATGTACGTGAAATCAAGCAGAAAATGTGCACGCAATAGAAAAAGTAAGAGCAAAAAAGTGAAGATAGAGCTATGTCGGATTGCTATATGTAATGCTGTCGGCTATAGCTTCAATAAGTACCTAATTTTCTATGCGATTTTATTCCTCTATCACTCGATCGGTTTTCTTTTCTTCTTTTTCTTCATCTCTCTCGCTTGCTGTGCACTCTTTTGTATCGGCATGTGATTAATATTAAATTTATTCGAACTACTCACAATTTCATGAAGTGCATGCAATTTAATTGAATGCCCAATTCTTACAAATTAATCCAATAATTTGCTATTGGAGCTTATGACACTAGATATTATGAGTGGTTGGCAAACGATCTATTTCTCTATGCATGTACAAATCCATTTTTTTTGTGATTGTGGTTGATGGCAAATAATGAAAAGAGCCAAAAATAAATAAACAAAAATGGTCGATTATCTCTAGCCCATAAGTCGGATCCATTTAAAATCCCAAACAAACATAAACACACACCCAACAGTCTACCATTTAACGAGAGAAGATACAAGCATGATGCATTTGAGTCATCTCGATTTTATAGCGCCGACAAAAAAATATAAATTCAATCCCGTATATTGATAGATAGCCGCAATAATAATATTTATTGATATTTGAATCTATTTTATTTTCGTTTGTTATGAATTGTTTTCAAAATGGGATATAAATCAATAAATCAGTTTTACGATAACGTGCCATTGAATGCTCGAAATGTAATTCGAAAATTGCGATCGAATCTATCTATATATAGGTGTGTGTGTGTATTGTATTTATATATATTTTGGTCGATGTCAATGTGCGCCTATGTCGGTGCATGTGTGCTGCCTTTAATTTTATCGAATTTTATAAAAGAGAATGCATTTCATGATATCAATCAAAATTGTATTTAATGCAATGCCATCGAACGTATTTTCAATGGTTGAACGCCTGTGAAAAATACAAAAATAAAATGCAATCCGTTACGAGAATGACACTGAATGCTCGGGATGTAATCAACGAACAGGGATGTCAAAGTGAACGAAGGAACAAGCGGCATGCAGGCGTTACACATACACATATACCAAATCAATGTAAACCATTTTAATACTTTAATCGTTTATCGTTACACATTCCAAGTTGCACGTTTTCACAATCGCAAAATGATTATACATATCTGTATATAAGTGAATGATATCTACAACAATGAAATAATGCATGCACGGTACACACCATGGAATAGTTTGCGAACACACATCAATCAGAAAGGACGATGTATAATAACAAAGAAAAATGAAGAAAAAAATATCAACGATGATTCAAATTGCAGATTCCACATGAAACACTGTATTGCACATACAGTACGCTATTCAATTTTAGATCATATATATTCTGCACTAATCTAACGCACCATTCAATTACACCATAACAAATGCTATATTTTAGCCATGTCTTCTGTCCATTTGTTTTATTTTTGTCTCGTTTTTTTTTCTTGTTAAATTCCGTTACAGACAAAATATTCATAAATTATGTTTTGGTTGAGAGTTACTGTTGTTTTTTTTACCTCTTTCTCTCTCCATATATGTCTATCCCCAATTTTGCTGGAATATCGAATTGCATGCGTTGAAGCCAAGAATTGATATTTCTCACTGATCACAATATAACATTTGAACCCTTTTTGTGTATATTGAAGCGGGCGAAGAGATGGAATTTTAAAAATTTATCTCATTTTAGTGATCCTTCACAGCCAGATGGGGTTCGTTAAAAACACACACACACACATACAAACGCAAACTGTAGCACACAATATTTTTGTTGAGTCAAACTGAATTTAAAACCCTTTTTATGTTCTGTTCGTTTTTTTTTGGTTCGTTTGCGTATCGTTTCGCGATCAAATGTACTTCAAATCGATTATTTAACATTTATAAGTTCTTCAATGTGAGATTAGAAATGAATGCAGTACCATTCCGAAAAATCTCAATCTCAACGAATTTCGATTACTTTTTTCCGTTTTATCCGCAACTGGTTTCCAATCATGAGAAAAAACTGTGAATTTCTTTATTACATTTTTTTAATTCATTTTTTTTATGTGCACACTAATGAAAAACAATCCCATTCACTGAAAACTGAATTTGATTGATGTGAAATCCATTGGAAAACATGACCAACATCAAAATCGAATTCGTAACGTTCGAAAAATTCAAAAATAAACGATAAACTGTACGGTGTGCTTAAACACGAAAGAATCGAACGATAACAGTCAGACAATGAAGAAGAAAACGCGTCCGTTATCGGCACCAGTTGTTTAATAACTGAAATGTCTGGCGGCACACAACATCGAACGCGACATCAGAGAACGAAACGAATCGAAATCGCTGTGTATATATTTTGGTCTGAATTACTACCATCCATGGAAGCGGCGTAGCGACGCTTTTAATAATGGCATTACAACAACAACGACATCACAAATATACCACGAATAATCTTTATGAATCGCTCTCGGTCTGGATTGTTTCATCTCCGTTTCTACGTTGTAGTGTAAAAATTGCACTTTCTACACTCAGTGTTTGGTTTGTAAGTGCTGTTGTCGCTGTTGTTGCTTTTTCGCTCAATTTGAATGTGCAACTGCGCACGCACCCTCCACATTTCTATTTCGAAAGGTACGAAGATGTTGATATCGTAAGCACAAATGAATATGGAGTGAAGTGAATCTTTGAACATTTTTTCTCCTACATTTTCTCTCATTCAATTGAAATGGTAACGCTGCTGTTGATACGTTGATTCTGATTAAGCGAAAAGATGCTGTTATATTGGGGCTGAACGCACTGGAACTCACTGGAACGCAAGTGAATCCTGCAGGAGAATAATCATAAATGAACGTTATTTCTGCCGGCAAATATCCCATCTTCAATTCAATGGAAATGTACAATACAAAATGCACTATTCATTTTCAGTTATTGGAAGTGGTTTTTTGGACATCATTTGAAATATTGTTTTTAAATTCTTCGAGAGGACCAAATTCTTCACTTTTAAAACTATTAATCAAGATAATGTCGAGAAAATACGATCCAGTTAAAAGTCATAACCCATTGAAAATGCGAATTCAAATGAAACTTCTATTTTGTTGCATTTTGCATGCACTTTTCTGTCAAAATATTCAACTGAAGAATAAATACAATCAATTCAAGTTGAAAAATGACATATCATTCTAAATTATGAAGATCGAAAATGTGCATCGCAGCACAAACACTGCTGACACTATTATTTTGAGACTATGTCTCTATCATCTATGTCTGTCGCAATTTTTCGGATAAAAATAACAACATCCCAGCAGCAGCATCAACAACATGAGTTAAGTAGTGTGCTTGGATGGATTTGGTTTACGCAATTTGGTGGATAATGCTAGTGAAACGAGATAAAACACTCTGAATGTCTATTATGATTGAATGAGGCGCGATATCACTTATTATTGATAACAATATTGAATGGGACAAACACGCAAACTAGTCCATTTCATCGGCGGCCGATGTAATACGGCTATATGATAATGGGATTAATGTTAATCGAATTCATTTTGTACACAGACTCACACATTGTATGTTGTGGTGATGCCACTGTGATTTCACCACAGTGATGCTGTCAAATTTGAAAACAAAATCATGCACCCTTTTTTCACTCTATCGATATTGAACATCAATGAAAATATCACACTTATACCGATATCTTTTTCGAGATCATTTTTTTCCCTCACAAACTACTTCATTTATTGGCATTTTTTTTATGTCTATTTTTTGTCCGAAGGCACACTCTAAATCACGCTTGTTTTCATCGTGTAATCGTCGAAACCTTTGTAAGAGTTGAATGAGCGTTGAACCAATATTGCAATGTTTTGTACGCGCTGTGTTTGTTTACACACACATATATATTCAGAATTTCACACACTAGGGGGTGGACATGTGAATTTTGATTTCTCAAAAATCATAAAATTCACAATTCTCCGAGAGTCAAGCGCAATAAGGGCACACTATATAAACGCCATCTATTAATAACCGACTAACTACAATGTAAATCAAACGTATCTGTTTCCCCTCTTTATTTACTCCCTTCTCCTCTCGCTATACTTTTACATTGTAGTTAGTCTGTTTTACAAAGATGTCGTTTCTGTGTAAGATGTGTGACGTCACAATGTATTTATATGGATAGCGCTCGACTCTCGCAATTCTCTGATCGATTTCAAATGTGATTATTTTCAAAATTGGACACAACTGTCTATGATGTCTTAAAGCCAGACAATATATTTGGATTTTGTTATCTGGATATTTCAGCTCATCTGGATAACGTTAGGTGATGATACGAAATGAAAACAATAGAAGTGATTGTTATAGTTATGGTAGTATTTTTATACCTATACAATACAACAATCACTTTTATTGTTTTCACTCCATATCATCGCTTAACATTATCCAGATGAGCTGAAATATACAGATGACAAAATCCAAATATATTGTCTGCTTAAAGCATAATCGTGACAAATTGTTAATGTATTGAATATTTTGACTCAAATGAAAATCTTATCAAATTACAAATACTGTTTTACAGACATTTATAAAAAATATTTTAAATTTAATGAAATATGAATGAGGTTGAAAATGTCGAAGATATGCATTTGCAGAAATCGAAGAAATCACAAAATTAAATTTGAACTCAAAAGTGTCTACCCCCAAGTCCACACATCGCTTTTGTTGTGACGATATTGCAAAGAGGATTTTTACTTGGATGTAAACCTCCTAATCAAGTCACCATTTTATCATTGTAGTTGGTGATTTTTTTCACTCTATGTGACTCCATACATTGTTTTTGCTAAATCTCTTAAATAAATGCAACGAGTGCTAAAATGAGGTGAAATATTTATGTGTTTATGGTAACTTTATTCACAATTTTCTTTTCTCTTCCAATTTTATGTTTGTACGCCTCACACAATTGATACACCAATATAGCACCTTCAACAAACAATCACACAAACACACACATATTCGCACAAACACAAGCAAAATGTGCATGAGATGTGTTCACCGGTTCGGTTTAACCACGATGTTTTTATCGTTAGCATCACTTTATAAAATGGTTTTGAATTCACAGTTTTCCCATATATTCGCATTGACATATCAATGATTTCAACCAGAAGAACTTCCATTCATTGTACTTCACAAGCGATCGGATGTGAACAAGAGACAGGGAGTAGCTGTTTATAGGATTTTTTGTTGTTGTTGTTGTTGTTGTTGTTGACAGTGTCAGTGGAGACGAGCGGGTGATGGCGGTAGCGATAAGATTTGTGTGGCTTTGTATGTTTTGAATTCATTGAGCACAACGAATGATGAAAAGATGTGCAAATGCTTGACATAAGAATTATTGCGACTGCTAAATGAAAAGGTATGTGACACTATCTTTGGTTTTGAACGATGAGTTTTAGTGTTTGTTAACAGGATCACAATGCTTTGTGCACGGTTTTTGTTGTTTTTTCTCTCATCTTCACTCCATTGCGGTGCTATTTGCTGTTCTTTGTGTGTTGTTATTATGAATTTATATGTGTTTCGTTCCTGTCATCATTTGTTCGTACATCTGTTGATTTGGGTGAAGGGTTTTCACATCGTTCTTCTTTATTTTCATTGTATGTGATCCTTGATGAGTATTTGATCTCGTTTTCATTACTTGAATTTTTGCTCTTTGTACATTTTGCCTTTGTAGTCAAAATCTCTTCTGTCTCTCACGGTCGTCTTGCGTACTTCAATCATTTCGATTAAATACTTAAAAACACAGTACACACCCCATATTCATAATCCGTTAATAAAGTGCATGAGCTCAAGTCATGTTTATTGATTTGAAATCACTTTGTCTACTATTGACGGGCGGAATGAAATATAGATAAAACATATCAGCTGAAGAGCACTTTATTTATATAAAATTAAATATGCCACTTGTTCTCAACGATGAAAATTATAACAATCGAATGCGAATGAGTTCGGTAGATTTTTGCACTGAATATACAATGTTATTTAGGTATTCTTTTATCTAAACCAATTAAATGTTTGTTAAAATGAAATTCTAACTGAATGAGGGCAATAAATAAATTGAATTCAATTGGTAGTATGCATAAATTGGGAACGTATATTTTGCTGGCCAAAAAATTTCATTTTCATTAGTTTGCTCCATTTGCGTACAAGAAACGGAACAAAAAGTTTTACCAAAGTGCGTACTACAGACCCAAAATATATTTTTATTCCATAGACATACTATTAAATGGTCAAATTGATGTAAAAACGAAACAAAATGCCAAAATGATGATAAGGTTTTACACTTAAACACACATACACACATACCAAAACGTCGTATGCGAGATGGTTTTTATTTTTCAACGATTGTGACTATGTCATGTTCAGGTTACAGGACATGCACACATGAAAATCGAAAGGGAATACAAACGTTGAATGTAATACCCATTGGATATCACGTATGGCCCATACACACCCAGTGATGGGTGCATATGTGCTTCAAAAGTGTTATCAAAGAGGATTCGATATGCTTTACAATAAACTAATTGAAGAGGATTTTATGTTGAATCGATAAATAAAAGCGTTAAATCACTCACGTATTTTTTTTTTTGGTGTTCGTTCTCCCATTTTTCTTGTTTACACCTGACTGAACGTGTGTGTTTGTGTGTGTGTTCCCTTTTCGATATATGTACCATAGAAAGTGTCTAATAACGACTGTGTAAAGTTCAAAGCTAAAAAGTTAAAAGCAATAGGTTCAGTTCATCCAAATGTGAATCAGTTATAATCTCTGATCGTTTTTCCGCACATTGTTTCACTGTTCATCGTTTTTCCGCTTCCATACGTCACATATTACCGTTTCGTTTCGATTTGCCATAGTTCTCGTAGATGTGTCCATGTTTGTTCAGTTTTCGTTAGTATAATGGACGAAATCGACTAAATATCGAGTTTTTGAGCAACCAAAGCACATAATATTTTTTTAGCAGTTACATCGAGAACAGCAAAGCCACATATAAAATGTATTTTGAAGCGTCGTCGTACAAACGATGTACGCCCAAAAACTATGAGAGTGATCTCCCAGAGCGATACGGATTCATATAATGTAGTGCCATCATTTATGTAAAATCGATTCATCCATACATAGCAAATACACATGAGAGATTTTACTTTAACCGTCAACAATAAATAACTACATTTGACTGGATACGTTGTGATAGCTGCCAAATATATTTATTGCATCGAATATGCATTTTAAAGGAAAATCAAGCCGAACGTAACACACACTGCTCACTGCCATGTTTTGAAACATGCAGCAGCGGTCGGCGAAGCAGTAAGTGTAACATCACAAGCAACAACAAGACGAGAGAATAAAAAAAACGCAAACAAATTATAGGGCGTGATTAGAAAACAAAAGGTAATGTGATTTTGCACAGATTCTCACATAAAAATGACCAACAATTTGGAACTGGTCGTATTTGGCCTGAATTTGCAAAATACTTTTTTTTTTGTTTGTACGCTCGTCCATTGGAAACGGTAACTGTGTGCACAATAATCCATGTTCACTTGATGATGGTAAGTGAACTTTTATTCGATGAAAAGAAAGTTTTTTGTGTTTTTCTGTTGAAATTTACAGCATCCAGCAAAACTTAACAAAAAGAATCGAAAATAATCGTTAAACATCTAAAGTTGTTTGACGCCTCAATTCAATCCATTCAGATGGACTATGCAATTTGAAAATAAAAAGTGAGTGAGAGTGAGGCCAACGAAAGAGAACGAAAAAAAAATTCTTAAATGGAATTGAAAGAAAGTCGTTTTTGTATTGTACTTGAAACTTCAAGTTTAAGTTATTCTGTAATACTCTATTACATCCTCTCGGACTATCGTTTTCTATACTTGACTTGAGTAAATGGAAAACTTTCATCATCAACGCACTGTTTTGCTGCTTCATCGTTATCGATCGGGCTCCAAACTCAAATCAATTTTCGTTATTGGCTTTCATTGTTAATGCTTTTCACGAACGATCAAAGAATCGCAAGCTCATTCACACATGAACGTTATAAAAAGCATCAATAACATCGAACACCAGTATTAAATCAAATATACTCTTTCTCTCTCTATTTCGGGGAGCCGTAACAACGGCAGCAACACCAACATCACCGACCGCATAAATAATTCTAGCGGCCGATATATACGATAGACGAGCGCCTCTATAAGAATAAAAAATAAAATAAAAACACCACAATGAACACACATACACAATGTGACTACCAGCTTCTTCTGTCTATCTTTGTATCTCTTTTTTCTCTTTCTATTTCATTTGTCGATTTGGAATTGAGAAGTAAAACTTTGTAAGTTTCCATGTAACATAATACAATTACAAGGTATACAACAACCACCAAAGTGAGTTATATGATTTCCTATCGCTGAAGATGAACGGTTCCAGCTGATACAATGTGCACTTCAAGAAGAGAGATAGAGAGCATGAGAACGAGAGCAGTTTCTTAATAAATAAGTAATAATGCAATTCGAATTAAATACCAAAATTCGTTTAGTTTGTAATTTGTACCAATAATGTTGTTCCCATATGTTTGACTTATATCAACTAACTTAAGTTTCGAATCGAATGCCAACAATTCAATACACATTCAGCGAAAATCAATATATCCCCAACTATAAATTGAAGAATAAAAAACAATTTCGGTTTTGAATTACAACTTTATATATCTCCCGCAATGAAATTATTGAAAACATACGTAAAATTCCTAATCACTTAATAATGTATTATCATGTATTCGAAACTTAACTAATTTCATTTGAATGATTGCAAAAAAAAAATGATAACACAAATCACAGCCATTTATTTTATTTCACAATGAAATGAACGAGAAAAATGCTTGTGATTGCACTTAAAATAAAAGACCAATTTCACGAGCTTTCTTTTTGATCACAACATTTTTCTTGAATTTACAAGCAAACACATCCATGCACATAAGTATCTAGGTGGCGGATATTTTTTCTTTTTGCATTTTCAAATGTTCGATGTTCAATACATTGTTTATATGTGCAATGTTTGCTTGTCACCGTGTCGGTGAGCATAAAGATAATATATTTTTATGTTGGTTACCACCATTTGGTCTATAACACGACAACATATGATGATCGAAATTTTTGAAAAAAAAAGCAAATAGAACAAAACAACGGCTATGCGATACTTTACATTTCGAAAAGGGTAAATAGTTATGCTATGTGCAGCTTGATGAGATTGTATAAGTACAAAAGCTCAACCAGCCATTTGTGAACATAAAAATGGTTGTTGTTTCGTCGCTTCTATGTTTTAAAAGTTTATTCTGCCTCCCTTCATATGGGAACAAAATGTACATGCGATTCGTTTGCATTTTTTTCGTGTATGTGTACCTGTTTCGATTTTTGTCTTTTCTTTACAGGTGCTTTTCCTCTCACATGTAACCCATCTACGCTAAAATTGTTATTCGAGCATTTTGAGCACATCTTTTGCCGATCTTTATTCATGTATAGCTGTGCTGCCCTGTAATCCACGCAAATCTATATTCCTTTTTCATAAATATATTTATTTACTTTTTTTTGCTCGTATTTTTGTGTGCTTTTCGTTTGCTAAGTTGGCA
Organism: Contarinia nasturtii; assembly: GCF_009176525.2. NCBI lineage: Eukaryota > Metazoa > Arthropoda > Insecta > Diptera > Cecidomyiidae > Contarinia > Contarinia nasturtii. The sequence continues at coordinate 4,363,755 of NW_022198708.1, forward strand.
TAAATATACTGGTTTTTTATAGTAGCGAGAGAGAGAGAGAGAGAGAGAGAGAGAGAGAGTCAGAATGAAAGAAAGAAGAACAAAACAAAACAATAAAAGCAGGTAAGCATCATTTGAGCAACCCAGTCCAATAGAGAAAATTTTTCTTCTAGTGATGTTAAAATTGGTATCATTCAAACTGCTGTCGCAGGTTCTTTTTTTTGTATTTTTATATTTCGTTTTGACTGTACGTATTTTCTTTTCGTAAGCGATTCGTCTATGGCGTTTGTGGATTCATCTCTCCTTTTTTTCTTCCTCCCGCTGTCATACTGTTGTTCAGGTTTCGGTTGTGATATAGTACAATTGAGCACACTGTTGTGTTTTCAACGAAATGTAATCCATTATAAAAGCTTCTGTTTTCTGTCGATCCAAAATTCGTATATATTTATCTTTTGAAATCTCGTATGTGTATGTTTTGTATTTTTTTTTGTTCATTATTTTTCTCTCTCTTATGCCAATGACTCTCACTCGTTCGTTCTTTTACACTATCTTTGCATTCGCATTCGGTGAAAACCGCGAATAAGATATACAGCGCGCTGTTTACCACTGCCAATCGATTTCGTGTCATCGTCAACATTGTGAAACGCATGGCAAACAAACTCAATTTTCCTCGTCTTTACCGACTGAAATATAAACGAAAACCATTTACATAAAACATGAAGCTATAAGATCCACTCTTTTTTTAACGAATTTTATCCTTTTGGGATTGAATGCCTATACTGTGTACATCACTTCGGCGAAGACGACGACAATGTCTTACATGTGAGAGGAATCGTGGTAATACTTGTTTTCTGCATACGAATTACAAACAATATATGTGACGAACGCGACCGTGCATGTGTATATGAATAGAAAAGTGTTAGGTTTACTATCACACATGGCATAAGCGTACGGACAATCGAAAATGAAGAAACGCCCCAAAAAAAAAGTTGAAAGACCGCTTTACAGAAAACCTCTATAGCTGCAATTTTAAAGGGCAAATCATGACAATTGTTCAACTAGTATAAAGAGAATGAAAACGAGAAATAGAGAATAAGAGATAGAAGCACCACTCACCTATGTCAAATCAAACACGCAACAACAATATCAAAGAATGAAAATGCGATTGAATTGAACGAATTTGTACGCAATAGAAATAAGTAGAATGGAAAAGCAAACAAAAAAAAAACATTCACACAGAAGTGGTGATAGACTTCACGAGCCATCCACTTTTCTCTTTATGTTTGGTTCTTGTGGTATATTTGTACCTAGATAAACGATTGAAGCGAACAGTAAGCTAAGTGATCCACATAAGGAACAGAAAAATCAAATAAATCCATATGCTCACACATTTCAAATCCTTCAATAAGCACTATCAAATGAATGTGAAACGACAATTTAACTCAATATAGACAATCTTCACCGCATTCTCTCTTTCTGTGCAGCGATGTGATGTTTGTATATATTTTTTTTTTTTTGTTATTTTCTTTGTATTTTTTATACTATTTGATTCGTTCGCTTTCTATTTATCGCACAAACAATAAAATTGCAATAACGCCATTAAATGGATAGAAAATTGAACACTCTGTCACATATAAAATGAGAAAATATTTTCAAATTATGAACGAAAGACAAAAGACAATTCACAGACGAAAATGAAGGGAGAGTGTAGGTATCTTTCCGTATCCCTCAGACAAATAAATCATTATTTGTGTTTCCCCATTGTTATTCGCACAAAAGTTTACCATTCAAAGTGGAAAGTTTGACTTGAACACACCAACAAACAAAGACAAAAGATTATTTGATACAACCAAAATTTAACTCAAAATACAAAAAAATTTACACCTTAGCACCAGATCATTTTTAATCATGATCTAATAAATGGAAATGTATCAGAAATTGTTATGTTTCATAACTTATGAATCTAATTATATAGATTAGTGGTAGCCACCATTTCGAAAATCAAATGAGTGTTCGATTTGCACGTTGTCGAATCAAAATTAAGTTTTGAACCATCATGTATTGTACGTATGAAATCGTCTAAAATAGAAATGGATGTTGTTTCGACAAGTTGAAATCTGCATCGAGAAAAATGGTTGATATTTTAGTCTCTCTCACGTTTTTTTTAACATATTAAGAACAATGAGCAAATGTACAAACCCATGTAGAAATGATGAGTAGCACAATTACAACAAACCAGCACCTAATGATGTTACCGAATATGTGACCAGAAATAATTTCAGAGATAGAGAGTAATACACACTTCATCACATATTGCATGGTGTTCGTTAATTCGATTGAAATAATCGAATCAAAACTCTTCAAAGTAACGGGTCCATTGTATTGTGCATATTTGTATGAATCGGAAATGTGAGAAAAATTGAATAGTTGTTTCAGTTTCACGTATTCAATATTAATTATCGACGTGAGCTTCGAATATAATTGATTCAGTAATGTCCAAATGCCATTGCTATTCACTCGGCAGGCTCAATATGCTCTCACATCAATATTGAATCGCATTAAATATGCCGCACAGTCTTCATTTAATTTACGATTTCTCACTCACATCAGATAATGGTACATCAAGCCATAACATTGAATTGGTGATTAGCGTATTTCCAATATCATTTTCTATTTAATCCTGTATCTTTTTTTAGCTAAGGGATATTGAATTTCTTGGGAAATATGGTCTCGATTTTCATAATATCAATGCAATGATTATATCGTACGCTGATTGAATTTCTACTACGCTGATGAATTAATATACATACAAAACCGAAGCAAAAATAAACAACTAAATATTTGTACGCGTACAATGTAGACGATGATAGGCTGTTAAGTTATTTTTAGTATGGTTTTTCATAAATGTTATAATAATAAACGATAATAAATATACAGTAAGATCTCTTGAAATTGTTTCGATTAGTGATAGGTTTTACTATAGTCTATTTTATTGACGTTTCATATTGATTTTATTTTGTACTCAATAAACAATCAAAGTGACATTACTTGGCTTATACTTGTCAAACATTTTAAAGTTGTTGATAGTTTTCAATGTTTTCGTTTTTATGTGCCATTCTCGCGCTGAAATTGTGATACCAGTATTGAGAGAGCAAGCATCATTCAATTCAATTTAAAGCAATGCCATGTAGCAGAGGAACAACAACATCAATAGTTGTGAAGTGTGTTTTCAAAGTTTTCGATTTGTTTGCTGCATCAGTTTCAGTTGTGTAAATTAATAGTTTTCTTTTCGTTTGTTCTGTATCTCTATTTTTTATTCTTTCGGTCTCTCTGTTGAACATATTCTCACTTATATTCTCAATGATGAATTGATTTTTACTTTTCAAAGCATTCCCGGCGCTTCCAATATTTTTTAATGACCATTTTCAATTCGGAATTCTTCTGCTGCATTCCTTTCTTGTTTCTCTCTATGCAGAAATAAACGAGTGACTTTGAAGCAAAGGGAGATTTTTGTATTTCATCACGAACGAACAAATGGGAAAGCATATGTTGGCCGAAAGTTGTAATTTTTCCGAAAAAAAATCTTCTCTTTGAAAGTTCCACAAACTTCATTACAAATGCAACAGATAAATCCAAGGATTCACATTTGCATGAATATAGCCGTGATATATCTGTATCTGTGGCAACACAACAATGTGATTTGTTGTATATGGCATTTGAAATGAATGCGTAAAGTCCTTACACGCGGTATCGTACGCAAGCGACACCGCATACGGATATATCTATAGCAGTAATGTGCGACCAAAATTTTCCAGGGAAGGAGAGGGGGTTGATTTCAAAATTTTCTTCAAAAATTGAGAAAATTTTCGTTTCGAACGAAAGTCCCTAGCAAATCGGATGAATTTTGAAGTCACAGGGGGAGGGGGTAACCTCCCTCTCCCTCTCCCCTTCGCATATTACTGATCTATAGGTAGATGTTGATAGCATAGATATATCTTCCGCTGCATCTAATCAAATTTCACAGCTTTCGATCGTTTTCGTTCTTTCCACGAACGATACATTTTTTGAAGAAGAGTAAACAAGAAACTGTCATTTAAAAGAAAAGTTTAAGAAGTTATTATATTATTCAATTCTTCATTTTCGTTGAATGTGATTGTTCCGGATGACTAGTCAAATGTCCGCACATGAAAAATTTTGTTTTTCTTGTATGGCTATATTTTCTGTACCAAAGGTGTACTTCACTATACCGCAAACCGTTTGGAAGTGTATATATCAATTCAATATATATATATATATCAATATACCAATATCCGGTGAAATGAATTCTTATTCAAATTCACTGTAGAAAAAGGTTTGTTTTTTTTCTGTTTAATATTTAAGAATTACTTTTATTTAAATTTATTTATGAATTTCTTTGTTTTTTGTGACAAAATGTTGATGCCTGTACTTTCGAATTTACACATTTTTAACTTTTGATATTCAACTATTCAATATGCTGGAATTTGAAAGTAATTTTTCACATGTAACAGACATGCGTCAAAAAAAAAAAACAGACTGAATAAAACCAAAACCAAACCTTGGTATCATACACTAATAAACAAAAGGACCGAGTACGACGTTTCCCCCTTTGCTAAGCGAAATTAATCCGATATACGGCGCTGATGTAAATGTCACTCTATGTCATTCCACAACAATACAGTTTTGGCTTGACAATATATAAGCTCTTCATTCAACATGCATAATTTCATAATAATAATAGTAATACCAATGCGACACCTACCGTAAAAATGCAAAAGAAAACTTAGTTGGTCTCCATTGTAGCATTTTAGTCCGCTATGACAGCATCTTCGTTTTGCTTCTCTGTGATTGGCCAAGTAAAACGAAGATGTTGTCATGGCGGGCCAAAATGCTACAATGGGGACCAACTAAGATTCTTTTTGCATTTTGACGGTAGGTATCGCATTATTATTACTATTTACATTGGATGCTCAACTGACCAGTTAGTTCAATATATTGTCTGAAAGTCAACGAGGCCAAACCAGTATATGTGATCCTTTTGGACATTCAAAAGGCTTTCACACTGTATGTATCCCGGCCTTAAGTTGAAAAAACCAGAGACTGCTATTGAACATAAAAAGTCAAAAAAGTCTCGATAAAATTAGTATATATGTTGAAAAGTAACTATGGTATTTTATACATTGGTTACTTCTGAATATACACATACGCGTTCACAATGCGAATCAGCACATTCAAAAATAAATATTCCGGCTGGATAGACGATAGAGTGTTCCGTTTGAATGCATAAAAGTGGCATTTGTGATAAACGATATTTTAAAGGCATTCATATTACGAGCGGGTCTATATGCAATGAAATAACGTGCAAAACGAAAAAAAAAATGAATCAAATCGACAGTTTGCCATCAATTTATTACGATGGCACCCCATCCGAAATGGTTGAGTGTTGATTTTTGATTGGACAATGTAACGGTGTGGCATTTTGTGTATATGAATGGATCTATCTAAAAAAATGCACAATTTACATGTCACGCAGAAAGAAAGTTACACGCATCTCTTCACTTTTTTTTCTTTTTCGTTCTGAACATTAGATCTATTTCACATCTGTTATTAAATGAAATCACATATATCGTGATGTGCATGTGTTACTCCTTTTGCCGGTATCCAATTCAAACGATACCAATATAAAAAATGCCCTAGAAGTTTCGCTGTGCACACTTTTTGTTTGTAAGGAAACAACATGGATAATAGGGAAAAAATAAGCGAATAAAAATTGTGAACACATATATTTCAACACATAATGGATATTGTATTCGCATCAATGATAGTCTAGTAGTCGTTTAAAACATCCCTCACCGTTTCACTCGTGCATATAGCACATGTATGTGTACATCACTTTTACACATTGCTCAAATCGTCGTCGTATTTAGTTGATAGAATGAGAGCGAAGAAAAAAGTAAGTTGAGGTGTATGTGAGTGAAGAGAGCAAGAAAAAAAAATGAAAGCAACTTATGCGTTTGCCATAATCCTAATTCTAATGTGAATGGATAATACAATAACGGATAATGCCGAATATAAGACTCCCACGGCCGCGCTACATTTAAGAAGAATAATCTTGCCATTTAAAGGCAGTGTTTTATTTCAGGAAACAACATGGGATTTTACTTGATCTCAAAACAACATTTTTTTTTTCAAAGAAACAGCAGAACGAAAAGGAAACATTTATTTATTTTGTTTTTTATTTGAATTTTTTGCGTGTTTTCAGTATCAGCCGGCATTATATATTTGCTCCATTAGTATGTGTGTATGGTTAGTTTGGTAGCGTTCGCAATATTTTAAACGTGATAACAAAACATCAAGGCCATTCTCGTCCAATAGAAAACACTATAAAAATATGCGTATGCCACGCTGATCGACTCCGGTTATTCATGAACACTACACGAAGCACCTACACGCTGTGTACATCCTTTTGTGTAAAATATTCACGTCTTTAAATTTACATTTTATATTACATAAATATGTGTGTTCTGTCCTTTATTCCTATCTTCCAATCATAATATTCTAGCACGATTGCAAAAACACCTTGGAAAACACGTTTGCCGATTTTTACCACCATCGAATCTGAATGTTCACGTGTGTTGTTTGGTGGATGTGAGCAAGCGATTATGTGTTTTTTGTTGTTGTTATTGTGTAACACAACTCTTTATTTCTAGTCGGTATTTCGATGTTCATTTCCTTTCCATAAAGTGGTGAAATGATTGTCACGGCAATCAATATACAATGCAAATGGTAAAAAAAGGGGCAAGCAAACGAAAAAAAAAAAAACATTTGAAAAGAGATGATTTGCAACAACAAGCGTCTATCAAATAGGAAAGCTTATTATTTACCTATTAAAGCTTTGTTTGAAAACCGAATTTTTTGCATTTTGAATATAACACATGAACATAACAAGAATGTTTACGGAGCCAAAAAAAACTTTATTTCATATGAAATGATTTCTATTTTGTAAGTTGTTAATTAAGCAGAAAATAATTTTTGAATATGCTTTTATATGCATATCAAGAAAAACCCAGGTTTCGCCCTAATTCAGAACATTTTCTTGTCAGCACGTGTCAGATTTTTGTGCATATTTTTGAACATTTCCATGTCAATATTTAATACACGAATAAAACAAATACTGAAGAATATAGATAAATAGAGACAGAATGGAGCGTGAGTGAGAGAGGCAGCAGTGCAAAGTAGAGATTCTGTTGTGGTTGACAGGTAAAAGTGCATGTTGTTAGACAGATTTTGAGTTGTTATCGCATATCGTTCATTTCTGAGTTTTGTGCAGGGTGTGATGACTCAATGACTATGAAAGCGGATGCAAACCGAAAATGATTCGTTCAGAGTATTTCGCATTGAAACATGAAAATGCGTTATCAGTGAACATTTATTCATGTTACCAGAAGCAAACCCACACTATATATGTACTTTGCCGTATTTGTAAATGTGTTCTGCCCTAATAGCATTCTTATTTCACTATTTTGGCTTAAACATTTCCCGAATACCTTTGCTTTACTTTCAAATACATTTTGGATCGAGAATTGGGTAGAAGGTTGGAACCAAAAAAAAAAACGAAGCACAATTAACCCCCGCTCTCACAAATAACAGTCGCCGAGTTTGAGTGATTTCAAATGCCATTAGCATTTGGAAAACAATCATCGCATATCTTAGTATGTGTCGCATTTGATTTAAATAGCAGAAAGATCGATCGGATCTTTTCCATTTTATAGACTGATACAGCCGCACTCCTATGTATCGTGAAACCAGCCCGTACTGCATAAATACACACACAATTCAGATAAAATTGCTCACCGCATTCTATGAAATAACATTTCATTTAAAATCAATTGAAAGATTACTCCATTTTGTGCATAGCAAAAGCATTGCATTAGCTATGCAATTCCATTAGAGTTTGCATGAGTGCATTACACTACGCCACTTTATTATGCTTTCTCAACGACATTTGATGTTCGCTCTTGGTACACTTGCCAGCACACATTTATATGATTTTGCATCCATTACTATATCGCCTGATGGGTTGCACGCTGCGCCCAAAATGTCTAATTTATATTTTGAAGAAAAATTAATTACATTTTTGCATTGAACATCGCATTGCTCTTTCTCGCTTTTCCATTTTATTGTAATCTAACTTTTGGGCGCACAACCCAATATATTCACCAAATGCATCATCATCCACATGCATTTCTTCACTTCTTCATCTTAGGTTGCCGCGGTGTATCACCGCATAAAATGAACATCGCCACATACATTTTCATACATAGTACTACTACAACATCTTCTTTTGTATCGTTATCGTCATCACCACACTATTCGATTCGTTGCGTTTTGTCTTAAAGCACTTGGTAGTAATGCTTGATGTATAAACAAGTCGAATATAAAAAAAAAAATATTTCAAACTTCCGCAGAGGGAACTTCTGCAGATAAACTAAGAAATGATAATGAAAATCGTATGATTTAGCGACTTTTACTTAAAAATTCATGAAAACTCATAGAAATGTGGTTGACGAGGTTGATCGAGTATTGCAAATGTAATAAAAATCATACAACCTAAAAACGAATTACAATCAAATTGCCTTCAGATTTCAATACAAACTCTTAAGAAAAACCTAATTTTCGAGGAAAATAATTTTCCTGGACGCATTTTCAAAAAAGAAAAACATTATTATTTTTGCGGATTTGGAAATTTCACAAACAAACCGAAAACGATTTAAAAACTTGATGATACATCCAGCAATATGGAATGCTTGCTGTGGAAATATGATTTGGTATGGTTTTATTCAGCTTGATGCGCAAGGTTGGTGGTTATATTGACAGACAGAAAATGCGAGAATTAGAAAAAGGGAGAGAAATAGGACATTCACTCACTCTCATCCAGAGATTTTGACGGTGTGGATTTTGGGGGGAGAGGGAAATAAAAAAAAGGAATTTTGTTCATTTCGAACAGAAAAAAACATTGATTTTAAATAAACATTACAGTCAGCACTGCATATCCATGTTTATTTTATATATTGCATATTTATATGAAAGACGAAATAAAAATTATCCGTGGATAAACTCATAAATGTTTTCAAAAATTTTACCCAGCGGTAAATTTCGAAAATTTGCTCCAAAGGGAGGGCAGAAACCCAAATATCATCCTCCGTCAAACCCATGCTCTCTTCATCTCTGTCACAGTTTTTTTTGCTCTCCGTTTATATTTGGTATCTATGACATGGCTTGGTTCGTCGTTCGTGTCTATTCAGTAATTGTCATCTGCATGTAATTACATGAAAAATGAAATTTTGGTCTATTTGACGTTGCCTCATGAATCTAACGAAATGTCGAAGCTCCGACAACTTCGCATGTAGTAAGACGGTGCATGTTATATGCATAAATGTGTTCATATATCACTTTAGAAATTGCGTATCGGCAAAATTTACTCAATTTTCTGTGAATTTTCAGCCTATAAATGAAATTAAATTCACATATAAAAGCGATGCGGTTCATTTTGTTATACATTTTCACTGAAAATGTTTATTTTTATGCACATAATTGACAACATTTTGTGATTCAAGTAGCATGCAAAATTGTGGCACAGCCCACTACACATAGATTTTTATTCATTTTGGTTCGTTTGAGAATTACTTCTCGATGAATTTGGGATGCTATACTTACGGCCGCCATAACAAAATACCTATCGACCGAAAGTCTAATTTTTTCAAGGCGTTCAAAAGTCAACAATTTTCTGTAAAGACATTGTGACATTGTTTTATGAAGTATTAAATTGATTTATGCTTACCTGTTTTTTCTTTCATTTTTCTCTCGTCTCATTTAAAATTAAATTTTCTCACTTTAAACAGTTGCTGCGCAGTTTTCTGCCATTGGCTTGTATTTTCGAGTCTCTGAAGCCGACATGTGCACGAAAGCAATTCGGAAGTTCAGGTTATTGACATATATCACTGACACGAGATTATTGAAAGTCAATTATTAAGAAAATATAAAAGCAGAAAATCGTGTAGAAAATTAAAAGCAAAATAAAGTTGAAAAGCTATCGTAACAAATTCAATAAATGTTCTATTTATATGTGCCGAAGTTTGCGTATTTTGTTATGTTTAATGGCGTGTTGATCAAAAATAAAAAGATACCTCGAGTGACCACAAATGAATCATAAGAAGCCTATATAAGTGTGCATGTGTCCATTTCAATCGAATATCAAGGTGTAAAAATGCTTCAATTTTTATTTGATTTTAGCTTTAGTTCTTTGTACTTTGTTTTCCGCATCACTCAATGGATGTATGTGCGTATGGCACATCTCGATGCCACAACCGTATTTACGACCATTTTACTGCATATAAATTTTATTAAACGTATAACGATAAAGAAACGATAAGTATGAAGGAAGCAACACTGGCCGTTGTGAATGGGCCATATTCACTGTATATTGAGTGTGCTTGAGTGCTTTTCCGAAAAAATAATTCAAAAGAAGTTTGCAAAAAGAGAAAGCAGAAGAAAAAAACACGAAACCATCACATGTATTATACATGTTTCAGCTTGTTTGCTATTGTATTCAGCATCTAGTAGTTTCTATTATACTGCCGTGCAATTTGTATTGGTCATTTGGAAATGGATCTTTTTTCGTCGGTAATTTCAGTTTTGTGGCATTGGAGTTTGGTGTTATTTTCTTTAGAACTTTTGACTATCGGTCACCTTAAATGTATGGTCATTGTGTGTTTTATATACATTTGCAGTGTACATGGGGCAAACCATCAAGGTTTTAGACTTCTCTAAGATATACAAATTTTTCAATAAAACTCATAAACTTCAATTTATATTTAACTCTTTTCACAAGTTCTTTGGTTAATATAGCATACCATCCAATTCAGAGAATGTTACATTGGCACATATGTTTTTGCAATAGTCGATTATTTTTAATTATAGCATTTACGTCGTTCAAGTTTCGATCCCTCATTCCACCCACATACACATACAAATGATACATACACCAGAGATTGACTATTGTCCATGTAAGGGACACAGGGTATTATATTGCTTTTCTAGTTTTAGTATTAAGAATGTCTCAGACTGTCCTTTCATGCTACGCATTTCTACCACATCGTATTAAGAAAAAAAAAATACCAGCAACAAAAGGATAGAGAAAAAAAAACACACACACACTTCCTAATTTCATTGAAAATGAATTGGATTTGGTCGTGTGTAAGGCACAAGCACGTTTTGTGTGTTTCTAAAGTTGTACGTACAATTGTTATGTTCGATATTTTTCATTTGGCATTGTTGAAATATATCGTTTCAAAGGACACACAAAACAGTTTAGAAAGTTACGATACACGTCGTCACTGCATTTCAAACGCGTACCAGCAGCCAATTTTCAATACTTCCAGCAGCCAATATTAGCTTCAGTTTTTTGTTCTCTTTAAATTTTCTTTATCTCTGTTTTTCTCAATGATTTTATTTTTATCTGCAGACTGGATGAGATAAATGGCAAAAACTACAGCTAGATTTATAATATGAGTAACCCGTAACAACGATCAAGCAGACAAACAAAATACAAACATGGTATCTATATCAACAAATATTCCAGATCAGTTCAAGTGGGAAAATAAGGAACCGACTCCCTTTTGTTTCTCGACTCTATCACTTATATATATCAATTGCAATAGATAAACCACGTATGGCGCGTGCTGAAGGAATTCGGCTGAGAACAGAGAGAGAGAGAGAGAGAGAAAAAAAAGCACCAACGACATGTGGAGTATGGAGGAAAAAGAAATTCAAGGAACGCACTGTCGTAATCAATTTATTGTCTTTAAAATTACATCCTCAAAAATTGGTCGCGATAGCTTCTTTCATACATTTTATGTACTCGTCTTATCTCCAGAATATATGGATTTTTTGGACAGCGGTTGAAAAATTTTATTGGGCCCAAGACAAAAAAAAATGAAAATACAAAAGTTCCGGTTTCTAAAAAAACAAAGGTAATTTTTTTAGTTGCTATACTTTTACAGAATTCAAATACGAATTTTAAATCACGATCATAAAATCAATTTTTACAGTCGAGAAAATTCTAGTAATTGTAGTTAAAAAAATATTTAAAGAAAATGCTATCACTTACATTACATTACATACAAAAACAATCATGAACGAAAAAAAACATATATATATATATTCCACGAATATTCGTTTATGTTTTATCGAAGTAAACATATTTATCGTGATTCTTCTTAAATTTGTGATTTTGTTTATGTGCTCTGAGCGTATGCGTTTGACATGTTTTTTTTTTTCGATTTTGATTCCGCTCATATGCTGGACATAAAATGTATTTTGAGTAAGTGATAGCGACCACTTTTGGTACTACCCACAGACGCATGCAATATGTACCATGTACAAAATGCAGTGATGCATGTGTAATAAAAAAGAACGAGCCGAGAATGTCACACGTACATCCACATACATTGTGCTTCCAATAATTTGGTGTTTTTGCATTAAAGTTTGATTTATTGTCAAATAAATATTGACAAATGTTACACCATGTCATTGTATGGAATGGGAACGAACGCTTTGCCATGGCTTGGTGACTCAAAATACCGTATTTACATGATAAAAACCATGCATAAATGATAGCAAAGATAATTGGGTGTATGAAGTATAATATTTCGATGTTGCGCCGCATACACATTTTTTTTCGGTAATGCTTGCATTTCTTTCAGCATTTGTTGGACGAAAATCTCCCAGATAGAGCGTGCATGTACAAAATGTACATTTATAATTATTGGTAAAAACAGTTGCACCATACAGCACGCAAATTTTAACGAATATAAAAAAAATTCTCGTTGGTATATACATGCAAATATCATCGGATCAACACACCCGGAATTTGGCAATCAAATGGCTTGTGAACAACGAATTTCCAAGGTCTATGACACCTCGGCAGTGAAGTTTCAGTTTAGAAAAAAATACCAAGCGAAATATGTTCTTTGCGTACATGTAACTTTTGGAAATGTGTACTTGGAGAAATTAAACTGTCGGTGTAACAGCTACATTGATATCAGCGATTATGGATACATATCTGACCATTAGAATAAAAGAAAATATCTATTGCGCCATACACGCCCTTCTGCACTTTTCCAAATAATTGGATGGAAGTTGTCAGTTGTAAGTCTTTATTTGGTCCCTAGGATTGCGAAAAATTTATCATTTTTTGCTAAAAGATTTTGGTCAAAATACACTGAATTCGACGCGGAACTTTTCTATTGCAAATCTGGGGTAATAGCTTTCAGAATTTCTCTGTCCGCCCGTGGTGACTGAATTTGATTTATTTGACTTTGTCCATCGGTTTGTCCGAACTAATTGACCGTGTAACTCATCATAGCGTGATTGTTGTATGATTGTTTCATGTCAGTGATCACCAGACATTATGAAAGTGATTTTTATGGTTATAAAATTACTTACATTGCTCACAGTCTCTTCTATTGTTTTCACTCGATTTCAGCACGTGTCTGGCTGAAAATATCACAATATAATGTCTGATGATCACTCTCGATTGTTTTTGTTTATCTTGTGGATTAATCCAAGATAGTTTATCACCAATCTAGCCCTCGTCAACTCTCTATACCACATGAATTTCAAAACAACCAACACAAGTTAGCGCATTTAATGGATGCAATAACCTTTTTTTGAATTACCTGAAAGTCATGATGCCACTGCAAAGGGCTCATTTGCCTTACAAACAACGATACTGCTTTTGAACTTTTTTTAAAAATATGTTCAACAAATGTCATCCATCACGTAAAACACCGTTTACATTCCGTTTTGCTATCCTTCCGTCTCTATCTTTCGTTTTCATATGATTTTAGTTCATATCTGACATACTATACCGGCTAATGAAGTGCTTAAAGTTTTAGATTTTAATAAATTTTCCTCGAAAAATAGAAGTTCGTTAACATGATAGTTCGTTAACTGTGTGCGCAGACAAATCTAATAAAAAGTGTGTGTAAGTGTGTATTATACACTGTGTGGCGATGGTGGTCATGATTTCTGTTAATAAATTTCGAAACAAGTTCACAAGATCGTTTATATGCATTGAAGCATAATTCTTATAAATCTTCATAAATCTTAACACTAGCTTTATAGAGATTTCGAAGTTTTTGAAGCAAATTCTGTCTCTTTCACTCTATCTATTTCCCTTTCTGTAAAATGTAACGCTTATTTACAAGCACCTTTTGTGAACTTCAACTGGATTCTCTCGACATCCATTATTTTGCTACACGTAAAACTAATTCGAAATCTATAATTTATCGTAACTTTTTGATTCAAAACCACCTGATATACAATATGGATACAGAAAGAGCAGAAGCATATTCTATTCGGTTATAGCTTTTTGCTTAATGTGAAACGTTGTTGATTTCATTAACCATATGATACTACATATGATATATGATTGTTCACTGATTTTATATAGTCGACAATTATGGGGCCGGAAAATTGTTGGAAAATATCGGCTTTCGAGTCTCATTGCAAGCAAATAAGTCCCATGATTTTGATCAAACCTTGACAGATGATAGCTCTGAGTCTCCCTTTTCCAACTAAATATAGCTTTTTTGCCGATAAACATTCTCCAGAAGGCCGAGGAACCTGAACCGCCGCTGCGTTTGGTCATAATAAGGAAAAGTAGTGGAAAAGGCATACATTTTTGGGGGCTGTATTCAATTCAATAATTCTCAAAAATCAACCTAATAAAAATCATCCCAATTGTCAGCCTGTAAAGTTCTTATTTTATTTAGATAGTAGACTATTTCAAGTTTGTTTGTGTTTTTTTCCTATTAATTCGGTGCCACGTTTCACATTAAGACCTACGACCTAGGATTGGCAGTGTAGTTTTTGTTTGCTATCGAAAATGACTTCATAAATTCACATGCCCTTTTGATCTGGCTAAAACAGTTACACACTACGAGTTGTATATAATATTACTATAAAGATATAGCCAATAAATCGATAGTTCAGATTCAACTAATTTCAATGTAACACCGTACCAACATTAGAAGTATCGTTGCACACCAAAATTTATTTACTAACCAAAGTGTACTGGTAAATGAGTTTAACGTCGATACATTTTTATTTCTCATTTGAATAAACAATCGTGGTAAAATAGAGAATTAATCGAAAAATTACTATTGAAATCACAATTTGATACTTTTACATTTGATATTTTACATTTATATAAATAGAAATGATTACGAGGTTTGATTGGTCCATTGTTTTCGAAATTCGGATGCGACCACTATAATTTTGCCATAGTTTTACTATAATTGGAAGAAAGTGCATATTTTAACTGCATCCATAATATGCATTTTTTAGTGAAAATTCATAAAAATTTAAAATTATGGTATTGGACAAAAAATTCCGTAGAGAAAAACGAAATCCGAAGAAGGTTCAAAAAATGAAATTCAATTTCGTACTCCCCAGTAGTGAGCTAATTATATGAAACGCACATTAAGTTCTAATGAACGTTAGAATTCCAAATTGTTTATTTAATATTGATCTTTTTTTCAATGGAAATGTCGGGATTATTTTTTAATGAAATTCGCATTTCTGTTGTGATGAAACGATAAAAACTCAGAAAGGGAAAAATACACTTTCATGGATAAATTTAAATAAATCCATGTTGATTGGTAGCCAAAATCCACTCTTTCGATCTATGTGCATTAATGAAATTTGTGATTTGAGTGAAATTGTTCACAACAACATTTCAACTCATATTCATTTGATCAAAAGCGGCACCCAAAATTCGTTTACGATAAAAGCAAAATGATCGGCCATTAAGTATGGTCGAGCGTAAAATTAAATGTACACAGAAAAATCTCATGCTAACTACCCTAAAAATTTTCTACAACATGTTTGAGCTGACAACCTCAAAACAGAGGCCAAATAACAAGTCAACATTTTGTAAAGTAACATTTTAAAAAAAGCACTCACCGAATGATTTGGTGGAGTTTTGTGTGTGTGTGTGTGCCATTACCCACAATTTGTGAATAGGTAAACAAAATGACGCAGAGTGTGCGTTACAAACAGATCTCCATGACGAAATCGCGGAAACGAATCAGTGGCGCATAAAATTGAATTAAAGTCAAAATGTGTGAGAGACAATCATTGTCATCTTTGTGCTGGCGCCTAAAGCGATACCAACACATGCCATATTTTCTAAATCTGTTTGTAATAATCGACCATTCAATGGATTATTACATTGTCGCTTTTGGCAATCACTTTGAAATATATTGAATGCAATTCGTACGCACGCATAAAGCAACGAACAAAAAAGAAAGTGACTCAAATAGTGTCAAACATTATAAATTCGTCATCCGATGTGGAAGAGTAATTTATTTTCAAACATTTTAATTAAAATGGAATTGTGTCTAACTTAATTCGAATCTGTTTGTATTGCGTATCATCGTAAACGAAAGTGTCGCTCGAATCAAGTTTGTGACACAGAAAATTAGAGAGGTGTCTGTGTAAGGTAAGGTATAAAATACGGATCCATATATTCACTGTCGACTTAATTGAGGTGAAGAAAAAAAGCCCCAAATCTATATGTAAAGGTCCAAGTAAAAAAAATTGAGCCGCTTAAAAGGAAACAATCAAATTTTTCACCGAAAAAAGGTTTGACACCGTTTTTTCTTGCTAACTTTGTGCTTCATGCCGAGCGTTGATTCAAATGAATGCTTTTTGCTCCAAATCGAATTAAACTCTTAGTAAAAACGATAATAAAGATGTTGTGCATGTGATCTCAGAAACAAAATGAAATTGCTTTATATTGGTGAACAAAGCGGCTTCTATGTAATGCTTTATCGCATCGGAAATCTAACCCCATCAACAATCTGCTTACGAAAACATGTTCAATGGAACTTTCAAAAGGAAATTCAATTTCAAAAATGATTCAATCTACATTTGTTCTTTTTTTTCGGTGTTTTCACTGAAGAAATTTGTTTAGAAGCAGACATATTACGAATTTCACAACACATAAAATAAGAAAGAATACGAAAAGTTCGGTTAAGGAGAGAAGAGCTTACGAGCGACATACTCATCTTATATTAAGTATCGAAATAAATAGTAAATAAACACCTTATCATAGTAAATACTTCACTTACCTTGTTGCTAGGGGCTTAATTCAAAATTTTCAACGACTGAATTCTATAATAATATCTAAATTAACTGAATTTTTCTGCAAACGAATGAATTCCGGTGAATTCTACGGCGATTTCATTCAAATATGTGAGATAGTGGTGAATAGCTTCTGCTGGAAATTACTGCAATATTTATATTTTGTGTAACAAAATTGTAAATGTTTTTTATATTTTTTTAATAAAAATTAATTTTATTTTCAATTTTGAGCGATTTTCTATCGAAAACAATCGGAAATATTGAAAAAATAATAAATTAAAAAATATTGCGGTTATCATAACCTCACTTTATTACTTTGACACATTTCATTCTATTCACACGAATTCACCGAACTCATCAATAACCACTCGATTCAAAAGTGTGAATTTACGTGAATTCCTGTGAATTTTTTTGCCGTATTAAGCCCCTTGCCTTGTTGCTAATCTACAAACGAGATATTAGACATACTTTATCTCAAAAAACATGAATTTTGCTTAAAGCGTATAGTGATAGTATAAAAAAATATTTAAAACGGATATAACCCATGCTAAAACAGAAAATTTATTGTGACGCCAGCAGAAGTATGCTTTTAAAAATGGAAAATTCAATGACAATAATAAATGTTGACAAAAAAACTGTCTCATTAATTACTCTCAAAATGTGAGAAAATAAAAATGGTTGAAGCTCACATGGTCTCCTAACGATCCAGTTTGTTGTTTAATTCTTTTTCCATAAAAGTACTATCGTTCTATTATTCGATTTCCTTTTCCATTCCTTGGAGAAATGTGCTCATCCGCATCAAATTGATTAAAGTTGCTAATAAATCCTTTAACTTATGCGAACTGATTTGTTCACACTGTACAATGACTGAAAATCACTTCATTGTTGCAGACACTGTGCAGAAAGTGATGACTCACCTGTAAAATGTCTCAATTTTTTTTGCATTTGGTTATTTCTCTCCTTCTGACACGTAAAAATGTCAAAGTCTTGTGTTTTGATTGAAAGTTTTTCGAAGTATTGGTAAAACGATTGAAATCACCATTATGCATCGGCTTTCCCAGTTTGAAATATCGAAAATCGAATCTACCGACTGTTGTTTAGCTCAGATTGTGTAAAAAGTCTTTGAAAAAGCCGTATAGCTCACTCGAAACCGATTATCCAACCTTTCAATTTCACAATAAGCATCGATGTTCAAAAGTGAGTGATAACGAACGATGAATGTATTGTACATTGTACCGTACCAAAAGTCAAATGGTAAATATCGTGCCAACATACTATTTATCCACAAGATTTATATCGAACTTTATTAACATCAAGCAGATTACGGTAAAATATCTTCTTCGTAAAATACACACTGTACATAACTTCATTGGCTACCTAGGGCAAGAAATGACAATGCAAGCAAGTGAGGGAGAGAATGACTCTTCGTTAGGCATCATTCGTTGTTTATGTTTGCATGTGTTTCTTTCTTCACTTGGAAAACTTGTTTGCATAAATTCCGATATCTTTTTTTATGTCACTTGCTTAAGCTTGACATTTTGTTCTTTTCTGGGTAATTGAATCTATCGTTTGGTCTCATTTCACTTATTCCATTTCCATGGCTCGTTAACGAATAAATACGTTGCGTTACAGGTATTTGCATCTCCGCTTATTTTTTTCTCGTTCATTTTTTTTTTATTACTCAATCCAATCTCGCTCAATCTCTTGGTATCTTCGGTCTTGCAACTATTTTGCACCCATTTCACACATACTTTTGTTAGATGGATCTATTATACCAAATGATAAGAACATAAAGTCATGTGAATTTACATTTCAAAGAATTTCTATGTTGAGTTTATAATCAGTTATGGCATGACATCAATTGGATTGTTTGGAAATGCATTTATAACATACGGTAACAGTGTATGAAATATACTCAACATTTGATCGTTCAATATTAATTACATATCTGATCGAAATTAATCATGAGCTCCAAATCTTCGAATAATTCTAATATTGTTATCACGACGAAAAATGATGGAAGACTAATATGTGGCACAGATAAGTATTTTTAAATGGTTTTGCATTTACAATTCAAGTGAAACTTATTGAAATTCAAATAAATGCAACACTCTTGAATAAGTATAATCCATGCTTCTAGGCCATTCCACTTGTAATATTTATGTCAGATTATGAAAGTTTTTTAATACTGTTTTTTTTAAACATGCAACAATTGACTTCAATGTATTATGCTATACAAAGTGTTTGGATAGAAAAAAAATAAAACACCACACCAGGTGTTGGCCAAAAAAAAATCAATGAATTTCGTTTATTCAATTGAATTCAGCAGTTAATTCCAATTTCAAATTGTGGTGAATGAATTGATTTTTTTTAAATCTCAATAAAAAAACAGAGGCGAAATAATGATTTTTAATAGGATAATCTTGTTCGAACTGGAACTGCAGATTCGATGTATGTTTTGAGTGGGTAAAATGAATCAGAAAAAAAAAACAAATCAAAATAAATTCCATTAATCTTGACCGTTTCATCTAAACACTCTGAAGATAAATTGAATCGATACTTTTGTTCTGTGTTCACCGTTTATCCAGTTTAATAACGTATTTTTCATGGTAAATTCACATCGCATTCCTATAACATTTGCAGTTGTACATTAAAAAGAGTCCAATGTATCAATACAAAAGTATACTTTTAAGTAACATTAAAAATCCACTTTTCTCTATTGCTCTCTATCTAAAATTGAAATGTACGCATATCATTGGTCGTTGCATTTAAAATCGGATGCTAAAAGAGAATTTAAATTGGTTTTCATTCGATTGAATACTGTGCTTCTGTGCTATCCAAATACATATTTTATATACTTGTGTACTTAACTATGTTGATTATATGTATAAAAGTGCTATTGTGAATGACGCGTAAATAGTGCGCATGACATTTGCTTGTGTGACAGTTCGTTTGACGTGTAAGCCTATATACATTTTCGGTAAACACAATACGATGAAAATGTTGCTAGATTTTCAATCGTCATTTCAATTATAAAACTAAACTGCCTTAAATGAAATAAAGTTGGAATACGGTATAAAGTGAGTGAGAAAAATTGTAAAGTAAGATAATTATAAAAAATATATGAGAAAAAAATGGCAGTCGTTCAACCAAAAAAGGATCATTTGTTGGCATTAAAAGTGATGCGATTAACAAGACCAACATTGGTATCGCCTGATGTGATTGTATCGGAATCAACTGATTTACCCGGAAAATTGTTCAATCAGTTGTGTGAAAATGATGCAACAAATGTAAAAGGTTCAACTATAGCCGGCGGTCAATTCATGTTATTGCCACAAAGTTTTGGTAATATTTATTTGGGCGAGACATTTTCCAGTTATATTTGTTTGCATAATTGTACAACGTATCCGGTGCAAGGTGTTACCGTATCGGCCGAATTGCAATCGGACAAGGCAAAAATATCATTGCCCATCAACGAAAATAAACCGATGAACATAACATTGAATCCAAATGAAACGATCGATGATGTAATTCACCATGAAGTACGTGAAATTGGTGTTCATATTTTGGTTTGTGAAGTTCATTATAAAACGCCAGCCGGTTTGGATGAGAGTTTTCGTAAATTTTTTAAATTTCATGTATTAAAACCATTAGATGTTCAAACAAAATTTTACAATGCCGAAACGGATGAGGTTTATTTAGAGGTACAAATTCAAAATATTACCGCCGGACCGATTTGCTTAGAAACCGTTGAATTGCAGAACACCGATAAATACACTGTCACATCATTAAATACATTATCGAATGGTGAATCGGTGTTTAAATCAAAAAATATGCTACAACCGCAAAATTCATGTCAATTTTTATACTGTATTAAACCAATAGCGGAGCTGGCCGGCAATTTAAAGCAACTAAAATTGGAGAAAAATATTGGAAAATTGGATATTTTATGGCGATCGAATTTGGGAGAACGTGGCCGATTACAAACTAGTCAATTGGAACGAAGCCCCATCGAATATGGTGACATACGATTGACGGTAATTGAAGCAAAGAACATTGTTAAAATTGGCGAAGTATTTGATTTTATGTGCCGTGTCACAAATACCAGCGAACGTGTCATGGAATTGCAATTAAAATTGCATGCCAAACCGGACTTTGGATGTCAATATACGGGCTCAACGGATTTTTTACTCGGTACCATTGAACCGGAAGCAAGCAAAGAATTTCGCCTAAGCGTATTTCCAGCCAAACTTGGCCTCATATCTGTGACACAACTTCAAATCACCGACACATTCCTAAAGCGTACCTATGAATTTGAGGACATTGTCCAAGTGTTAGTCGTTGACAAAGATTTTCGTGATGATGAAGAATTCGAAATGGATAAATACGTACGATATGATTCGGATAAACCTCAAGCCGACTCTGCCACATAGCGACCAGACCAATAATTGCAGACATCAACAACGGTTAGAATCCAATCAAATGTAATTAAGAAAATTGAGCAAAATGATAAAACATGCAAATTCATTGTCCGAATATCATCATATATAGTAATTATATATATTTATGGATGGTCGTGATTTCAACACATGGTTCTTAAAAAAAAAAAATAAACGTTATAATATTATACAAAACGCAACTGTTTTTTTTTTCATCTCATGCTAATACCAACAACAAAGGCGTATTCATAATAAATTTAAACATGGAGCTAGGTATTCATTTGCATGAAAAGATATAAAGTGTTGGGTAAGTTAAATGAGCAATCTGAACAAATAAAAGGTCTTGCTTATTTTGCATTAGACAAGAGAAAAAAAGTTATCATATTACATATAGAACGGTCGCATCTGTCTTGACGCTTTCACCCGCGTTATAAATACATATACATAAACACACATGCTCGTACATCATTGACATTGATAAATCATAATTATTAATATTTAATGTTAATTGATTATTTAATCGTTAAATATTCACATGCCAGCGCGCATACATCATCATCTAGAATCTTTCTCTCTGTCATCTCACCTTTCCTGTCTCTTTCTCTCTGTCTCTCTTTCTTCGGCACTCTATCTTTCTCAATATTTCTCATTTAAAAAAAATGCGCCCTGACAGCAATACAAAAAAAGACACCTTCAGTTCTACACTTTTGCATGTAATTTCAAGAACGATTTGTGAGGCTTTATCATTTCCAAACACCGCCCCGAAAATATATGTGATATATTCATGTTTGTTTTCATGGTTTAGATTCATTTCTTTATTCATTCTCTTTCACCATCTCGAGTACTTTCACACTTGACTCAATTATTGCTTGCATTTCTAATTTTTTTTCGTTGTCAAGAATTTTGACAGCCATTCCAATTTTCTTGCGTTATAAAGGAAATTATAATTTTGTTTGCTTGTTTTCGCATGTTTTTTCCCTTCCTATTAGAAGAATGTTCAACGTAAACATAAATTATGTGTAACTTGTGTGCACCGTTGGGACACATGAAAGATCAACCGAAAATGATTCTTTGTTTTTAATCACTTTCAGATATAAATGGAATGGATAGAAGTAAAAAAACATAAACTTTTGCGGCTTCATCATCTTTGATGATCATCTACCTTTAAACCAGAATCATATTTAACAACATAATCATAAAAGTTTTGTATTGTATGTCGTCGCACATATTGGTATACACAATTTTGTTTGCGTGATGCATGTGCGTGTTAAGTTTTGTTCTGAATTTGTTTTTCTATACCAAATAATCTCATGAAGCACATTATTCTTGATTAATGTACGGAGTAGAATCAAAATACTGTAATCAGGGAGGCGTTAAAGTGTTTCCGTTACGTTTAGATGTTAAAATTATCTTTGATTCTTAAAATCACAGCAATTGTATTCATGTTATCGTCACCCAAATTATTTCAGACTGTGAGATGTGGGGAATGGGCTGCATATGTATATTTTGTGTACTGTATAATCTGTCACTCAAAAAGTCTAATATCAAGCATATATGGTATATGCATATGTCGGATTACTGTTTAACGTCGCTTTTGCTTTTGTTCATTTTAAAATACCGTATATTGGAAGATATTTCTTTATTTCGCACATTTTTTCTTTTATCGAAAAATGGGAAAGGGTCAATTTTCAGGGAAAATTCAGTGATAAAATGTACGTTAGTTGTTTGGCCAAAAAATGGGATGAAAATAAAAGAGAATAAATAACAATATGTCAAGACTATTGGATAGATACTGCACCTAAATCACTTCCATGCACTTATTCAATGCATCTCATTCAATTGAATCTAAGTATCGTAAGTTAGTAGTTGTGTTAAAGCGAATGCCAACGACAAAATAATTCACAAAATACAAAAAACGATATGATTGTAAAAGTTGACTAACATAAAACTGGACCCATTCAGTCAAATGAATGGAACTGAGTTCAAAACAGTGAAACCAACAACAGAACTACAATTTATACAATCCATTAAATTATAATTAACCCATTTTCAAACTTAAATCGGAACGGTTTGCTACAAAATTAATGTGATAATATAATTTTAAATGATTTTAACTATAACGCTAAAATTGTATCAACTGTTCTGGTTGTCGAGAGATCGAGAGATGTACACCATAACACGTATTAAAATGTTGAACGAATCGAATGAACAAACATGCCAAAAACACATGCACACACACACCTTCAGCCACAGATACACAACACACATATAGCCATCCTCAGGTATTAAACGTACATTTGATTGTCATCACAAACTTAAATGGTCACAACGTCAGAGGCACTAAAATGCATGGATAACTTGTCGTTCGGTGTGAATGAGATAGACCGAAAGCTCATTTAAACGATTTCTCACACACACACACACCCAACACTAACACTCACCAAGTGACAAGATGCTTTTCGGGCGAACGTATTCAAATTTAATAGTAAATTACACTAATTTTCAAAATATCAGATTTCGGACGCATAAATAAAAACTTCGAATGAACTAATGCCATAAATTTTCCTGTATAAATACAAATAGAGAAACAGAGATGCGAGCAAAAAACACATTTATAAATGCACGATACATATGTAGTGAAGGAGTGTAAGAGAGGTATTGAAGTACAACTCGACTTGTACACATAGTGTATAGTGTACACAGTACACACCGGCATTTCCAAAAGAAAGCATCTGAAGTTCGGTGCACTTTTTTGCCAACAACGTTTACTTTTACACTTTTATTATTTATTTTTATCGATGCTCATCATTTTCATAAATTTGAACATTAACAAACACAATTGAAACATAATTGAAATATTATTTAAGAAAATTGAATTTAAGAAGCAACAATATTCATTATGAACAAAAATATTTTCTTCGAACAATTAAAGAAGATGATCGATATTGTAATTACATTATGTGCATTTATTCAGTAAATAATAAATCAAAATCAAAACACATGAACTTTTCTTTAAGCTTTTTCTCTCAATTTACGATCACATTGTATATTTTAAATGTTAAAATTTCCTTCCGAGCACTGCGTATATTATATTTATAACATACCTTGAAAGTAGGATTGTCGGATTTCGTTTCTCTATTGAATTTTTGTTTGCAAATGCCAGAATTTGACTTTTTTTTGGAGAGAAAGAGAGAAACACTCAAGCTATTTGAAAATAACATGCGGAGAGCTAAAACAAATCGATAATCTATTTAATAGACGAGCTTTCAAAATTTATTGAAATTTTTCAAATCGATGTAATTCTTTTTGATTTTACACAATCGTTTCAATACTGAGGCAATACGTGAAATATCGATCGTACCAAACATAATCGAAACTCAACTATGTGAGACATCATCATCAAATTCGATTAATCGATTATTTTGTTCACGTTCATGACTCGATCAGGTTCGATGCGTACATGATAAATATGGACGATAAAATCTTCAAATGATTCAAATGCCAAATAAATATCGCAATATAAATTCATTACGGCGTACCTTAGGTTGAAGAAAGATACAAAAAAAAAAAAAACTAGAAACCATCCAAATCAATAAAAGAAAATTCAAAGTCAAACCACAATTTTAACTAAATGTTTTTCCAAAAGAATATTTCTTATTGATGTAAAAAAAATCAAAGCATATTGTGCGTTATATTCTGTTTATTTTAAGATTTAATCATCATTGTCATCATCAGCACGTGTTGGCTATATATTTTATGAGTACATTTTATGAATCAATGGCTCAATTCAATTGAAAAATTACAAAATGAAAGAAACATTATACGCACTCTTTCTAAAGCAAATTTATTGAATTTTCGGATTACATATCAATATATTGTTCATCATGCAATGAAAAAATGTGATAGAAATTTGTATTTGAACGACTTGGGCCATCGATGGCTATTGCATATGTAAGTCGATTTATTGTGTTGCGCATTATATCAATCGTGTGTTCATCGTTTTGTATTTTGGTGATGTGGTGTTCGTTTGTTCGTACGGCATCACTGAGAGAAATAAAGAAAGGAATGGAAAAGCAAAGACTCACATGAAAATGGCACAAATTGAAATTCTGTAGCTTAAGCTTAAGGTTTCATTGTTATGCGAGAGAGAGAAAGAGAAATGGGGGCTGAGAAAGGGAGAGGGAGCGTGTGGAAATATGTGAATGTTTATTTATTTCGTTTGCTTTTTCTACAGGGTCAAGTGTGTGAAGTCTATTCGTCACCACGGAATTCAGAGCTGAAAATCAAGAAAACGCACATGCACGAACAGTGAAAACCGTAACAACGATTGAAGAGCGATAAGCAAAGTGAATGAGCGAGAAAGAGTGGAAATGATTGCGAACAAAATAGAATATTCAGAAAACTAGAAATGCTACCGAACGGCTATATTTTACTCGAGAACATGACATTTCATGAATTATGTTAAAAGTACGTGAATGTCTCTCAGCCGGTCTCTCTCTCCCTCTCTCTCTCTCTCTCTCTCTCTCTCTCTATTTTTCGTGTAGCACTATACAAACACGAGGGCAGTGTGTCGTGATGGCGCGACAACCTCTTTTTATTTCATCTTTTCTTCAATTTATTCCTATCCAGCACTGAACCAGATGTATTTAACTTTTTTTTCTTCGTTCATTTGCCATTCGACCATTCCTCTTTTGGAGTTATCATTTTATTCTCTTTTTTTATGTTTTTGTATCCATTTCAAACAATTTCTCTGGCGTGTTTCATACATACACGATGCCATTTTTTGTGTGTTATTTTGAACGCAATGAGCCGAGAGGAACGAGAGAAATGTAGAGAGAAAAAAAAACGTGCAGCGGTGAAGAAAAAAAATGAATAGGAAATTGAAAGACAAAGCATTTGAAAATTACTCTTCTGTTGAGCAGCGAGTGTGATGTGAATTTTTTTTTATCAAGAACATAAAAAAAGATATGCTTAAGCATATTGAATTTTATGCTTGAAAATGTTAAAAGAAGCATACACAACAATATGAGGCAAGGAGACGACGACTACAAATAAACTGAACTGAATTTCTTCAGTTAACATTTTTCAAACTAAAGTATGATTTTTTTTCTGGCACTGGCTTATTAAAATGGGCATATTAACTGAGGCATAAGGTTGGTTACTCAGTAAACAAACTCCAACAATCGTATTTGCCATAAATATGGCATGAAAATTAGAACTGTTTTACTTTTCACACAGGGATTTAGTGCAGGATTTACACATTTTTGTCTCTCTCTCTCTCTCTTGTTTCCGCACAGTTTAGCCAGACATTTGCTAACTGTCCTCAGTTCCACTTTAGTATGACAACACTTTTCCACTGTTATCTACTAAATATTATGCCGCTTCAGCAGCAGAATAATTTACATTGTGAAATAAATTAAGGCCGTCACAACTCTCAGATTTGTCATTTTCAGATAAAACGTAAATGGACACACTATGTCTCCATTCGTGCAAAGTAGAAACATGAGCGAATAAATGAGTCTCATTTCCATTGTTCAGCTTCATATTTGTGAGCAAATGATCTGAGAGAGAAAGAGAGGGCATAAGCGAGCGAAAAAAATTGTCATTGTGCTTGTATGGCCGCAATGTTATACAGTGCGTTTTTTTATAGTAAGCCATCGATTTTTTAAAGAAAAACACACGAGTTTTGCAAAATGATTTTACATACATTTTATTTGGTCTCTAAGTTACTTTGCTAATAATCAATATTTAATCCATTCTACCTCTTTCTCGATCACACGGATACATCTTTTGGGCATACTTTGGCTCAAATTTTCAGCATATTCGCGTTGAAAACTTTTCCACTGGCGTTGTATAAATGAACTGAGCTGCTTCAAATTGCGGAATGATTTACCGCGAAGTCTTGCCTTGATGATAGCCCAAACGTTTTCAATCGCGTGACTGTGGCGGCCAGTCCATTTGTTCAATTTGGTCGTTCATATTTTTTTCGCGTTTATATTGCTCGATCCACTTTTTTACAAACCCTCTTGATTTTTAGTGTATTTAACAGTCGATGCCATCGACATTCTTGTTCCTTTTAGATGCAAATGCATAAAGACTGCTTCAAACCGTGAAAAAACGCACTGTATTCACGCGAACTTCATTAATTTTCAATGCGATGATAGTTTCAGTTTCAACGGCAAATGGAACTGTGCTGAGATACAATACTACATGCATTTGAAATTAATAAAATGAGTTTGATGAGACGATCCACTTCACCTGCAGAATAGACAGAATTCAAACGAGTTTGATGTCATGTCCTCATATCAATTCTTCTTAAGCAATACACGGTTATCATATTTCTATCCAATTATTTTATTTTCTATTTGATGCAATGACAACCAAATCCCATTTCAATGTGTGCCTTATTCCATAATATAGATATATCTATTACAAATGTTATGCATGGTTGCTGCATATAATGAAGTGTGTAATCAGGTTTGAAAACCAATAATATTTTCCATTTCTACTCATATACACGCAACGTGGCGTAACAATCATTTTTCGTCGTTTATTTTAGATATTAACAATGTCCAGTCTTGAATGAAGTATTAGCATTAAACATTTGAACACGTATAGTGCATGAAATGCGTACACATACTCGAAATGAAATTGATCATTGATGATACTTCATTCATCACATGATGAACGAATTTGTAGGAAGATTTTTTTCATACTCACCAAAATAATGTCATAATTACGTTCGTAAGTATAAATTTGAATGCATCGCCGTCTATTCTGATCAATATCATTAAATGCATTATTCACTTGATATATTTGCTGCATCATAATGCTACATCATATAGTGTTTATGTCTAGTGTCCATGCATAAAATCATACACTAACACATGAACAGACATACATATAGTGAAGAGAGAGAAAGAGAGAAATTGGTGCTAATATTCTGACGGTAACAGATAAAATCATATATGAAAATGTTTTGTTTTGTTAATTAACCCACACAACAGCCAATAATATTTAACAGGTTCCATTCCATTAATTTGTAATTATAATTGATACTGGAAAAACGTGAAACATCTGTCGACCGCGTTTACAATTGGAATGGGTGCAAATGAAAAACTCATGGACAACTCATGCGGATAAAAACATGAACATGAAATGTCAATGAGTATTACACTATTGAATACTCTGGTGCCATTAAAACAAATAAATATTCGCACTTACACTGAAAAATTCATCAAAGAAACATAAAGAAGTTGACTTTTTATTTGTTCCGACATAATATACCATCATTTTACATTCACATAAATATATTGGGGTAGGTTATTCATTCAACATTTTTTTTCATGTATAATTTTCAACATTAACTGATTTTCAGTGCGACTGTTTGTTGTTTGCTTGACTTTTCAAATTATTGTCATGCGACAGTCGTAAGGAAGTTAACATAAAACTTTTCACGACAAACTTGATCGTTGAACGGAACGAAAAAAATATGCTATCGACGTGCTTTTTTCATCTCGATTTTATATTTTCATTATATTTGTATAAATTCAATGAAGCAGATTCTTTTTTCTTCGTATTTATCAGGCATGGTCAATATCAATGCGATACGTGTGCAATATGTGTTCAGCTTACACAGAACAAAATCGAATAAGATCCAAGAAAAATGAACGCAAAAATGTTTATATGGAATTTGAATGACAGTTGTGATGCACGTTTTAATTTGTTCAGAAGTCACAATTGGATATTTGGCATGTACTTCGAATGCACATACGCCATACTTTGGTGGTTCCATATAAATTTATATTTAATCAAATCTTTCATAAAAGCCTACAGCGATATGATACAAGCATTACATTCATCAGACATGCAAACAATGCAATTTTGATTTTCATTATGGCATCAGTTAAGGCGAGAGTAAATGGGAAAGCCGATGAGCGAAAAGTGCAACGCTTAAAATACTGCAGAATCCCATCATAAATGAATGACAATATTCCATTTTGTTATCGGCAATCTATTAAAGGCCAACCATGAGAGGACACACACACAGAGAGAGAGAGAGAGTGAGAGAATAACAAACATTGTAACGGTATTATAGCCAAAATAGATGGAATAAATCGATTGAACTTGAATGAATACCTTTTGCATACAAAAACGACATCTCAATATCCATCGCTTGAATCGATCCATGATCCTGCGGAAGGAGCAAAAATAAAATTTTATAGCCAATTCTGTTACGTTACTAATGCCAGGGAGCATATGCACGACTATTTTCCATTAAAAATAACATCAACATTGCACACTCACATTCGATTTTAGACGAAACGGTTATATTCAATCTGATTCAACTTTATGCTTTCACGTAGTTTTATAAAATTGTTTAACTAAACACACTTTTAGAAACCGAATCGTTCTTAGTTTTGAGTGAATACCATATCATCGGAATAAATAGCATATTCCACATTGACTATTTTCTCATAATAATATTCGAAGATAATTTAATGTGTAACTATGATGGTAAAATATAAATGGGAATTGGAAGTAAAAAATAAAACGATAATAACAGCTTGGAAATGGGGTCATTTTTTTCATGGCGATTTAAGTAAATTTAATTAATTTCAGTTCATTGTTCGATTCCGTTTTTCCAAATCATTTTCAACTAACAAAACATTGTCACAAATGGTGCCAGTTTTGGCAGCACCTAATGTCATTGATACAATACACAACAAATGTATACATATGTATTCGTTGCCTATCTAATTGGTTTGAAAATGTAAATTCCAAATGTTTGCATATGGAATTGGATACGATGTAAGCCGTGACTATTGTTCCATATGCTTTTTGCATATGTTACACAATTCAAGTCGATCAAACTTATGAAGCCATAATGAGAATGTAAAACGCTGCCGCTGCACAGCACCGTATGCGACAACTTTTAAGGGGCACCAAAAATTTGCCTCACAAAACACAACATACACACACACATATATACTGTATCCGGTCAAAAAGTAATGAAAGGACAACATATGATTAAGTATACCATTTCGTAACAGAGATACGCTTATGACATTATCCATTGAGTTTATACAATGAAATATCACAACGGCTTAAGCTCAGAAATGGTCAAATTTTCGTAAACTCGTGATGTATGAA
The DNA here is from genome assembly GCF_009176525.2 of Contarinia nasturtii. Taxonomy (NCBI): domain Eukaryota; kingdom Metazoa; phylum Arthropoda; class Insecta; order Diptera; family Cecidomyiidae; genus Contarinia; species Contarinia nasturtii. Next base: position 4,394,555 of record NW_022198708.1, read on the forward strand.
ATGCGTACATTGTTGATGCAAAAATTCCAATTTTTCTTTTTGTCAAATGAAAAATGTCCTTGAATAAAAATTCTTTCGATTTTAGTAATCAGTTTATTTGATTTGGATTCGTTAACGATAATTAGTGGTGGTCTTTTCGATAACTTTTTTTTCTCATTGGTGTTTGCTGTTTGCCGATGTTATTTCCGTTTTCTTTCTCATATTCTTCGTATAACTTATGTGTTATCCTCCGTTACGGTACCCAATATCATGGTAGTTTGTTTTATAATAGTCTCGGCTATTTACCATTTGTTTCTGCTTCATTTATTGACAATGTTACACGTTGTAAAAGTGGAAGAGGATACAATACGATTTTGTTGCATTTTTGGTGGGTATAAATATATTGTAAAACTTGCAATGATAAAAGTGAACTAGAGTAGTAGACCGAGAAAATTGCACGTAAGCTATTTTAGCAATTCAAATTGCATTTACTTGATTGAATTCTCTTTGGATTGAGAGTGTGCGATATTGTGAACTGAAAGTAACGATATTGTAAGTATGAATGGGATGAAGTAATTTTGCAAAAGGCATACCTCTACATATCCAAAACAAGCCGCCCCAAAATCTGAAAGAAAAGCGCTCACATGCAATCAAATATCTCATTCTCAAAATGTCGAATATGGTGGTCATAGAAATGTGGTGTGTGTTTTGCTTCACTAAAGCCATGATTTATATCTTTCCATGGCCGTAAAATAAATTTTATGTTTGTTTCGGGTTATGCATAATCTACAATCGATGCACTTTGGTTTGGCATCGATTTCTCGACCGAAACAGACATACATACGCACATGTTTCCTCCATCTATGTCCTGCTTTTGCTTTGTTTCTTATTTGAAATTTGCCACAAGTGTCACATGCTCAACCGACTCGAGTAGTTCAATCAATTTTCAAGAGATTTATGGGTTTTTAATCCCCTTTTCACTGTTTGATTTTATTAGCTCATCAAATGGAACCCATTCTCAATGTTACAAATAAAAAAAAAACAACAACAACTTTAATTTATTATTGAGATTCGATAATTATCGCTTTAGGTTTATATTATGCACAAGAATTTCGACCTTTGCCACCATTTTGATTTTCCCTTGGGGCGATTTTGGGTGTCTAAATTGAACGTTTGAATAAAATAGTTGCATACATTCGGAAAATCAAAGCTATACGTATGCAAATTTTGAATTGAGTAAAATTCACTTTTTTAGTTCCATCCAAGCATTGATGGAACTAAATCGTGCCATACTAGCTCCACATTTGAACGAAATGACATTGATATCGCAAATATTGAAGCGGAAAACTCAGTTACGGTTGAATCTTTTTCGGTTTATGGTATAATTAAAAGTTATGTTGTAATAAACGGGCGGAAACAAAGTAAGCAAATATCCCTTTGATATTCTCAAGGAAACCAATTAAAATGTCAGCTAATGCACATCCATCTCAATAACGACAGACGACTATCTGTCTATCTGTTTCAATATGAAAAACACTACACACAACATCACTACATCCATACTGCGCTCCTGCTGTTTTCAATCATAATGTTGTATTTAGTGTAGCTGTTGCTAATTTCCGTTGACGAGAAGCGCATCTCTTTTCAACATTCTCACAAAATCTCAAAAAAGCATTAGGAATTACATACTCCAAATTATGCATTTTAACAAACAGTATTCAAAAAGCATCTACATCACAACGCTATCCAAGCGTGATAAGTACATCCTTAAAACTATTTTTCGTTATTGTTGTGTTTGCTGATTGTGATGATGTGAGCGTTTTCATAATGTTTTTTAGATCTTGACGCCAGATTTTGCTTTTATATGGACTGTGATGTCTCGATGTTAAAATGTGGCACGTTTTCCTCGATTTTGAACCATTTCATTTAATTTAGACAACTTTCAGTGTAACGATTGTGTCATTTGTTCAAGTTCGTTGTGATTTTTTTTTTTTGAACATTCAAATGAAAATTAAAATTTCACACAAAACTACTACTTGTGTCAGATTTTAATGAGCATAACTTAGATTCATGCAATAATTTTTCTCAATGAGAAAATGTTGAAGTTTCTCTTATGATGATTACCAAAAAGTTCAAAACAAAAATAATTCAACTCTATTTTAACCGAAGGTATGAAAATTTAATGGGACAATTTAAAAAAAATTGTTAACATAAAATGAGATTGACTTTTAAAAAATCATAACGGCATCTTTTACGGAAATAAAATACAGTTGTTGTAGTGATTTTAAGTAGTTTTGTCTAAATGACCTTTGTCGCATCAGGTTTTGTTTTGCACGACTAAACTTTTGCAGGCATAAACATTTTTTTATGCAAGTTTAATTGAGTTTAAATGAACCTTGATACGGAGAAAATGGTCCGCTGATACTAAAGTGGTATGCATTGTACATTCACAAGTCAATGCTAATTGATGTTTTAATAGTCCTTTTTATACGATTGTGCTAAGTGAACAATGCGCTTGGAAATCGTAAATGACAATTAATTTTTTTTAGCGAAAAAATTTCCATCATAATAGGCAAACAGTAAAACAAAATCAAATCAAAAGTCTTTTCTTCTCATACCAATAGATTGTGAATTCACGACAACCTTAAGTACTACTTATACTCGTACTTAAACATTTACTCTAATACATTAGTTTCATTGTAACATTTAAAACGTAATTTTCGTGAATACAATGATTGTTGTGAACGAATTTTAAAATATATTTTCTCTGAATGTTAAAAAAAGAGAATCATTTATGTCCTTTCAATGTCTTGAACATTTATTGAATCATTCAAATTGGAATCGTTATAACGAAATCCGTTCCGTTTTAATATTGTTATAAGTTCTTTTATGCATGAAGCCTCCATTGAATATGAAATCGATGGCGCTGCCATCGTCCAAACACACTACTGTCATTCAATGAAATTGTAGAAATCAGTGACAAAGCAAGAATACATACAATACAACCGAAGTGAAGAGGTTGATTTTCGTTTGTATATTTTTCGGTGAATAAATTGTTAAACAAATTAAAATTAATCAAAAATGGTGCTGGAAAGTACTATGATATGGTAAGTGAATTTCAATGAAATCGATTTTTTCATCGGTAAATAAAAAAATATTGTATCAACAATGGCATAAATTTGCTTTTGTGCACATTTTTAGGTTATGAGTTTTGTGTTTTGAAGCTAATGATTCAGCATAAATGAGTAGTCTTCATTGTATCAAAACAAGAAAAAAATGCAAAAAATTGTACACAATGCAATGAATTTAAAATATATTTCAACGAAAATCGATAGAAAACTATTAAAAATAATTGTTTTTATTTGTTTTTGTCTTAAAATAAAGCTTCGATAACAGTGACTATCAAAGAAATGGTGACTATTTTCCAACTCGATTGAATGTTCAGAAAGACGGCATTAATTTGATTGGTATGACCAAAATTCGATCAAATCCCGAAAATAATGTTGGCCTCCTAACATACGCAGAGTAAATATGCGCAAATGTTGAATGTGGTTGTTCAGTATATTCATTGAAATTTATTTGTTTGTTTATAGTTCGGTTGAGGTTTTGGCAACACTAACCAGTGATGTTGGTCGAATTTTATCAAAGATGCATTTGGTGCAACCAAAAGGAAATATTAATTTTATCACCGGAGTTCGCATTGCACATGTAAGTTTCAATTTTCAACAAATGAGTTTTCTCAAAATGGTGTATTTTGTCATTTAAAATTAAGATTGACTATTATTCATTGTGTGTGTGTATGGGTGTTTTTTCTCATTTGATATGATTTGAAATCAACAGTTAGTGCTAAAACATCGACAAGGAAAAAATCATAAAATGCGCATTGTGGCATTTGTTGGCTCACCAATATCGAGCGACGAAGGTGATCTCGTAAAATTGGCAAAAAAATTGAAAAAAGAAAAAGTGAATGTAGACATTGTTAGTTTTGGCGATCATTCAGGAAATAATGATGTTCTGACGGCTTTTGTCAATACATTGAATGGCAAAGATGGAACCGGTTCGCATTTAATTAGTGTTCCACGTGGCTCTGTATTGTCGGAAGCATTAATTTCATCGCCAATCATTCAGGGTGAAGATGGTCAAGGTGCGGCCAATTTGGGCGGTGCTGGTTTCGAGTTTGGATTTGATCCCAACGAAGATCCGGAATTGGCTTTGGTATGTGCACAAAAATACACAAAAATATTCAAATCAATACGGCCATTTGGTTCAATTCATATTTTATTCAAATTTAATTTAACCAGGCATTGCGTGTTTCGATGGAAGAACAGCGTCAACGTCAAGAAGATGAACAGCGTCGAGCATTGGCTGAATCGGATTCGAGCGCTGTGAGCGCTGTATCATTGGCCGGTGGCACAACTGCATCAGCATCGGTTGAACCAAATTCAGAAGAGGCAATGTTACAACGTGCCCTGGCCCTTTCAACTGAGACTCCGGTAAAAAGATCTCGTGTTCGTACAATGTTTTGCTTTCTTTTCAAAAACAAACGTCTCGCATTAATTGCTATTAACCAAATAAAATTGACTTTGAAACATTTCCATTAACATTGACATTGTATTGCCATCGTGTATTTGCAATAATAAATACACTGTACACCATTTTGCTTATCAACATTTTTTTTTATTTATAGGATGCGGATGAAGGTATGCCTGATTTTGCCAATATGACCGAAGAAGAACAAATCGCATTTGCAATGCAAATGTCAATGCAAGATCATGGTAAGTATTACATTTTCGTTAAAAAAAATTCGAAAAATCGTCCATTTTAATATTGGGGGACTAAATCAATTTTCGTTCATCGTTTATTTGGCAGCCGAAGAAGTTCCAACGCAACAAGCCAAGCGCCCAAAACAGGAAGAACAACCGATGGAGGTTGATGAAGTGATTAGCGATCCGGAATTTTTACAAAGCGTTTTAGAAAATTTGCCTGGTGTTGATCCACAATCGGAAACCATTCGTGATGCGGTCGGTTCATTGAACAAAGACAAAAAACCATCAAACAAGGACTCTTCAAATGATAAATAAAATACAAAAATAGCGTGTCCTTTTTCGATGTATCTACATTTTATTTTTCTCCATTTCGATCGTATTATCTGCGTCATGTACTAATGGTTTAAATAATACAATTACATTATGCTTCACACCGAAAATTTATACATTCAAAATGAAATGAATTTCTTCTTTTTATCCTATTTGTTCGTGTGAGAGAATGTGAAACAACAACAACAAAAATCCATAAAAATATATGAATATTTAAATTACTAATTTGTTTATTCATTACTTACTTATTCAGGGCATTGAATCGATAGTGCGCAATATTTGAAAAGTGCTTTCACATAAATTGCATTCCAAATACATGTGGGTAAATTGAAATAGTTTAAATTGTCGCTGTGGGTTATTTTTTTGTATGCTTCTTCTTCTTCATCTTCTTCTTTCGTATTCAATCAACAAAATTGCAGTAAACCGTTCGAATGCAATGGTTGATAGTGTCAAAATGTATATAGCATTACGATATTATTGCGATGGTTCATGTTACTATCAAATTAAACTCTAAACATGCGAAGTTTTTCCAAGCCATTGAAATGTTTTTCGGTAAAAATGTCATTATTGTGTGCCGCAGTACGGTTTATCATTTTTGGCTTGGAAAAAAGTGAACGGGTCTTCGTTCTCGATTAGTTCAATCGCTTTTTCCGTATAAATTGCTCACGTAATGAAATTGAGTCATGCAATTTCGGACAAAGAATAAATATCTCATGTGACATGCCATTCAAACAATTTCCTATAATTTGGTAATTTTTGCAGTAAAACAGTAAATTGGTTGGTTTTACTTTATTTATTGACACTGATTTATCTGTTGGTCAAAGATTATATATCAGGTTGGTTGATTACTATTTTCTTGATATATTCAAAGGGAAAATTGTAGCGATAGTGTATTTTGTTGGAAGCTAAGGGATGGATTCGATCAGCGGAAAATGAGGCATACAGATTATGTATTTCGTCATCCAAGCGTCAAACAAATTGAAACCACAGACAAATATACAGACAATTTATTTGGATATTTGAATGGGTCAAAATAAAAATCCGACTTGTACGCAGAGTCTATAAAAGTGGAACATGGAGTTTTTTTACATAGTTTATTTGTTGTAATACAACAACAATTCTATGTAAAAAAAACGCTGTGTTCCACTTTTATTGACTCTGCGTACAAGTCGGATTTTTATTCTGACCCATTCATTTCAGCTCATCTGGCTGACGTCAAGCGCTGAAATGGAACAACAACAATAGAACTGAATTTATACCTAACGATCACTTCTATTGTTGTCGCTCCATTTCAGCGCCTGACGTCAGCCAGATGAGCTGAAATATCCAAATATATTGTCTGCAAAAAAGTAATATTATGAATGGATATTGATAGAATCCTATTATGTCAAAACAAAAATAGTAATATTAACGACGACAACTAACGTTGTTTGAATTGACAAACGAAAGAGATGAACAAATTGTAGCGTGAGAGGAAAAACAAAACTATGTTCAATGTAGTTTAAGTCGATCATTATAATGTCAATATATTGACGGCATCCGCAATTTTTTCTCCATATTTCTCATGACATTGTCCCCGTACACTAGTCGTTCATGATAAAGCGATCCATGTAATACTTTTTATTTACAAAACTATTATCGAGTGCATGTTTTTTCTTCATTTTTTGCATTTTTCTTTTTGAACAAAATTCACACACACACACACACACACACACAAACCAAAATAAATAAAAAAGATAAAAATTTATTGAAGTATATTTGTGTTGTGTGTCTTTGTCTTGATTCTCATCTTGCCGACTGAGTGATTGAAAAATTTGGTGCACAAGAAGTATGGATGGTTGTGCCGTATTCATTCCTTTGTGAATCATCCAAGCAATCATCTTTGTTGATTACTGACAACAACTACTAGTAGACGATGAAAACAAAATAATATGGAGTGCAAAGAAAATGTTTGTTGCACATCTATTCTCGTTTCTATTGAAATACTATACGAAAGAAAAACGAAAAGAAAATTGGATAGAAAAGGGTAAGAAAATTTGTTGCTTTATTCAACGAATGGTACAATCATCATAACGCCTCTGTTGAAAACTGAAAAGAATGAAGATCGACGAAAAAAAATATATAGAAAGAACGAGAAAAATGTGATATTTTTAGAACGAGAGTTTTCCAAAGTTCATAACATAATACAGCAATCATTTGAATTTGAAGAATGTATTCATTTCGAGTTCGAGCATCGACAACTAATTCATAAGCCCTTATGGTTAACAACATGTAGAGAAAGAATGTTGCAAAAATCGTTGCAACATAGCTCAAAACAATGAGTATGAGCTAGAGAGAGAGAGAGAGAGAGAAAGAAGGGAAAATGCAATGAAAAAAAATACGAAGAACATCAGGCAACAGCAAATCGACATAAATGCATGGAAAATGGATAGATATTTTGTTCTTCACTTCGTTAGAAGACAACTCATTTCCAAATTGACTAGAGAAAGTGTGTTTCAGTGGAAAACATGAGAGCATAAAATATAATGGTTACGAAAAGTGTGAGCTGAGTTGATGGCAAATGAAACATAGCAAGTTTGGTAGAGAGGCTAGCCTTACAGCGAACCACTGTGCACAGACACACGTATATATAATATATGCGAGCGTGCTAGTCCATTGGCTTAGTCTAACCAAAAATTTTTTTGCCACTTTTGGTCTCGGTAAAACGCATGCATATTTTATGGAAATAGAGCTTCAGTGCAAACAGTGTTTTGATGTTTGCCACTATGTGTCCATGTGTTTGCTGCTTGGTCATTTTGCATTCGATCTACTTTTTGATATAGATATATATTGTGTAGTGTAAATGTATAGATGGTATCATGTACCGAACATTCTCTCCCAACTAGATCCATTGATTTTAAAAGGTATGTCAATTTCCTTCTTTCGTCTCTCCGTCACTTTTTTTACAGTGCCTCAAAATGAACTACAAATATGCATCTGGCGAAAATTTCAAATTCCGACTGACTAGTTTTTCACCAGACAGAAAAGGACATGCATATTTTACCGTGGATTTTTATCTTCTCATCTATCTGAGTGTGTTCGTACATATTTTTTCTTCTCAGTTCCACTTTTTCCACATACACATACACACAAAAAAGGTCCCAAAATTACCATAATATACACTTAATTAGATTCAACAAGATCGATTCTTTTTAAATCTAACAAACATGGGAAAATCTACCAGCCAAAATGTATTTGTACCTTGAATTTTAACCCACTAACACATTGTTCGATCTCTTGAGTTAAACCACATAATTCTTTTTGCTGGTTTAATCAATGTTCCATGGCTAACATAAAGAGAAATGCAAATTCACTGGGAATAGCTTTTTTACGCCATAATGCAAACGATAATTTTCACAGTTTTGATTTGATTTCTTTGATCTGTTTTTTCCCAAATTACTTTTCAAATTGTTTTATACAATTTTATAGCCTTAAAAAAAATTCACCAATTGCAAATAAACTGTTGCGGAAAATGTGTATCTAAAGTAAGTTGAGAAAGATAAACTTGAAAGTGCTTACATCTCAACTCTGGAGCGAATTTTATCAATTATAGAATATGTTCCAAAATAATAAAAAATACTCAGAAAATATGATCATATTTATGGTATTATTTATGTTTGTTTATATTTATGCATAGAATAACTATGTTTGTTGTGTTCATGGATAAAATTTCTCATTATAATTTAAACATGTAAATACAATTTGTAGTAATCGTTTTTTCTCCAATTATCTTTGTGCTTTCATCAAATAAATGTACATTTTGTTCGATTTGATTGGGTAAATCGGTTGGATTTCTAAATTCCATTTTGGATATAGATTTAAATGTTTTCCATTCAGAGCGCATTTATTGAACTTGTATAGGTTTACACCTCAAATGCAATTTCCGTTGCGATTCACCATATATAAATACCAAATTTAGCACGTTGATAATATTTTTTTTTATTATAATCTTATGTGCACATCTGTTTTGGGTTGGTGCTGAGACGAAAAACGAAAATTGATGTACACATAACGAGCAAGCGAGTATCATATAGATGATTATGAATGCGACATAAAGAGACATGATCGCTCATCCTCTTCATGCTCAATACCCATTCCATTTCCATATATTGTATGCAGAGTATTTGCATTTGTTGAAATTTATTTCACGCGTATCATCATAAATATCAGCTAAACGAATGGATCACTTATATGGTTCCGCTGCTGCTGCTGCTTTTTTTGTTATGTATTATTCCCTTTTTTCCATTTGGAATACATACCATGTGGAACACAGCTTTCTTATCAATACGGGGATTTCTGACATTGAACGTGAAATACGTATAATATAAACTTTTTGAGATAGAGTATAGATGGTGACTTTTCTACATTTTATTGGCACAGTCTCATTGAATGGATTTATATTCAATTAATTCCACTTCAATTATTGATATGAATAGTTTAATGTCATCATATTATCCATATAAGTGAGTGTAAAAATGAGTGCCCATCTCACCCATTAAGAATGTCTATTTGCAACACAGTTCGCCTAACAAAAACTCTAAAAACATCACTATCAAAATTTATTCTAACCAGCTCTTTCTCTCTTTCTCTCTCTCGCTCCATTCTATGTATTTTTTCGAATTTCCAGCGTGAGCATAGATTCTGACGTCCTGAGTTTTAGGGGGGGTAATTTCAAAATTGTTCGAAAAATCTAATCTCTGAAAAACAACAAAAATAAATATTTTGAAAGAAAAAATTGCAAAAAACAGATCGAAAATTGCTGATCTGACGATTTATGAAGCGAATATTTTTGTATGTTTCGTTCGATTTTTTCGGCCAGACACAACATAGAAATAGAACTTTAGCTTAAGTGTTTATATTCAAATTGAATAATTCAATGCATAAAAGTTGATATGTAACATTCGATTCGATTTGAAAGTTGCTGATTTGACAATTAATCAAGCAAAAATATGATCAAAAATCAAGGGAGTAATTTTTGAGCCGCTTTTCAGGGGGATAATATGGGCCCTATTGACCCACGTCAGAATCTATGAGCGTGAGAATACCGTGAGTTAAATTTTTGAAATTCTATCATTTCATGTTATTTCGCGCTTCGAACTCTTTCTCAATTGAGGAAATGTTATAAATTATGTCCATGATCGGTGATTTTTGATTAATAAAACACTCTCATGAGAGAAAAGTGCTTCTCTCCATGCATCACACACATTGAAAACCTTTGTGTTTTCACTCACAGTTCGTGCTTGTTTGCATTCAATCTTTCACGCGCTTCATCAATTGTGCAAATAGTCACAGTCCTAATGGGCATTGCCTGCAAATTTTCGATTTCCCACCTCACATTTTATCTTCCACGTCTCTCTGTGTATGTTTGAAATTTGGTCACCAGATAATACCAGGCAATATTAAAAGGAAATTAAATTTATGTCAAAGTCGAAAATTTATGAGCGACACACACGTTCAGTCTGTACGGTACAGCACACACACACACACACACAGTTCACACGCAGTTTATTTTCAATTATTTATGCAAACCTGATCAGCCGGCAGGGTCCAGAAGAGCAGAAAGACGGAAAATTCTCGATTTGCTCCAATAACTTTCAATCAATACTTGGTTATTTTTGGTGGATGAAATGAGTTTTAAGTGAAAATATCCGAATGTTTGTTGCATTCACGATCGTTTATCAAAACATTCGCGTCAAAAACCTCTCACTTTTCACCATAAAATCTAACTCATTGGCATTCCTATACGTTTCGAAATTAAAAATCCAAATATGATTTACTAATGCATTGGGATGGATGTGCGGCCAAAAGTTTTAAATGAGGAAAGTTTTCAGAGAATCTTCTCATTCGATAAGATTACTGTAAAATTTGTACATTTCATTTGCTGCCGTTTTATGCGATTAGTGTGTGAGCAATTGAAAATGAGCTGCAAATCCATTTGCACCTAAAACCACAAACACACACACACACACATCGAACATTTCAGCGAAGTACTGAGATTATCGATTCTTATTTCCGTTTTTGCATCCGATTTGCTAACATTCTCAAAACTTTGAATCCCTCTTTCCCTTCCTCGCCCTCTCTCTCTCTCTCTCTCTCTCTTTTCTCTCTCTCTATCCGTTCCGAAATAAACCAAACACAATATGCTTAATTCAATATACAGTTCACCAAAAGCTGTGTTTGCTTTTCAAACAAAATCGTCTTCAGTTTGTTTTAAATAAACTCTATGTACAAAAGCAAATTGAAAATAATTTATTTCAATTTAACGAACAACACATTCAATTTCAAATGATTTGTGCAATAAATATTGGCCGATGTGATAAGGTGAACGCCGAATTGTATTCACATTCAGAAAAATCCATAAAGGCTAGTGCAGTTTTTCAGGGGAAATTGTACTAGTTCATTTTGGAAATAAAATTCCAATGTGGGGAAAATTCGTTTGAGCAGTTGTTTTCATACATGGAGAAAAACATTCCACGCAACGTATATGCATTAAACAGATATATCAATAGAGCCGGTGGTGTATAATTTTAATATTATTTGTGTGTCACGTTTGTTTGTCTGCTCTTTTGTTGAATGAAATCAGAAAGAATAAACGAAATTCTTCTCCATTACCGTTTTATTATCTCGGTATGAAGTTGTGGAGTGAGTTGGAAGTTTTTGTGGAATGGAGTAATGCAACAATAAACGCAAAAATTGAAAATTTATCGCACATCAAGCGATTTTTTAATATTAATTCTATTTACATTCAAAATTATTCGCACAAAAACGATGTGGCATTGAGAGATAAAGGTGATTTTCGGGCCTACAACTTAAAGGCTAAAACCAATCAAATTTAAGCGGAACAAAGACAAAACGCCCCATCACCAAGTGAAATAATACAAAGTGACGACAATCTAAGAGGAACATCTTACTATTCGAATGCAATGAATGTACACCAAATTAATTAGGTGCTTTAGTAAGAATGAAAAACATTCAAATGGAATGTGACTGTTTGACATTTTAAAAATTTATTTCCATACGAGTGACGGCGCCTAAGTTACAAGAAAAATTGTAAGAATCTGTCGTGGAGTTTTTCGTGCTGCACAAATGGAAACTGAACACGAGTCACACGGAATAAATTCAAAAATTTATGCCGATGAGAATTTGCAATGAAAGAAGAAAAACAAACAGAGAGAAGGGGAGAGGGAGAGAAAGGGACGGATACATACAGTGCACAGACAGAGAGACGCAGTGCGAGAAAACCATCATAAAATGTGAATCCAATTTCCTTTTTCGATTCAACGGCGAGGAAAATAAAAATTGGTTATCTTTTGTGCTATTGTTTGGTGGCAATACTTTGAATGCTGATTCGGTGCGTCGCATCTTTGGCTAAGGCACCATAACATTTTTGGCTATAATATATATGTAGAAGATACATTTAGATTTTCGATGCTTTTTTAGTTTTCTCTGGAATTTTTTTTATATTCATCTCGCTATTATTTGGTAATAGAAGTCTCATTCGTTTCTCTTTCACACACAAACATATCCATTTTCTCTCTGTTTGGCTGTTGATAAAGACAATGGTTGTTTGTACTCGTTATGCTAGCTAGTTAAACAATATATAAAGGACTCAATTTCACAAAAGAAAGAATGTCTTGGATAGATTTGTTTGTTTCGCACGCAGGCTTGTATATATATATGTGTGTGTATGTTGGTGTGCATGCCAATGTAACCAAGAAAAAAACGAATATTTTAGAGATTCACAAACTGTAATCAAGGACACACAGAGATAGAACGAATTAAATCTCAAGCAAATACAGCAAATGTGGTGATACCAAAAATACCAATGGCACTGGCATTACACCGATGGTAAAATCGTTGTCGAGATGTGAACATAGCTAATATTAAAAAAACAAGTCATACACTCATACTCGTGCACTCGTACACCCATAAAATTCACGTTTTACATTTGAATAAACTTCGTTTTTAATTAAATTTATGTATTACATACCTGAATGAAATCGTGCGCTCCTGTGCAATTTTAACTTTTGCCGCTTTTGCCATTATTTGTGAATAAAATTTGCGAAATACCATGCTTATTAATATTTACTTTAGCCACTGTTCCATTTGTTACAATAATGGGAATAGCACGTCAACCTTTTAAAACTGGAAAGCACATTTCAATTGAACTAACCAACTTGCTTTGAACTATCCCCTTCCACCGCTACCAATATCGAAACGGATATAATGTTTGATCCTTTCTCGTTGTTTGATAATGAGATATATCAACGGAAACAAAGCAATTATTTTCAACCATCGAAATGAACAAGAGATCTAAAAATATATACAGAATTATGTAGATGAATGGTGTGGTCAACACTTTTCCAGTAAATGTGCATTCTGGTTTTTTCATGCTTAAAAATACATGTGAAATTGGTATTGGAATATGGTATTTGAAATTCATTTGGATTATCAACATAAATGTTATGTATTCAAAATGAATTTAAAAATGGTGAATATTGAAAGGTAACCATTGTTTCTTTTTCTCATTTGGATTTATAGTACAGGGTCCTTAACTGATTTTAACAAATTTTTCAGCCAAATTGAGATTTTTTATTGTGTCTATTTATTTTAAATTCAACATCCAGATGTCATTCTTTGTCATACCTTATTGGAAATGCAATTCTACTCAGGAGTCCATTTCATCAATACGTAAATACATTTTCATCATTTACTGCATTCGCAAGTAAGAATCAGTGAATACATTGTGCTAAGATATTAGTTTGTCCTATACAGTAGCTCCTACTCAGTAGGCGCTTCGTTTCGGCTAAGAGCAGAGGGTGCTCATTGACTCTGTATGTGTCACACTATACACACAGAATAGCACAATGTATTCAGTATTCACTGGTAAGAATTAAGTATTCGACCATTCATATATAGAAAATTTAAACAGCAGCATTCCCATAAATAATTGATAGTCCAAATAAAACCGTCTATGACTTCATTTCCATGCTATTGAATGTATATTGTGCATACAAACACACACATCCACGTACATGTACACAATAATATGTTTTTAATTTTCAATTTTATTTCAAAAACAACAAACCATTCATTCCATTTGATTCAATTTTCTTTCTGAATACGTTTCGATGTCCAATCAAATATGATTTGGAGGCAAAAAGTGCATATTTTATATGACCAAACCATATTGCACATGAATGCGCATCATTTACGATATACAACAAAAGATTTGATTGTACGTTTCGATGATGACAATACGCACATAAGTATAGATGCAAATTCGACTTCGGTCACTGAATAAATACATATATTCACCTAGAAAATCATAGATCATTTCGATACTTGCTTGTGTATATGCAATATGAATGAGAAAAACTGAAAGAAAAGCAGAACAAACCCAAAAGTCGAGGTAACAACACTCAAGTTGCAAAGTGTTTTCTAAAAGATATTTTATTCGTCTGCGCTTTTAAAGTATTAAAGGATTCGAAACAAAAGAGCACTAACTAAACTTATTTCTTTGTCGACTTTCTTTTTCAGTTGTTCTTTCTCTCACACGTTCTCTCTCTCTCTCTCTCTCGCTTCCCCTCTCTTGTTTCTATTTTTCTTTCTCTGTTTATCATTTTCTGAGCTTCCGCTTTATCTAAGAGACAACATGAAAACTTAGCTACTACACCCACAATGAAAATGCAATGCCAAATCTTTAGACTTCCTTTATATATTTTTTATATTGTTCTTTCAATGAGTGTAGTCTGTTTTTTTTTTGTTTCATCTTTTGGTGTTTTTATCGCAATGAAAAGGCTTTTGTATTATCGGACGATGGATTTTTTGGTATGTTGGTGAATATATGCACGAAACCGATCGAAATTTCTGAACGCCAGAAAAAAGAGCGCGATATACATAGCATAAAGCAAATACTATATATGAATACGCATGCAAAACTTTCCATGAATTTTCATGTACTTATTGAATTTTTTCGAAATACGCATACAACGCTTACAATTTTATAACGGCTTCAATCACTCCGGTCGCCGACTGAATTGAATTCATTTTTATTGTAATGGCTTTTTGTGCGAGGCTGCTTAATACAAAACACTGTTGCATTGATTCACTTAAAATGATTGTTCGAATTTAATCAAGAAAAGTGTCGGGTAGGTGCATAGGAACTTATTCAATTGCAAAAAAGGACACACATACACATATAAGTGTAAGATGTAGACGAAGTCTAAGTTTTGCCGAAAATGGTATTTCACATGATTTCCAAGAGTTTGATGACACCAAACGTTTTCAACTTTTCTCCGAATTTAAAAAGCTCGTAGAAGGCCTGGCAAATGCTTTATATTCCGGTTGATCTTCGGCATTTTATTCATTGCAAGAAATAATCCGATCCATTGAATCCCTTCTTCAACTCAAGTTTTATTCAATTTAATCAATATTTCACAGTATAGTAAGGACCAACTCGAAAATAAATACCATTGAAAAATATATAAAATGTCTTTTTTAAAAGAAAACTAAATTGTTTTCAAAACTTTTTGAAGTATTTAAAATACTATTTGGAATATAAATGTATCATATTTTAATTTAATTATTTAAATATACTAACAATAAGTTGTAATTCATATTATTTGTCTGTTTGGGTTTGACGTGTTGATGCACGAATTGTGAAAAAGTATAAAAACTCCACAAGACTTAAAATACTAGCGCCAAGATAAAGGCTCATAATTCCACCAATTGAGACTGAAATGAAACCAAAAAAGAAATCGATTACATTTGAAACGGATTAAAGGAAATGGGATTTAAAAAAAGAACAGAAAAATGTGAAAGGCGACAGACACAACTCACCGACAATATCCAAATTGTTGCGAACAGCCTGTCGACGGTATCTTTGAGTTGGAAGGGATTGCACTATTATTTGTGTGATTCGCCTGTGTTCAGATTTATCTTCGGCTCTTTTTTTCATAAAAAGAGTTTCAATAAAAAATGACAATGCACACGGAAATACAAAAAAAGTGAGAATATATTGTATATCTTCAAGTAACCATTTCGAGTTGACAGTAATAAGTGGAATAAAGTTATTGAAAGTTCAACTCAAACTTTTTTCGACATTGAATTTCATTTATACTTTCGATCACACACAATGATTTTAAAAATAGACATACATTTGACTTACTTGTATGTTCGACCAATGAGCTTGATTTCATGTTCGTTGCATGATGGCAGACAGTCACATTTCAGACCATCTGGACGCCACGGTTGCATAATATGGGTTTGTGGAAAAAATAAGTCCGATCATGCCATCGTAATTGCACTGTGGACTCTCGTCTTTCTCTGATCCATGCAGACGAATGTCATTCAATTTTATTTGTGTGTTTCAAACAGAGAGAAAAAATTTAAATATGAAAGAGAGAGAGGAAGATGAGAGAAAGAAAAAGACAGTACAGAGTAGACAAAACCGCATCGCCAATCACCAGAGAAAATATGATGTGACACAAAAGATTACGAAAAAATTATGGTTGAAAATGAATTATCCTGTATCACTTCTAACATATGAAAACAAATGCACAATGTGAGCCTCATTCGCTTGCTGTATGTTTCTAACGGATTGAATTATGTGGGTTGAAAGTAGAAGTTTAGTGGCCAAACCAAACAAAAAAAAAAACACAAAAATGGAGAGAGAGAGCATCACACACATAATATTTACCGACCCATATACGAGAACCTATTAATCTTAATGATGATTTCACTGTATTCGGATGTACAGTACGTCTTACATGTCATTGCATGTTCGGAACACAACATATTTTGAATGTTGTTGCGGCCACAGGAGAGCAACAGCAACACATACATACACACAGACACACACACACGATTCAGACATTTATTTTACGATATATGTTCTGAAAAGCTTTGACTGCCATTTATCGGGCGCGGTACATTCTTTGGACAAACAATTCAAACCACGCAAATAAATAACAAAAAAAAAAATAGAAAGAAAAATGTAAATGTGTGCCATCGGTAAATGTGTGCCGCGGTGCAAACATAAGAAATATTATTTATGTACGCGAACAGCATTGCCATTCACGAAAATTTATGGTCCAACAACAGGCCATTTACGTTTTTTACTTCTTTTAATAGTTCAATGCACATTGTGCAAATCTAGCATTTAATATCATTTATATATCTTTTTATCCTTCTATATAATATTTGTCGATTTGAATTGCAAATGGACAAAATCCCATATCCAAATGGTTGTTTGGAGAGTTAAGATAATCCACATCTTCATTTCTTCGTGCGATGACAAGTAATTGAATGCTTGGATTATAATCACTTTTATCAACACAGAAGTGTCATGTTCAATTGAGTGTATTTAATTCAGTGGAAAAATTTAACTAAATGTTCTAATTCCCGCTATGATTTCATTAGATTCGGTCAATTTGAGATATATATCTGTGTCTATATATTTCAAAGTAAAGTGTACGTGACGATGCGTAAAATAGTAGAGAGTGTTGTTAAGTAACCGTATAGTCGTCATCGTCGTCTTTCGCAAGTATCAAAGAAGATACTACCACTAACATAGATATAGCGAATGAACTGTGCAGATGTGCTTTTCTATATATATGTAGAGTATGTTTTAATATTATTAATGATAAAATTATTAAGATACCGTCATAAATCATGCTGAAATGTGTGCAATTGCAAGCTTCTATCTGCGTTTTCTTCATACATTCGGTAACACATACACTGAAACTGTAATATTTATATTTCGAGCCGAAATTCTCGTCGGGAAAAATACACCTTCTTGATTTTTTACTTATATCCTGTACACCTTCATCATTTACAACATTCTGAACATTCAAATTGATATACTGTTGGATGCCACTGTGCAGTTGATTGAACATTAAATAGGTCAATAGCATATGTGGGACATCTTCTTCATTTAACACCGTTATCTGTACAAATTAAAAAAAAAGTACTTTGTTTTTGTTCTTTAAAAATTTAATAGATAAATTAGCGAACCGATGCTGCCTTTGAGAACTCCAATCTCAAAAAGTCTTGCATCTTCTCCGATCCCAACTTCATTTTGAACCATCTATCATCGCTCCTAGTGAAGTTGAAATAAGTTGTTGTTGCTTTTAAAATTCTTAAATGTTATTTCACGTTTATTATTTTTCATACCGGTTAATTAATTGGATTGAATTCAACAAAAAGCATTTGCCCATGGTGGTTTGAATTGGTAAAAAGTATCGACAGCAGTCAAATGGTTTTTCATTCCATGTACAGTTGATCATCAATTTGGAACATGGTTGACGAGTCTTTATTACAAAAAAATAAAAAAATAAAAATGTTGAAAAGTAGATATTTTGTTTCAGAAAGAAAACATTTATAAAGATATTTCCACATAGAAAATAGTATTATTTACACATAGTATAATATACCTTGTTAGCAAAATAACCATAATTGAATTCGGGACATTTTATGCAATTATCCGTACAATGTCGATACGACGAACTAGATACACATAAAATGTCGTTACTAGAAGCATTTAACTGGTAAAATGATGAGCTTAACTTACCAATATGATGCGAACGATCCGAAATGGTAAAGATTATAATACACAGCACGAAGTAAAAAATCTTCGACATCAAAATTAATATTATTTTCGCCGCCCAGTCTTCATTCATGGAGAACGAAACATGAATAACAACAAAACCGAAAATTCAAAATTTATCGAGCGGAAATTATGTAATGGTGCATGTGCATTATTATAACTATTGCAAGTAAAGTCTTTTGAAGAGACACTCTTAATACAATAAAATTACAATTATTTTCTTACATGCCATACTTACCGTCGCACTTCTCTATCCAACTCAATGTAGTCTTCTTTGACGTAGCCAATCTCACACACACCAATCGATGGAAAATATGTAACATCACTATGTTGAAGACTCTCAACTACCATCGAAACGCTGCTTTCATCAAAATCAATCAGCGTTTGATGAATTAATGAATAGGAACCATAAATCGACAGTAAGAGACAAAAAAACCAAAATATTCGCTCGGTATAATGAAATCTGCAGGCGGAAACCGCATCGTTTCCAGTGATGGGCAAAGATACTTTATCTGAGGTTTTTAAGATACTTTTGAAAATTATCTGAATGTCTTGAAGTATGCTCTCGAATGGTGCCAACTTCGACTTAAAAAATTCAAGTTGCGGTGGCCAAATTGGCCAAAAACCAAAATGTGACCGTCTGGTCGGACACATAACGGACATTTTTTCGAAAAAGACTGCATTGGTTCTTTTTAAAAATTCATCAATTCAAGCCCCCAGTCAAAGATAAAAAAAGTGCATACTTCACACCACTGAAAAAACCTCTGTTCCTCATTATGATCCATAATTTATATCATTTTGATCCAAAAATAATCTAGAGATCCATATTTTCATTGTATTTGAAAAATATTCAAATTTATGGGTCTTGAATCTTTAACCCTTAACCGGGCAGGTCAAAATCCTAACCTTATCGGGCAAGTGGGGCCTCTGAGGCTCGACGTACCTTTTCCATGCAAATTCAATGGGAAATTTTTTTTTCTTTTTTCTTTCATTGAATTTATACGACGAAAATTATTGTTTTAACATAAAAGATATTGAATTAAATATGTTTTTTGTAAAATATAACTGAAAAAATGAAAAAATAATCAATATTTACTCCGAATCGGATGAATTTAAGTTTCAGTTCAGTAGTTGTTTAGTACAAAATGTCATTTTAAAAAATCTGATGACATTTAATGCGATTTTATGTATCTTTTTTTTTTTTAAATGCGCTACCCGACCTGCCCGGTTAAGGGTTTACTTGGAAAATAGCGCTTACAAAACTATTGATATCAAATAAAAAACCTCTATCGAGGTGAAGAACGAGTGACGAAACCAAAATTTAAAACACAAAATTTCTGATATCAATTTTGTGACGAAAATAGTGGGTAGATATATTTTCTGTGTACTGTGAATATAAACTTAATATATATTTGTAAATTCGGAAATACGACAATTAAAAAATGTGAATACCGTGATTACCAAATGTCAAATTGATATCGGTAATAAAGATTTCAAGTTTTTTCCATTTTGTTTTAACATTCACTATTTCGAAAAATTTTCTCAAAATTGTTTTTGCATTTATTAAACCAATTGAAATAATACACTTAATAGCGTTGAAAAAGTTTTTTTAATGTTTGGAAGATAATATTCATATATGCACATTGTGAGACGTTGCTGAATGCATTGACATTTCGTCTAAAACTGAGAATACCAAGAATACCTTCAATTTCGGTGAATATCTCAAGTAATATTCCATGTGTCTACCCCCTAGGGTATATCTCCTCCACCTACCTTTGGAGGAAAACTTCTCCCCTCCCATTGCATATATAGAAAATGCTGTTTGAAAAAAATTCGTTACAAAAAAAATGAAAGATCTTAAAACACATCAGGAGACAACAATAACAACGTCAACAACAAAATTGTAATTTCATAAACTCTAATAATATTCTATATACACTTACAAGTTCGTATATGCATGCATGCAATTCGGTGATGCATATAGTGGTCGTCTTAGACAATAGAGTGAGCAGTCAAGCAAACATAATTTATAAAGGAAAGAGAAAGGAACTGTAAACAAAATTTATAAACGACTTTAAATGTGATTTTGACTGCAGTATTCTCTCTCCCTTTTTCTGGAGTGTTATTTCCCATGCATCATATTCGTTTTTTTTGTCGTTTGTTGAATATGGATGTGTGTGTCTTCTATGAAACTTTTCCCAAATATTGAGTTTTTTTTTCCTTCTTCTTCCTTTTGATGAAGACGATGGGTATGAAATTAAAATTCGATTTATTTCGTGTCAGTTTCAATTCATACTTTTTCTCTTCCGTGTTGAAACAATGGAAAGTATCGAATTCACTTCTTACTCTTGATAAGAATAAGGCCAATGCGTTATCTTTTTATCGTTTGAAACATTGTTTTCGATTCATATTCCTTTGTATTGTACAACTTCTTTGTTGGCAATGTGTATAACAGAGTGAAGTCAGTGAACTCTAATTCTCCTTCTCTCTATCTATCTCTCAACGCAAATTTCATGAATTCCAAAATGATTTATTATCTGTCAAATAAGTTTGCGTTAAGTAATTGTTTCGAATAAAAGTTTTGCTTGGCTGTCAAATAATTCTCACACTGTAAGTGGAAATGTAAGGTACAATAGAGATAATGAATAGATTTTGAATTTTTCTTCTCTGCGAGAGAGAAAATATACAACGTCTTTTTCTATGGATGAATTTTTGCGTCCGTTCCATCCGGTTCACCAATTCAAAAATCATGAATTTTTCGACAGAGAATAAAAACATCATGAAGATCATTTGGATTTTGTAGTATGGTATATTTTTCGTATCGACACAATGACACAATGACAACTAGTGTGAGTTGTACATTTGATGCGTTGTCAAGCGTTCAGCTTTTTCCAAGCGTAACCAAAGTTTATGAGCTAAAGTCATGTTTTATGTAAATATGTACTCGACAGAAGAGCCCAAACAACAATTGATTCTATATATATATACACACAAAAAAAACACTCAATATGACACGATTTGACATAAAATTCAGTTTATCCGAAGTCTCATTTATTTTTGGATAAATTTTAGTAAACAATTTTTTTTTTTCAATTTTTTTGTGCGTTTTACCGAGTCTCCGAGAGTTTCATATAAGCCTGCCATGTAACAGCAAAAATAAAGTCGAAAACACGACAAAAATATTTTTCACTTTTTGTGTGCATTATACCGAGTCTCCGAGAGTTTCATATAAGCCTGCCATGTAACAGCAGAAAAGACAGTTGAAAATACGAAAAAAAATTTTTTTCAAATTTTATGTCAAATCGTCTCATATTGAGGTTAGGTGTCTTTTGTGTGTATATATATTTTGTGATTGTCGCATTCTATGCCATAGCTTCAAGCTAATAATATTGTCAATGACACTGAGCTTTTTTTCTTCATTGGTGCGAAAATGTCAAAATGAAGCTGTCTACATGCAAACTCAATGGGCTGATCTTATTGTAGTTATCAGGTTAATTTTAATGACATTGAAGGAAAGGAATGACTATATTGAACAATGTATCTCCCTCTTCCCTTGTCTATCTCGATTTTTATGTGCTGAAAGTTGTGGCGGATGTTGAAGTTTCTTTTCGGTATTTGCATCATCGTTCATTTCATTCTTGCAAATGATGAACATTAGATCATATTTTCGTCTGTGCTTTGTAACAAAATCAAATCGGTCCGCATAATAAACATATGCTCTCGTGTCGAAATATTCTCCTGAATGTGGAAAAGTTATCGAAATACGTGACATGTTTTCTTTGTACATTTTTAAATGCTTTGTCTCTTCGGTGTACAGTGTGGTTCAAAATATAATAATCGATCTGAAAAACAAAAACAAAATGGAAAAAATCTTTTTTTTTGATTAGATTCATATTTACTGATAAAACGTGATATGTAAATAAGATTTAGAATTTTGCAACATATATTATGAAATACCCTGTGTATGCACAGGCACACATCTGCCAGTTGGGGCTGGTACACAATGCATAATCAATTTTTTTATGATATTGCACTGAAAAAGGCCAAGGATTTTCAATCTTCAATAAAAAGCTAAATAGGGAAGGGTAACGAATAATGCAACAACGACACAATTGAGTGACGTGTCTTTTGTATACAAAATGCCTAGTCACTTCTTTCGCTCACCATCAATTGCATTCGTGCTCATGGATTGTGTTAAATAAAATAAAAATAGTTTACCAAATCAGAATGATTCATTCGTTAAAATACGAATATTCGATTTGAAAATGTACACAACAAAACTCTTACTTTCAAAAACCACCATCATCACCGCCACCAATACATTTAACAATTCCCAATGGATTTCAAACGGAACAAAGATATAAATGAAAAACGAAATAATTTTCCGAGACAATTTTTACATAAATTTCAGCTAGACACCGGCAAATCAATATGCTATGACACAGCGATCGATGAACTCCCCAACGTTCCATAAATTTAAAATGCAATGAATATTTAATTATGTTCATTTGAAGTTTTCACGTTCATGTCATAAAATTCTCTCTCTCTCTCTCTCTTTCTTCTCTCGCACATCGAAGCTTATATTACTTACTAGAGAACCGAACGAATGTATGCATGTGTGAAGAAAGTGGTTTTTGGTTTTAAACACGTATCACATCCTGGCTGTACTCTTTTATTCAAGGGGCTTGGGTTGGAGTACAACTTTTACATTAGACTGGTGAGCATTTAGACGGTATGACTAAATAATGTCGAAATGAAAAAAATATCCATTCGGAGGTATTGCCTCAGAAAGCATAGTCCATGAGAAGATGTTGCCTGTCAAACCCCTTGGCAATATAATTTAAAGCCGTGTATTCGTTTTGAGCTCACATCGACAAAGTCTGCTTTGGCCAAATTGTAGCTCGTTAACGTGAATAAGAATATGGTTCTAGAATAAATTGTTGAATTAAATCGATTTACAACACACGGCAATATTCACTAAGCTACTAAGTAGCCAAATCAACCGCACAAATGCTATCGGAATTAAACCGAATTGAAATTTGATTTCATTTCGCTTTGTGGAAAGACACATGATTTTTCGTTTTCTTCATCGATAAATTGGGTTACATGTATTACATCCATAAATAAGTCATAGACTCTATACAAATTGTATGGATGTAAATAGACGATCGGCTTTGTATCTGTAATATATTATAGGCGTGTGTGGGAAAATTCGTGCAAGGGGTCGTATATAATATTCGGAATGTGAAGTCGTATTACGAATAGAGAACAGAGTTCTGGACAAAATCTGAACAAATCAAGAGTCGATAAACAAACGAGAGATCGTTTGGTATGTATTAATTTTGGTTTGGAAAAATGTCCGAATCATGGTTTTGATTGAATTCCCACGTCGCCAAATAGATAGGAGAAATGTGTGTATAATGTTGTGTGTATCGTAACACGCAACCGACAATCGAGCCCTATTTATGTTTATTGGCGTATTGAAAAATCAATCGACCTATAAAACCACCTCTAATTAAAGGCACACATCTATGATGTATGAAACGCTTTTATAAATTCTTTTTGAGTCGAAAAGTTACTTGTTAGCAATATAAACGATAAACCGGTAACGATTCAATCCGAAGCGTATTTTGTTTTAAATGAAATGATGGACACATAACTCGGTTGATCTGTGCAAATGACGTTGAAGCGAACGAGTAATAGTGTGTGCATGTTGTCTATGTGGGAGCTATTGTGTACACAGTCAAAGCGATTAATAATCAGACTATTAAGTTGTACGTTCAATAAAAAAAACCTGTTATTGCTGATTGGAATACAGTTATTCATATACAATTTGTAGGCTTTCCCAATCCTCGCCGAGTCGAAATACAAGGAGAATTGTGTACACCGTTTCCAATCGAATACCAACTGCTTGATTTTCCATTCATTTTATTTGAAGCATATTCGTTGGATGGTCAATGTTTTATTTTACGTTATACTTTTCGTTTCGTCTAGAATTGACGTGTTCCAAATGGATTGATATTTTGATATTGATGTAATTTTTTTAAGGTGATATTTTAAAGTGATCTATATCTTTCTATCTTTTCAAATGAAAAATCAAAAATCGTTAATTAATGTTGTGCAAAAGAAATCATAATTAATTTATTATTATCACAAGTATTCAATTCATTTTGTCGAAAAAAAAATCATTGTGAAATTCATGGATGAATTTGAATAATTTGGAAATCATCCGATTGCAATTGGTCTTTGCTTTAAATTGTATCCAATCCACCTGTTTTATGGTGATTGAATAAAAGTGATGGTGCCAAAGCTATAAGAAATAAATTCAATTCGAATCGTGCATATGCAATTTTTATAACATCCATTAAAGAGTCATAATGAAAACAGTGCATTTTTTTTTTTGCTTTAGGTGGTATAAAACGTCAAGTTCGGTGATATTTGTTCTGTAAATAGGTCTTTGAGTACGTAATTGGAAATAATCTTTGATTATATTAAGAAGCTTTGATTATATGCTATAAAATATCATTAAACGAAACAATTCAAAGTGAATGCACATCTTGCGATTTAAGAGAATTGAACGAGGTTTTGTCATTTCCGGATTGTGTAGTGAATAAAAATTGGTTGACGAAATGGAAATTTGCAATGGTAAACAATATTAATTTATTTTTTGTAATAATTTCGACACATTTTGGCATAATTCAACTGTATTTCAAATATGAGTAGAAAAATTAATGATTGTTTTTGTCGATGATCAAACTCAATACAACTTTTCCGATTGTAAAGTAGCATTTCTCCATTCTGTTGGTTCGATTGCATGCAAGTATGCTTTTTTTTCATCTTTTTCTTCCCTTCATGATTCTGGTTATTGCCCACTGAAAATGGATCACACAAATAAACAAGATTAATGAGCATGATGAAGTTTTAAAGATAAAATCGTTACATTACAACCTAAATCTATTGCAATTGCACGTAAACCATTTATTACGTTTTATAATTTATGATTTCTGCCATCGCTGAAAATGAACAAAATTGAAATGATGTGAATGATGGACTTAAACGTCAAACCGCTCAAATGTCGAGGCGTAATAAATTAAATATTATCGTTGGTTTTATGTGTTAATTCAATTGTTAAAATGTTTCATCAGGTGAAAATTGGCGTTCATCCAACCCTGAAAACAAACGATGAATCTCACAATTGCAATTGCAATTTGTTCATGACCCATGAACTTTTACTTCTAGTTTCACTGCTGTACTTTTCAGCCGATTCGGGTGTACTCATTGTAAAATTCAAACACTAACTACTATAAATACGTATGTTTAATACAATATATCCGTAGTTCGGTTTCAGTGCATACAATACTTGAATGTGGACATGAGAACACTAGAATTTATGTCACTTTGAGAACAAGTTTGACATTACAGAGCTCGACCAGAGCAGGTCAATAATATTTTCGAAAATTGGTTCGGTAGACATTTCTTATCGATTAGCAACCATTATGGTATTTCATTTTTGAATCGCTTAATGGGAGGGAGAGCAAAAGATGTTATTTGATATGGAGAGAACACAGATTTAAATGGTACGCTTCAATTGCATTTGCGAGCAATTCAAATGCATTTCCGAATACGGCATACTTTTGAAGTTGAGAATTTGCAAAGCGAAATCATACACTTTGACAAAGTTCACTGAATAAATGGAGTAAATATACTAATTATTTTTTTAACACGACTCTGTGTAAATTTCATCGAGATATTCTCAAGTTTCATGTTGGGTTGCGCGGTAGTGCAGCATATTCTCGGTGGTTGATATGCCCAAGCTATGTTTATATGAAACTTTAGTTTATTCAGCATGACTCGGCTCGTGGAAATACGCAGCATTTGTGAATGCATTTGTGAATGGGAGAAGTGAAATGGCGTAAAAGAAACACACACATAGAGAGAGATAGAGAGAGAGAGAGTGAGTGAGTGAGAAAATTCCGACACACGGATGGTTCTAATTCAATTCAAATGTACGTTTAGTTTCATAGAGCGGTGTGAAAATGAAATAGTTTTTTTAAATGTACGACGAGTCGACGACAATTACCCAAACATTAATGATCCAACAAAATATGCTTGCCATCTTTTTGAACATCCATGCATTACATGGCATGCACTTTGTCAACTGAATAAATATTTAAAACATTTGTTGAACAAATTCAATACAACTTTCATCAACTTTGTTGGCAATATTTTTAAATTGAATTTTGACATTCATGGGCAATAATCCAAATCTCTACAATCGCGTTCGTAAAGTTTTTTTTTCTGGATAACATACCGCTCTAACGTTTGCATAATTTTGATTGTATTTTCCATAACACAAACAATTACAAGTGACGCGAATAGTTTATGCATGATGTAACAACACACATTCGTTGTTACACACATTGGTTCCGTTGTAGATATGAGAATTCGTTATAAATTATGATAAAGAAATTCTTATTACATTTTGCTTGCTTAATATACTGGCTGATTCGTCGGTTTCAGTGCATATATACATACGGAATGTGGACCGTCCGTTCATTGGTGGCAAAATGTACACATAGCTTACAGCATATGAAGAGAGATACTTGATACATGTACCATAATAGTGTATGTAAACGCATGCAAACGAATTTAATGGCAAAATAAAGACGTCCAACACACACACACACTCTGATATATTCATAAATTTTCGCAATACTGAACGAACGAAAACTGTCCAGTGTCGGTGTGAGATACTTGCAACTCATATTTGTGCTATGTTGACTTATGGCCGGAGTGAAAGTTTATAAAAACCCTAATAAATTAATAGAGAAGAGATATGCTGATCTTGCAGATGGTGATGACCTCGTTAGCAATTTTTATAAGGGCTCAGTTGTACTCATTACAGGTAAATTTACTTAATTTTATTAGATTGTGATTTTTTAAAATAGAAAAACCATTTTAGATCACGCGATGCGTGTTTTTCCTTCTTCTTCATTACAGGAGGTACCGGTTTCATTGGAAAAGTGCTCATCGAGAAATTGCTACGTGTTTTCTCCATAAAACGCATCTATTTGCTGGTGCGTGTTAAAAATAACATGACAGTGGATGAGCGTCTGGAGCATTTCTTTCAAGAATCGGTAAACAAACAAATAGATACATTTCTATTTATAAATAAAATCTTGATAATATTAAACATATATGATTGGAATTGCATTATTCAAAGAAAAAAGATGCACCTGATTCTTACGTATCAAACAGAATTTCAACTGATCACCTTTTTTCGCTCTCTTCTTTGTCTTTTTTCTGCGCTATAGATTTTTGATAGATTACGAAATGAATCGTCCGACGTGATAAAGAATGTGAAAGCAATCGAAGCGAATTTTGAAGCTCACGATTTGAACATTTCTCAGGAAAATAAGGATATCATCTGGGATGAAGTTGATGTACGTGATGCTGTTTATTTTACTAACAAAACATTGACGTTCACATTTTTCACCTTTCGGATGGTGTATCTGTCAGCGTAACAGCTAGTTTTTGAAAATGTCATTGTATGCAACAATCGAAATTGTTGGAAAATAATATTTTTTTGTGTGTTTTGTTCGTTTTTTTTCTTCTTTCTTTGTCTATTGCATAGATTGTTTTCAATGTGGTTGCATCGGTAAAATTCAATGAAAAGCTCCGTGATGCGGTCGAAATCAATGTACTTGGCACAAAAAAAATTTTGGATTTAGTTATGGGAATAAAGAATTTAAAAGTATGTATATGTCACTTCTATGTCAGATTGAAATCGAATGAAAACAATTAGTCATTATTTAAAATGAATAGAGAGCGAAAGCTAAATATATGTTGTTAGCATTTCAATTTATGACAGTTTGATTTCGGTTGAGAATTGCGTTCAAAAAAATCATGTCAATCGATATCAAAACAAAACGCCAATAAAAACGATTTCTAAAACACAAATTTCAATGCCCACGTTGACCCATAATTTCGTTTCAAACATTCAATTTTCCTCTACATTAATATTTATCTTCATAAATTCGAAATACCATAAAATACTAAACGGAAACAAATTATTTGAATTAAATTAACTACTGAAATTCGACTCTCACTCTCAAGCAGAGATAAAAGTTTTATTTCGCTTGATTGTGTTTATTCATTCGGTGTCAAATGGTATTCCGTACAAAATGAAAATGAATGTGGTTTGATTGGTTTGAAACATTGTTTTAACATGAAAATGATAACCATTTCAGGCATTTCTCCATATATCGACGTTATACTCCAATTGTGACCGCAAATTGATTGAAGAGAAGGTTTACGAATCGGATATTGCATATGAAAAAATTATTCAAGTAAGTATATGAGTGTGTGATTTTAGTTGCACGTTGTCATTTTGTCAATGCCAATAAATTTCGAGGGAATTTGAATGAGCACTTGGTGTATGTGGCAGCGGTGTATGTCAATGGGTTTTTGTTGTCAAAATTTTGGTTTTCAATCTTAGAGAATAGTTGCGTTTCAAATCATGACTAACTATTTATGATTGTTTCGCTTGTGTGAGCTTTTGGCTTTGATTTGCATTCGCTGGTCATTACATGGTGTGATACAAGTGATATATCGTCAACCATGCTTCGATGTGGGCCCAAGTTTGATACAACCCATTTCATGTTTTGCACACGATGAATTATTAATTCATGTACAATATCCCAAAGTGCTTGGAAAATCAAATGCTCTCTATTGATTGAATGAGGTTGTAACAGTGGCATTATATCAAATATATTGTAGATGCTGCAATCTCCACTTTGACGATGAACTAAATCACGGTTTACACTGATATTATGTGATTTTTTTAGTTATTTTGATAAAAAACACGATTATTCTGATATTGTTGAATATATTTTAACAACAATTATTATTTAATATTATTCGGAAAACATTTTCGGTTTCATTTATAGATCACTAGAATTTTAGATGATTCACATTTGGAAAAAATTCATCATTGCCTTATTGGGCGTATGCCAAATACATATACAATGACAAAACAATGTTCGGAAAATTTAGTTAATCATAAAGCGCATGGTTTACCAGCTGGCATATTCAGGCCCCCAATTGTTCTTTCAACATACAAAGAACCAGTAAGACAAAGAATTTTATAAGTCTATTCCATTGTATTCGTTTGAATACGAGAATATTTTTATGATTAAATTCGTTGCGGACTCAATCGTACATGAAATCAAATGATATTGGATGGTGCGGACGATTGAGATTCGCATAAAAATGTGTCTCCATATTCTGTGTTAAATTTTGAATTCCATTCAAAGGTGGCCGGTTGGACTGACAATTTATATGGACCTAGCGGCATCTGTGCTGGCACCGTTCGTGGCATGGTACACGTTATTTTTGGTAATGGAAACAAAAAAGCCAATCTTGTTCCAGCTGATTATTGTGTAAATGCTATGATATCATCTGCATGGGACACCAATCGACGGTAAGTTATATCAAGTATTAAAGTTCATTTTCTACACCTAAAAATAGATTCAGTAGTTCAAGTGAAAATGTAAAAATAGAAATATTTTAAATGCAGTCAAACACTTACATTTTTATGTCGGTCAATTTGACCTTTTCTAACTGTATGGGTCTTTCGTGTGTAAGACTCTCACAGTAAGAGGAGTATGTGTGTGTGCTTGATATATATATCAAAGTAGACTCCTTATTTGAGCACACTTTTCATCACGGAATAATAAAATTCACAAATTACGTCAGTAGATTCGACGTCAATTTCTCTTAATGTCAATAGTTTAATAGCTACGTCAATTTGAATGTCACTTACCTTTAATACTCCGTGAACGAAAACTTCATTAAATGATTACCTATTTAGCATAGAGAATGAACTTCAATGAAGCTCTATTCTGACGTATTACGTACGAAGAACACCTGAGTTATTTTGAGTGGATTTTTGATATGAATGACTCAATTAGTGTAATGCATCTGAAGATAGTTTATAATATAAACACCTTCAAGATGATTCATGTTCTCATATAAACATTTTTAGAGCTTTAGTCCAGTGAATCTGGTTTTGCAATTGCGTGTTTTATATAAAACTGTTTTGTTTTTTGTTCACAGTTTCAAATTACGAATGGAAAATCACACTGAAATACCTGTTTACAACTATATTTATGATAAAAATAATTTAACTTGGGGCAAATATATGAATTCGGTGCGGAAAGGACTGCATGAGCCATTGAATAAAGCTGTCTGGTAATAAATATAAAAGTACAATTTTATTGCACATTTTACAAATCAAAAAGTATTGTCAGATTTGAAAGAAGAATAAAAAAAACGCATCAATAAAGAAAAAAACGGCAGCGATGCATCTAGATTAAAAATTGTTTTACGTTTATCAAAGGCAATGCGAATATAAAGAGTCTGGATTTTCAAATAATAGAATGCTTTACAACTTTGTTGATTTTTTTATTTCTTAATATTTTGACGTGTCATTTTGTTTGGTTCAGTGCTGTGTGACTCAAGAATGTCCGTTATTTATCTTGTCAGGTACTATTCGTACATAATTATATGGTGGAAGCCGCTTTTCAATGTATGCGATATAATTTTTCATGCTGTGCCAGCCTATATAATGGACCTGATAGCTGCTGTCACTGGAAAGAAACGAAAGTAAATTATGATCAAAGCATTTTGTTTTTGTGAATATAACTGACAGATTCGTATTTTATTAATCTTTTTTTTTTCGTTGTCTACCTGTAGGTATGCCAAGAATTATCAAAAGCTATATCGTGTTTTATCTATGATGTCGTTCTTTGGATTACGTGAGTGGAAATTTTGTAATAAAAATATCGATCAATTGTCTACGCTGTTGAAGTCACAGGAAACGCTTCAATCACAAAAACATAATGATGCAACTGAATTGATTCGATGGCAAAATGGCATGAACTCAATGACAACGACGACTACATACAAAAATGGCATTATCAACGGAATTTGTACAACTGACAAACAATTCAATTGCAGAACACAAAATTTTCTTGAATTCGATATGCAAACCATCAATTGGGATGAATATTTTTTTCATTATTTGCCCGGCATTAAAAAGTATTTCTTTAAAGAGCCCGTACCGGCCAACAAAAATTGTATCAAACATTATGGCAGGTATGTACATACAGAAAACAGTTGATAAACTGTAATTTTCCAAGTTTCATTAACGGTTTGTATCAAAAACAACATTTCAGATTAAAAATCATGCATATTTTATTAAAGTCAACCGCATATATGCTTTTTTTGTTCTTGAGCAGTTCGGCAGCTTTTAAATACTTACTTTCTCATCTATACTCGATGTAAAATGGATTTTGTTTGAGACTTTAATTTTATGTTCGAACTTAATCTTCACAAGACATATTTGTGTAAATGATAGACTCCCACTCACAATAAATGTAACGTAATTGTTTAATCATTTTGAGAGAATGCATCTGACTGAATTCACACGATTTATTTGAAAATTGTTGAATATTTGGTGTAATTTGCGGAATTTATTTACTTCATGATAAATGGATTAAATTAAATACCTTGGTTATTTTCAATAAAATATGTGGGCGAAATACTCAGTGGCCAGCGATTGTTGAATATTCCATAATTCAGTCATATTCATTCTCTGATATAATTTTTAAAAAGACATAAGTTTAAGTGTGCAATACATATTTGATGGTCAATTGTACAAGTATTTGGCAATTTTGTGTGAATTATACTTGAAAACAAAAGTTGTTGTAAAATTTCAATTTAAAGTTATAGGGTTTAATGAATTTCCCCCAATTTAAACTTTAATTTTATAATCAAAAGATTAAGAGACGATGAAAGTAATTTCATTATCCTGAATTAGGGAATTTTAATTGAGTTTTTTTCATGCTAGCTTTTTCTTGAAATCAAAAGGGAATAATATATTGAGCTTTGGGAGATGAAAAAAGCTCCAAAAAGTGTCGAAAATGAAAACAAAGCTTTTGTTCAACGCAAGCTTTCTAAGTTTTTTTTTAAATGTGACTTTGCCAGAAGTGGAGCTTACTTTTCAAAATGCGTACTTGTAAGAATTGAAATTTATTTGAAGAAAAATGAAGAAACAAATGGAGTTATAACTTTATTTCAATTGGTATGTTTCACATTGTTTTGAGGAACATTAACGTTGATCCTTCAGTAAAATGACATTTCTTTAAAAATATTTACCCAAACTTAAATAATTAATTCTATTTATGGAATAAATTAAGGAGCGAAAATTTTCATTTTTTTTTTTGTTTAAAAAAACCTTTCATCCGACCATTTCAAAAAATTAATACTAAACTTAAGATCGACATTAAAAATTAAACATTTTCTTTATATTTATTAATATAGATTTATACTGTTTATGTTGATTTAGATAAAAACCAAACATACATTTTTAATAAACTGACATAGATAAAAAAATATATGTACATCATACATACATAACCTCTTTTGCTTTATCCAATAACCATTTGTCACTGAATGATTCTATAAATTCAAATGGTTTCACGAATGTGTTGTATATATGTATTGTGTGGGATTGGACCCCGTCAAACTAACAAATAAAATTATGATTTCTCTGTGTGTTTTTTTTGGAACATCTTAAACCTCCAACATCAATACTTTGAATTTAAAAAAAAGTAGAGTGGAGTGGGGTAGTGGTAGATGTAGAGAAAAAAGACTTGGTACCCATCGATAGATTCAAAATAAAAAAATCACCATCGCGGTGTTGAAAAATTCTTTACATAATAAATTGTTCATTGAAATCACAGATTAATATCGTTTTTATATTTGCTCAATGATATACATGAATTGTTGAAACCATGCAAATAGAAATTGTCGTTTGGCATAGTTTCACCATTTGTATTTGCATTGCAGTTATTATAAATGTTATTGATGCGAATAATCTCATTTCGAAAATCGGTATCATCACCATCATTATCATCGTCATCATCATCAGCAGCAACAATATCGGCGGATTCATCGTTCTTAAATTTGTTGGCACTACATTCGGGCTTACATAAATTTATTTGATCCCATTCGGTTGTTGGTTTTGTTGACATCCGGCATAATTCACTGTCGAAAATATTATTATCTTTGCAAATTGGTTTTCGACCCTGACAACAACAACAATGTTTTGCTGTGTCATGCGAATAAATAGTGGCTGTTTTCATGTTGTTTGTTGTTAATGGTTCGAGCAATGTATTTTTATTGTTTTGCTCAATTGTTGTTGTCTTCTTCATTGCGGTTGTTGTACAACTTGGATGATCATTGCCCTTGCAATAGATCTTTGAAAAACAAACACATTTTTTATCCTGCCATTCGACAACCGTACTGTTGGCTACAACTGGTGACTGATTAAATGGCCACGATTTCGTCCAATTATGATTTCCGTTCACTATATTATTATTCTTAACCGATGGCGTATCATTGGCAATACGGAGCGCATTATAATGTTGCAATGAATCATTTCCGCCAACAATGCGTTGTGGTATCATGAATTTTGCTTTTGTCGATGTTGTCGTATAATTGGAACGAATTGAACTAGCACGTGTATACATGGAAACATTCTTTTCGCTAACATCCGTGTGCTCGAATCTTAGGCGAAATAAAGGAAAACGTCGCCGAAATTCACGCTTAAATTTTTCCTATGAATAATAAAAGAAATCAAACAAATATTATTTCATCAACAAACCGGTATCGATCGATGTTGTTTCAATTGATGCATTTCAAATAATAACATACATCCATAGAA
Organism: Contarinia nasturtii; assembly: GCF_009176525.2. Taxonomy (NCBI): domain Eukaryota; kingdom Metazoa; phylum Arthropoda; class Insecta; order Diptera; family Cecidomyiidae; genus Contarinia; species Contarinia nasturtii. The sequence continues at coordinate 4,429,068 of NW_022198708.1, forward strand.
AAATAGAAAAACTTACATTATAAATGCCATAAATGAATGGATTGTAACAACTGTTGCTCATTGCCAACCAATCACAGCAAAACCATAGGATATTTATATACTTATACGTGTTGACACCGTCCCACGTAACATATAAAATATTGTACAGTTGCAAGGGAAACCAGCAAATTCCAAACAATAACACCACAATAATTAACATTTTAATCACCTGAAAATGAAAAAAGAAAAAAAATTTAAATGTCATTGTTGACCATTTAATAGTGAATGTGAACGAAACAAATGTAAAACACAAATTTCACCGATATTTGTCAACAATGGAAACAATTTATATTTTCTTACTCGTTTTTTGTTTCGCATAAGTGTAATATCACGTGTATCCTGAGCATTTCCCGGCGTTTTTGAACCCCATAAACGAATTGCCATTTGAATGTATACAAAACTGATAACGCCAAATGGAATGAAATACTAAGCATTGGATAAAACAAATAAAAATCAATCATTTATCAAATTGACGTTTACTTTTGTAGATATTTGAAAGAGACGCGTTTTTTTTAATTTTTGAACAGTTTGATTTTCATAATATTACAGTTCGGTATTATGAAACAATTAGTAAAAAAAAAATGAATGATATACTCTGTGCAAACAAAAACCATCTTACAATGTCTTACATCCATCTTCGACAATGCTTCTAATCTATCGAAAAATCCATTACATTTCAGTTCACATGAATGGACGCTTTTTGAATGTCAGTCTTTATGATGGTAATAAGTAATGGAATCCATTCATAAAATGAGTTGAATAATTTCATAATCGGTCTGGACACTGACATTTATTCGGTATAAATCAAAATGCATATGTAACATCATACACATGTTAAATGATTTTCAATACGCCGAAATAGACTAGAAGAAGTCGAAATGAATATAGAACATTCTATATTGAATTTTTGTTACGAAATTGTGTTTTTGTTTATAAAATTGCATAACAATTTCTAAGAAATTAAATTGAATAACAATTTTATGAAAACAAAATCATAACAGTTTAAACAAAAGCTTATTTTCGTCATGTCAACGCTCGAATTTTCGAATGACAACAAACAATTTCATAAAAAATTATTGGAAAATATTTTCATTATTCGATACAATATTTATTAAAAATTTACGCAATTATTCAAACATTTCACATGATATTCGCTTCAAGGAATTCAATGAAGAATGTTGATTTCATAACAGAACAATTCGGTACAAACCTGTACGAACACCAAATAGTATCGATATTGTTTGAATTTATCCGCTTGCATATTATCAGAATCACAGAATGGATACTCGAACTCTTGACTAGTTTTGTCTGGCACTGTGAAAAAGCAATAAACATAATAGGAAACTTATTATCCGGAAGAAAAAAAATGCTCCAACTGACAATGTTGTTGGAATGTTTAATAAAACATAAATTTTTTATGATATGTTGCAAAGATACATATAAAATAACATATATAATCCACTTACACACTTGAACTCTTTTCTCCGTGACAACTCGCAATGCAATCGCCATTGGAACAGAAAATGCTAACGAAATTACCCAAATGAATGCGATTATGATTTTGGAAATATAACGAGGCGGACGAGCTCTGAAATTTGGAGTAAAAAAAAAATCATGAAAATCTCAGTTAACTTAATAAACATAAACAAATTATTGTATTCTATCTTTCTTCCGCCTCTCGTTTGCCATTTTTATGAATGAAAAAAATATTTATTCAAAAATCAAGTCGGTCAGTCATGAGCGGAAAATGTTGTTTGTTATGAGTGGTAAATGGAGAAAATTATTACCTTCAATAATATTTATCATGACGGAACTTTCAATCAGATATTATAGGCACGAAAAGACATAAAAACACATACCGCAAATAGGGAGAGAACGGAATCCAATTGATGCAGAAAAAAAAATATATATGCTACAAACATATATCACATGCGAATGCGTAGGTTACGCATCGATTGAATCACGTTTTGTTTATATATGTCATTGGTCAAATTGAAGTTCAATGCACACAGTATGTGGTGTATCACTAACGCAAAATGACTCTATTCAGAAAATTTATTACCGTTTATATTGCACACAAATTGTTCCGCTTTAACGATATGCTATTAGATTTACTTATATCATACATATAAATTATATGTGGGATTGTTTTTTTTCTCTATTTGATGGTGAATAATGATTCGATAATCTTTAAATTTGCTCGAACCATGTGCAATCGACATTTAGACAAAAAATCGAATGTATTTGAATTTTCTATTGAAGTCAACCGAAAACTTTACCCGGACCGATTCAAAGCTCAATTGAATTCGCTCCAATTCAATTTTTAAAAATATATATTATCCACCAATACGATAGCATAAGCTAATACGCAAAATTCATTTTTGCTTCTATGCAGTCTTTCCAAACCATTATTATTCCTATGGGGAATTACATATTCGTATTCCCTATGAAAAAAATTATTTATAAAGTCTCTACATCATAACCTTAATATATCATCGATCTGAGAGAAAATAATAAGAAACGAAGTTGTCATTCATTTTCACGTTGTGAAGTCGATTTTTTTTTTGAAATTTTGAGCATAAATATTTCCAGGTAAGTAACGAATTTTTAAATGTCTAAAATTAACATGGATAAAAATATATTGATATAAATATAAATTATATGATTAAAAACCAACGATAAGTTCATCTAATTAAATTTACATTTGAAATTAAAAAAAGGTTCCATATTTTTAAAAGTTTCCATTCAAATTGAACGGTGTGTGCCGTTCAAAATGTGAACCAGTATTCATACAATGCACATAGTCACTGTGAATGAGTCGCTGTGAATGAGTCGCTGTGAATGAACTGTCAAATAAATGGTACACATTCACAACGCACGAGCACTAAATACTCTTTACAATTTAATAAATTTCTCGTTGAATAAACTTTTTCGAATGAAAATAGTTCAAGTGAGTATTTTTTTCTAAAGATGTTTGTTTTATTTATTGTTACCGATACGTTCGAATTTCGCTTGAACATTTTGTGTGCTTTTTCGGCCCCTTTTGTTTACATCATGAAAATTTCTTTAGAAATGTTTATTTTCTCATTCGACCAAATATATTCAGCAATAAATATGTCTTTATATGATTGCGATTCGAAGATAGAGAGAGAAGGCTCAGAATGTTTAATTGTGATATTGAGCGAAAATTTTGTTTTTTTTTGATGATTTGACAAGATAAGTTTTTGAATTGAAGCGCGAATGTTATATTGAAATTTGACAGCAGCGCCTCTAATGGTCGGTCATTCAATCTTGTCATATTTGACATTTATTCCTTGCAATATTAGTAATACTTCTGTTCTGTGTTCGCACTTGTAAATAACAAAAACTCAAACAAGAGACGAAGAAAAACAGGCAACAATTTAAATAAACAAGCAACTATATACCGCATTATACATAAATTAAATTTTGTACATAAGTGATTGGACGGTGGAAATTTGATTGAAATCGGCTCATTTATAAATCAAATGACGCTGGAAGTAAACAAGTTAACAAATGATCCGACAGCAGCATGGCGAGAAATGGCCAAAACGCAACGTGTTATCAAAATTACAATGAAACCGCCGAATCCAGAAGTACCAAATAATAAAGTGCGTGTTGTTTGCATGAGTGATACACATTCATTGACGCCACACATTAAATTCGATATACCCGATGGTGAATATTTCCGAATTGTTTATCTTTATCGGCTGTCTGACAAATATAAATGCCGTTCAACGAAATTCTTTCATTTAAAATGTGAATTCTATTAAATTATACAATTTCAGGTGACATTTTTATACATGCCGGTGATTTTACAAAGTGTGGACGAAAAGAGGAAGTCATTGAATTTAATACATGGATTGGTAGGTGTTTTATCGGCCGATTTATTTTCTATTCATTCCATCTAATGCATGGTAAAATTGTGATTCACAGGACAATTGCCACATAAACATAAGCTAGTGATTGCGGGCAATCATGAGCTAAGTTTTGATCAAACGTTTACACATCCATTTCAAAATTTATCGAGTGGAGCTGATAAAGATCGTCGCTTACATACAGGTACATCGATCCTGGACGAAATACCAACATTGGGTAATTCAAAAGAAAGTCTAACAGCAGCCGTACAAACCGAAAATGTTCGACAGTATTTGACCAATTGTACGTATCTACAAGATGAATTAATTAAAATTTATGGATTAAATATATACGGAACGCCATGGCAACCAGAATTCTGTAAGTGGGCATTTAATGTTCCACGCGGTAATGATTGCTTAGAGAAATGGAATTTGATACCATCAAATATTGATGTACTAATTAGTCATACACCACCGCTGGGCCATGGTGATCTATGTTGTACCAATGTTCGAGCTGGTTGTGTTGAATTGCTGGCAACAGTGCAACAACGTGTCAAACCAAAATATCATATTTTTGGCCATGTTCATGAAGGCTACGGCATTACCTCCGATGGAAAAATAATTTTTATAAACGCATCTACATGCGACATCAATTACTTGCCACACAATCATCCCATTGTATTCGATATTACGCTACCGCCCGGTGTTAGCAAAGATGATTAATGCATCATTTATCGCTTCTGCTTTTGATTCAGACCAAAATCGAATCCTCACTATTATAATACCGCCGAGAGTCTTTAGTTTGAGTTTAAAGTTCTTTTTTTTAAATAGACTTGAAAAAACAGTCTAAGTGATTCGCTCAATATGTTATATTTGTATTTTATAGTATGTTTCTTCTGTATTTTAAATTGATGTAACGCTTTCAATTTAAATAACGAAAAAAAGACAGAATTCGCCAATTGTATTTATTTTAAAAGAAATGAGACAAAAATTTCGAAAATTTCATAATGAACACAATAAATTGTAATTAAATATTAGAAACCTTATTAAATAAATCGACAAAAACAAAAAATTTGGTAAAGAAAATGGTATTTCTTTCTATTTATTTTCTTTCGAATTTTACTTATAACCAAAATCATTTTTGGATGAAAAGTACGAACAGTGTTTAATAACCAACATTTTATGTTCATGTACGTTAGATACTTTTTTCAATTGTATTTGATACGCACGAATACCGTTTCCTACGCGGTCAAACGTCTTTGCTATTAGATAACTCGAATAATTTATAAGATCTTATAGTCAAGTCTTACTTCAAGCTTTAATGGAAGCATCCCGAATGTATGGCGCTGATTTAAAATATTTTCAAATTTTTCGCATAATGAGCACATGTAGGTATGTAAACCTTGTTTTTGAAGGTGGGATGTCATCATAACGGTTCGAATAAAATACGAGCGTAGGTTTTTACCAAATGGCAGACCGCAAGGGTACAATTAGATTTGCCGCCTGCGTAAGTAAAGACGTGACGTCCTTTTCCTTTATTCTGTCTCAATAATTTACTTTTCGTGGACTCGTATAGTAATGAGAATAGGAGAGATAAAAAACATGTTGATACAGGCACTTCATATAAAATTTAGCAATCATATTTTATTTCAGACGCATATCAGCACGCCAAAATATGTTTATATGAGGCAACAAGATAAGAAGAAAAAAAAGAAATTATCGCATTGTTTCGAATATTGGTTAAAATATTAATGACAAAAGCGAACCCATAAGAGGCCGAATTTTTCCATTATTATTACTTTTCCGCACACACCTAGTATGTAAGGTAAAGTATTGGAGTCGGTCGAAAAATTAACACCCATCAAAAATGTGTTTTCTGTGTGTTTTTGGGGCCAGGGAACACGAATCTTGCGTTTTTTGATGTCCGAATGTATGTGCGTACCCTGTACACTGTACGCAAAAATTTGTTAACACGATAACTTTCAAACAAGAAAAGTAATTCAAAATGCCGAGGAATAGAAACCATTAGATTTTGAGCGACTTTGCTTGATAAAGTGACTTGTCATGTCTGGTGTGATGATATGTATTGGGGGTTTTTGGGTACGAGAAAACCGAATATGACGTTAGTTTTGCGATACAAATAATTTTCGACACACTTTTCATACAAAATTCTCAAAAAATTGAATTTTTGTATAGAAACCATGCATGTATGATATCGTAATGAGCTGAAACTTTGCACAGGTTATTTTTTTCACACACCAAATAACATTCCGAAGGTTTGAAGAGATTTCAATGCATAATAAGGGTCCTCCCGAACAAAATTTTGGATTTTTTGCTCAAAAACGAAAATTTTGTATGGAAGGTACCACTCAATTGTATTGAAATTTCTTCAAACTTTCAGAATGTTAACTTTTTGTGAAGAAAATAACATCTGCAAATTTTCACATGATTACGATATCATACGAGCATCGAAAAGTCTATCAAAAATTATTTGTATCGCAAAACTTATATCAGTTTTCTCATGAATTCATATTTACGGTAAAAAATGCGTAATATATGCCTGTTGTGGATCACAGTGCGGAAAAGTTCATCTTACGGATGTAAGACATTTTATTATTTTTTTTTTGAAAAGCTGCCGGTTTGCAAAGATGCCGACAATTTGTCGTTTTTTGTTGTTGTTTTCTTTTTGTTTGTTCGTGAAATGTGACGCATGTTCCACTAAATCAAATCTAAAACGAACAAAAGCATTCGTCACATCATTTTTATAATATTGTCACGTATAATATCAGAGACCCAGAATATCTCATCTTCAATCACTAAGTGTCAAACATACACAAAAATACGAAGAAAAGAAACAACGATATTTGAACATCAGTTTGAAATCAACTGGTGGATTTAAACATTTCGAACTCTTCTCTGCTCTTGATTCTCGGAAGTAACAAAATTGTTTCGCACTTTCGTGATTTATTTTTGAACAATGTTAAAAGTGAAAATCAAAATCTACTGAGCAATTACGGTATAATCTCCTTAATTAGTGCGCTCCAATCGTCTTTGAAACGAGGACTTTCTTTTCTATTTCTATCGATTACTTTTTTCGTTTTTTAATTTCATTTATTGTATTCAGTACTAAACAGGAAAGAAAAGCTCGTGATTTGTCTGCGTTTCTTCGTGTTTCATAAGTAACAACAACACCATTGTCCTTCTGAGTTGCTCTATCTACTTTAAATTCAAATGCGCGAATGATATGCTGAGAATGTGATTGAATTTAAATTAGATATTGATGGATTGCATTTGTCGATGTACAAAAAGGAAATTATAATTGATGAAAAATGCAAAACTAAGTGTGTTCATAATATGTCATACCAGCAAATCTAATGCCCATCGTCTCAGGGGATTCGTTCTCTACAACCTAGAGAACAGAGTCTATGTGTCTACATAAATCTTGCTTAATGTGTATACACTTTACCGATATTTTTCTCTTTTGTTTTCATTTTAAAATTTGATTTCAAAATTCAGAAAAGCTTTTTATTAGTCATGTTTTTCGCTTCATCCACTTAAAATAGATCCGATTTATCTTTGTTGTTCATTTTTTATACGTTTCGTTCTATTTTCTGTTGTTTGTTTACGTGTGTGTGTGTGTGCTTACGTGTGAGATAAGTTTGCAATTTCATTCAATAGGCATATATTGTACAGCGCAATATATTGAAGGTCGTAAACATTATATATGTCTTTTTAATAAGTGCGAACATTCGTGAAATTTTCAATAAAAGCATCGTGATCGACATTGACTGGTGCCATTGTATTATATTTTTATCTTAAAAAATATGTTTTTCGCGCCGTTCACTCCATTTTTCGGACGTTAATTTGTAAATAATCTTTGATGTTTACTTGCGACCAGAGACAGATAAAGCGTGTTAAGTACATATAATGTTACTGTTATTCAGTTATTCAATGCACACAAACGATAATCCACGATAATCAAAATAAATGATAAAAGCTAACACTCAAATCTCAATCCATTTGAAGTATTAATGACTGTTTTGTTTTACATTTTAGACCAATTTCGATCAAGTTTGTCAAAAGGAAACATTACACTTACTCATAGCTGGGCAGACAGGGGGGGATTATCCCCTTCTGAGGCATCGAATTTTTGCGTTACCCCTTTACAAAATTCATGATTTTTGATAGAATTTTTCTCATTTTGCTAGGGTTTTTGGATCATAGATGAAATTTTCCTATTTTGCTCCCCCCCTCCTGAGTTTTTCAGTCTGCCCAGCTATGCACTTACTACAATTTGCACAACGCATAAAATAGTGAATTCTAAATCAACAATTAGACGAAGGATAAAAATAAATCATTTTATACCATCTTGTATTATATAATTACCACACTGGAACAACCAAAAAAATTCAAAAACGACATCACAATTGATTGTTGTCGTAACGAATGCGAAAAACGTAGATATACATGCCACCCATTCAAATCACATTCCGTTGTATCCATACACGTCTCTATTATAAGTGCTTATTTCTGTTTTTCAAACTTTTTATGTCAGACCTCATTTAACCGGTGCCGTTTTACCGTACCATATGCGTACACGTAATGATGGGATGCATGAATATAAAAAATAATATCAACGGTTGGCCATAACTTAATCTAGTACTTGTGCTAGTAAATATGGATTTAGTGAGGGGTCTCCTTTTTTTCAATAAAAATAATCATCAAAAATGAGCTGACAGTTTGCCAGAAGATATTTGGTCGAAATGATTGGCCAACGCGACTTTGACCTTAGGGCACAGGATAAAAGCGATTTGGTCATAGTTTTTTTACTTTTGTTGACATTGAATCCAATGTTGGCAATAGGCATTTAATATTTGATCGTTTTCAGCTCAAATGAAATAAAAAATGTTATCGCTTTAATATTAAAAATTCAAATTTACGAAAAAGATTTTTTTTGAAATTGCAAAATGGAATAGACACATATTTACAAAATTGTGAGAGATTTTCTAGGAAGAATAAAAAAATTGATGTGAAAATAAAACGAGAGATGTGGATATTTCTCCTCAGTGTGTGCATGTAGATTTATTCAGTTTAACAGAGGACACACAAACATTGAGTAAAAAAACACCACATTTCAAATTAATTAGGAAGTCGTGTCAATTAAAAAGAAATGAAAAAAAAAATTGTTTAAAACTTTTATTCCATAAAACGACAATTTAAAAAAAAATTAATCAAAACCATAGGAGAAAGATGTGATGGAAATGGCCTCTTTCTTTTTCATATATCGCTCAGTCAGATGTGATATTTCATATGTATGAAAGTATCTCAGTCTGTTTAAAACAAAAAAAAAAAAATAGCGGAGAAAATATATGCTGTTTTACTTCATGAGCTTTTTCTTCATTAGTCTTCAATAAATTGGATGAAATAAAATTAGAAGTCTCGTTGTCTGTTGTTTGTTTTTGACTGCTTTTTAGTACTTCAAAAGTTCATGTTCATCCGAAGATATAAAAAGAAGATTAAGATCAACGGATGTAATACATTGCCATAATGGCTTGTTCAATTTGGTTTCTCTCTGGAAGTTTTTTTGTCGATGTCATAACTTGAAATTGTTGGTGATTTTTTACTTCAAATAGAAACATTAGAGATAATTATGTTATTTTCAGATTATAGTTACAGTGGCTGAAGCGGCACAGAGAACAAAATAAATCTCAGATAATGTGTGACTCCCAATGTGTATGCATCCATAATTTGAGTATTCAAAATGAAAATCCACAATAATTTCAAATTATGGCATCGGCCAAAAAAATTCCAGAGAAAAAAATGAACAAACCACAGCTACATGTAGTATCAAGAATTTATGTCAATGATTTTTGGCGCCACAAAAAAATAATACCACTGTGACTGACTGACAGTATATAATACATATTGTGTTGAGTGACTGACATATAATATCATTAGACGTTTGCATGATATAATCACTCCAAACAACTATTGAAAGTGACGGGATGTTTTTTGAATATCACTGTTTTTTTTTTAACTTTTGTAAACTATTTGACAATATCATGTACATATCTTTTTAATGCAAATAGTTTTTGAAATTCTATTTATGATTCCAACTATGATATGGTCGCATTCAACTCACTATCATCATACATCAATCATAATTAAATTACAAAAGACGTAATCTTTAGAAAACTTTATACTTGAAGATGTCTAATGCAATCATAAATTGATATAATGTAGGCGTTATAGCTCATAGCTATTATGTAAATTTGCTTTGACTTATAATATTTATTAAGAGAGCCTGGATAATTTTTTGCTGTCACTCATAAAGAGAATATATGAAAAATGATAAAGTCTACATCAAATCCAGGAAGTAAAAGCTCCAAATGAGATGATGACATAAGTAAAAATAAGGAATGCCTTTGAATAAATATATATAAGTCGATGTTTGGCAAATGTATTTCTGGAGACATAATAAGGTTGTTTTTTTTTTTGTTATTGAATTATATACAGTGAATCTAATTTTTTTGATAGACAAAATAACAAGCAAAGTAAGCAGAGAAACTCTCCACTAACATAGGATTCATATACGAATGGCGTGTGAGTGGAGTGTGTCATGCAAAATTTTGTCTACCAAAAATATTAGATTCACTGTATAAATATTTAAATACGATTATGAAATAAGATCATTATCATGCCTTAAATATGAACGGCATTTCAATTGAGCAAGATGCCACCTTGTAAACATATTTCGGTGATTTAATATATCATCCAACATTTGTGATGATATATTGACTAGAAAATTACAAATTTACTGTTTATTTGCATGTAATGTTTGTTTCTTTTCATAAAAAAGCCATTTTCATTTAGTTTCCGCACTCTCTATAACGTAGCGTTAAATCTATATATATACAAATAAAATTCATCATCATAAATTAAGTATGGTAAGTTATTATCAAATAAAAAACCTCTATCGAGGTGAAGAACGAGTGACGAAACCAAAATTTGAAACACAAAATTTCTGATATCAATTTTGTGACGAAAATAGTTGGTAGATATATTTTCTGTGTACTGTGAATATAAACTTAATATACATTTGTATATTCAAAACGTTGCAGAAATTCTCTCCTTTTTAATTTGAGTTCATACTGACGCAATGGGGCAACGTTCCGATAACGTTATCTACGCGTTGCCGATGATGATGTGTAAATCTTAGTAAAAAAAGTCTTAGTTTTTTGTGTACTTTAATCCCAGAAAGTTTCAAAAAGATCAGAAACAACTACGCAAAATCGCGGACAGATATACCAAATGAATTTTATAGAAAAATATAGAAAAATCATATTTCATTTTTAAAATTAATTTTTTTTCGAACGGATTGATCGATTTCGACGTTTGAGGTATTGTTATTTTCAAACTTTTATATTTTTTCTTGATCTATAGCCCAAGGGCTTTCCAACCATACATCAACCGTGGCCAACGGCCTTCTAGGTCTTCATTTCGTATATTACGCGTGTATATATAGCGAGTTCGACTTTTCAACACAATAATGTAGTTTCGTCACTCGCGCGAACTGCCGTCCGCTGTGATTATATTAAGCTTATTCGTACAATCCACAGACAGGATAAAAGAGCTTCAACATGAAGCAATAGAAAAAAATATGAATGGAGCCGAAAATAGAATTCTGACTTCACAAAAAATAACCTGTTATTTCAGTGAGCACGAGTTTGTAAAAATGAAAAGACATCAAAATAAAAGCCTCTTTCGATGCAAACAATCTTAATGTACATCCCACTGTTCATCTTTGTCATTGTCAGTATACTTAAAAAAGCAATGAAAACGAGAGAGGAAAAAATGTCATAGATGCATACATTAAATTCTTAAATCGCATCTACATACAATCGATAGCGCATTTGACGAATTTTTGCTCTTTGAAATTTTCCTCTCTCCATCAATTGAAATGGGAATGTTGTTGGGTCTGTGTATCTTTTAATATATTTGCTAGTATTTTTATACAACTTTTAAATAAATACCAAGGCAAGATCAAGTCACTCAAATGAATAATGTTTTCTTTGACAGTTTTTTTTTAAATCAATCATGGCCACAAATGCCATGAATATTTGTTAGATTCAAAGCTAATGAAACTGACATCAATGAAGCCGTTTTTATGAACGAGTGCATATTTGCAGGAAATCTGTATTGATAACATTCAATAAGCTAACAATATAGCTCAATTTCCCAAGTCTCGACTTTCATTTTTTTTCATTCTTTGATTTGTCAAAGATAAAAAATAAACCTTCGATTCTATAACGTATTTGTCAAATTCCACGCAAAAAAAATGTTAAGCATATTTTTTCACGAAACTTTCCATCGAATTTTGAGCCTCTGCAACATTGACGGATATTTCTATTATTTATTAATCTTAGCCAAGTTTAAACAGTTTACTCTCAATTTTTTATCATGGTAAACGCAATTTCATCATACAATTGTTTATATCAAAAACCCGATATTATTACCACACGATTATCGTAGAGATTATCAGTAATCAAATAACAAATACTTCCAAATAAAAGTTCCATTCTTTCCTTCGTCTTTCCTTTTCAAAATTCACGCTTATGCAATATTATTGTTGCATAAGACGGCTGTATCAACAAAAAGTATTCAAACATGGCGCGGTGATTACAATAGTGAAAAGTGAAAACAATAGCGATTGCAGAAATGTAAGCTCTTTTCCTTGTCGTAATATGCGCAGTATTTTATCCAAAACGAACGATATGAGAGAAATGTTAATTTAAATATATGCATTTTGGAGCGCATAATTTATTGTATTATTAAGATCTTTTTTGTATTTCTATAATGAGCTACTGTACTGTCAAGTATCTGAGTTCAAGTGTTTGATTTTCTTCTAAGCGCGTGCACGTGTTTGCAATAATTTCGTCTTTTGAGTTTCAAAAATTGAGCGGAATTAAATCTGCCAATGAATCGAGTCCATCACTTTCTCTCTAGCGTTTTTTTTATTTATTTCTTCACTGCAAACATGATCTGATTTATTGAATTAAAACCTTATGTTATTTATTCATGCATAGGAATTCTGAATGCTTCATTAGATGTTTATATGACATGCTTATATATTGAGCTATAGCCATTAGTTTCAATTATGAAATGAAATACTCGAGAAATGTACATAAACATTTATAAGTTTTGAAATATTGACGCATATTCGAGAAGATTCTAATTCAAAAGTTTGTTTTTCTTATTATGTCTGAAACCCAGATAGCAAATTGAATTCCAACAATAACGCAATTAAATCCTGTAAAATATTCGATACAATTAATTTCGGATAAAACTATTGGGATTGGAGTCGATAAGACTCTTATTACAAGAGATACTCTATTTGAATGGGGTTTTGTTCTTAAAATTCTACCAATTCTATTAACGTTGTAGCTTAACTTTGAATGACTAATCTACAGTAATCATCAAAAGTTTGGAAGAAAATGTTTTGAGACTTTGAAGAAATTCCAACATCTTGGAAAATTCGTGGATAAATCAGATGGACTAGCGATTTCACATTGGGGAACAGGAAAACTAACCAAAAATGGAATTACATCATTTTTGTTTGAAGGAATAAGGTCAAAGTTGGATTTAAATATCGTAAAATGTCGCCCACAAATTCAAGGTAAATTCATACAATGTTGCTAGCTAGCTATCTATATTAGCTGTTGCTATAGGGATATATAAATATCTGCTATTTAACGCATATCTTTCTCGGATGCTGCGTATACTCGACATAACAATGGTGTCATTGTTTTGGAATGATTTAAAACGTTAAAAATTTTAAACAATGAGACCAAGCTTCGTACAAGCGAAGAGATGCGTTAAATAGCAGCTATTTATACATCCCTATAGCAATAGCTGATATGATTAGCTAGCTAGCAACATTGTATGGGTAAATTTTGGAGAGATGTAGGAAATTCGTTTAAATAATGTCAAGAATATAACTTAAGAGGAACAATGACGAACAAATACCTGTGCTATTGGAGTTTATAATATGGTTGCTAACAATAATTCGATAAAAAAACTAAATATATGAATAATCAAAACATTGTGATTCCAAATCATGTTCAACGATATTGTTTTCTCCCAAACAAAAAAAAGTCCATTGCCATCACATTGTTTCCTCGAATTCTTTTCTCGCCCATATTTGTATATTTACGCTCAAAAAATACAAACACGTAAACAGACTGAGCGAAAAAAATAAATCATAAACCACATTTGGCTGCTGGTCTCTTTTTTATCTCTTTTTGTGCAGGATAGCAACAGCTATAAAGTTGTGATGGATTTTTCTTTGGCAATTGATACTTGGACTTGATCAACATTGAAGCAGGTTTAAGCTAGAAACAACGGGAAACACGTGTCGTTCCGATTACAATGAAACGCAGTGATAGAATAATGGAAATAAAAGGTCAGTTCGGTTGAAACACCACAATGCTTGTTGAAATCTGAATCTGAACTTAATTTATACAGAAGAAACGAAAAATAATTGATTGGCAATCGTATCGAATGCTGAAAATAACTGAATAACTCATACTTTGTTTCTGAATGACTCATACTTCGAATTTATGTTTTAGAGATATTTTTTTTAATGGTTTTAAAGCGAATCTATCTGAAAGCAATTGTTTAGATAGATCTGAAATTCGTAGGGATTTCAGCAAATTCTCTGTTTACCATTATATGCTATCATACTTGAATGGGGCTTACCACATCTTGGCTAGTCAAAATTCAACAAATATCAAGAATTATTTTTCATGTCATTTTTCACACTTGAAAGTGCAAACCTAAATAAAATAATAAGTACAAAAAATTAAATATTTCTCCAAAAAATCGTCAATTTGTATGAAATTGTATGAAAAAAAATGAGCTTGGTCTCAAATTTTCTGACGGCACTGTAATGTATTTTGGTTTTAAAAAGTGTACATTAAGTGCAGGTAACAATTTTGCCTTCATATACGATATTACTATGAAATTAAGTGATTTGGCCATACCAGCCTTGAAATTAAGTGTAGGTTAAGTGTACATCAATATTATGTTTTTAAATGGTCACTTTCTTGTGATATGGTCATGCTCTCGCCTCCTACTGGGGTCAGCAAGCGATATGCTTACACTGAAAATGTTCAAATTAAGTGTAGCAAAATTATGAATACACAGCCGATTTATCATCGTTTTGAACACAACTATGTTGCTTCGGTAGAAGATTTCAAATCCTTCTTGCAAAAGCGGATCTCTTCCTGATAATAAATGTACTTTTTGATTGTTCTTGAAATTGGACATTTAATTTGAATTTACATTGGCATTACTTATTTTCCACGTGATTGTCTTAAAACTCATTTGGCTTAATTTTTTGACTCAATATAAAAGGAAAATATTTCATTATTCGAATGAAAATGCGACACATATATGAACAATTAAGGACAATCTTATAAAATCTTTGTCGCTAAATATTCATTTATCGTCATGCTTTGTTCATCATTTATTAATGACTGAAGCTTCTAGGAGAAAAGAGACTCTGTTCGAAAACAAAATAATTATGTTAAAATTATTTTTGCTCGGAATCATATTGAATATTAAATGCTTTATAAGGAGTTTTTGTATAACATTTCCGGAAATTCTGTCTTGATTTTTTTGAATGAAAACAGTCAAGACACACAGTCTATGATGCCGTCAAGTTGTGTCAAAGGTGGCAGAAATAAAATCCAACACTGTGTAATGTTGGTATATAAGTTAGGTATTTTGTGCTTTTTCATAATTCTATATCATTTACTCTTCTTTTCTCATTCTTCATTGACACCAAGAATTCAAGAATCGATGTTATTTACGTTTGAACCCATCAATTGGTTCAACAATTATTTGTTTCTGGCTGGAAAAATCGGAAATTTTACGTGTCTAGACATTTATTTTTTCCCCAGCATTACGAACGGATGGGAGACGCAAGGATGTTAAAAGTGCATAAAGCTCATTAAAATAAATGTAATTCCCTTTCAAAATGAAAACTTTCAATTTCAAAGTGAGCCTTTTCATTTTAGTTCGGTTACACCGTTCGCTCACAACATTCCGACGTGGGCAAATTTTTATTTGTTTTTTTTTTTTATTCAACTTTGGTATGCAGTCATTGTCAATTATTGAGAACATTTACAAAAAGACACTTTTCTGCCATTGATTGCAACTGCTCGCCGAATATAAATTTGTTGTTGAAGCGGTAGACAGAAGCAATTTTACCACAACATTTATATCGAAATAGCAAAATGAAATGAATGTTTGGATATAAACTTAATAATTTCGTAAGAAACATTCAATTTAATTGGTTACGGCGGTGCGTAATTTCCAACAATAGTACAATAACAACATTTTTCGAATATTTCAAAATTTTAATCAAGTAAACCGGCAAATTAATTCACTTTTATTGAAGCAGCATAATATTAAGCGAACAGATTTTTAAAGGAGTTTCGAACCCGAAACAAACATAGAGTGAATAGCAAAATGAAACGAAATGTTATTAGTTTCATTGCCGAAGGTCTATTTGAAATTTTACCTCAAGGGCAGTTGAAACGAGCTTCCGATGTCCGATAAGCCACTTAAGACAAAACAACATAAGATGTTTATAACTACTCTATATCAATTATTAATTTGAAATTATAAGTAGTAGTTTGAGATTTATTTTAATTTATGCGAAAGAAAAGAGAAAAACTTTTTCCTTTTTGTATGAATATACATGAAAGGCGATTTGTTTGCTCGATCATTCTTTTTTCAATTGGATTCTTATCGAAGTGAGCTGAGAAATTGACAGAATCAAACCGATTAAAAAAGGTTTAAAAAAAAAAAAAAAAAAAAACTAAACAAAAAAGTACTTGCCTGAGCGGATTGATTATAGCTCTGTGAAAATGAGAAGAAAATAAATTAGCTACTGAATCTGTCTGTTTAGCTTTAAATTTTTCGTACAAACCTGTGTCTGTCCACAGCAATCGCTGTCAATGTGAACACCGAAACATTTACGCTTACCGTTTGAACAAATGGACAAAACGCGCACATAAACTCGGGTAAATGCCATCGTTGAAGTAATGCCGCCTGAAACTGAACGCATTCAAACCGAAAAGAAGTGGCAATGCGAAAAAACAAAAATAAAACCAAACAAACAAAGAGAAACACACAAAATAAAAACAATTAGATATAATGAAATAGCTAAAGTATTTATTTCAAAGTTTTAAATGGTAAAATTGTTGCCCAAGACCCAGACCCTTTTACGTAACATTCATGCACCCCAAGAAAATTTTAAAATCAACCGACATTTAATCGACGATAACTGACAATCTTCAATCCATAACGGTTTAATATTGCACGAGTATAAGACTGTGAAATGACTTGATTCTGACCAATTCGTTCAATTTAAATTCAAATAAACCACTACGCTGACGAACGCATTAAATTAAAATGCACAACTCCTTAAATTGTTGGCGCTCATCCCAACAAAATACCAAATTGAGAACGTAAACGAAATTCATTGTTTCGAGAAATTTAACCAAAACAACAGAATTCTATAGATATTTTATAACGGAAAAACCGAGAATCGGATTACATTTCTGTAAAATGATCGATATTGAGCTGAATGCATATACAATCGATGCATTTATTTCAGTGAGTTATTTTGATTAACAACAAAGAGCTTTCGACATTTCTACAATTGCTTTCTAATTTTACAGAAGAATTTTCACTTTGTACCTTGAATGTACATTCTTCACCGTTTTTGTTTGAGGAATTCCTGAAGTTTAATACATCTTGAGTGCTATTTATATGAAATCACCAAGCTTGATAATGATAGGTATATATGTGCATGAATACGTTTAAAAAGGAGATTCCATATATCTAATAAGTAAAACAATATGAATATATTTTGGACACTGAATAATACAACAATGAAAAAATAACCGTTCAATGGATGAAAAAAAAATGAAAATTACCTGAAATGGAATGACGAACATGCCGATGACAACGTCAGCAAGCGCCAAATTAGCTATAAATAAATTTGTAACTGTTTGCATTTGACGTGTAGTTGCTACGATCCATATTACCAACGAATTACCAATGACCGCAATTATGCTGATGCTACCATAAAATATAGATAATAGAACGATAACTCCGATAGGCACTTCGTACAAAATATCTGAACCACCATAAAATGTCCATTTGATTTATGTGCATGGACGTGCGTTTTTTTTTGTCATCACGAACCACAAATGCGGAGAGATTGGATAATGCCAAGAATGAATTTAAAAGAAAGAATATAAAATGAATAACGGTCAATAGGGAAAATTATTTTGGTCATAGATAAATATTTCCAGAATATTTTTTGTGATTAATCGTGTTGCTGCATAGAAATTCACGTTACCATTGTCAGATTCGTCGATTTCTGATATATTCGAAACACGACTGGTATTTTGTACGAAGCTGCCAAACGTGCTTGTTGAATTTGTATCCATCATGAGTTGCGACTTGTCTAGTCGATCTTGAATGCTTTGCTTTGAAAATTGGCTATTGACTGAAAAAAAAAAAACAATAATGAAATAACACAGAAAAAGATTATTTATATTCGTCAAAAAATTTCGTCGTGGATATTTATTCAGATCAAAACCAAAAATCATGCCATTTATTGCACAATAATTCAATTCATTTTTTCATATTAAGTTATTAAAGACTCGCAAATGATGCTGGCTTGTGTGGTTACCGAATTCAAAAGCACAATGTAAAATGGTGAATTTACGATATTCTGGTGGTGATTATTCATAAGAAAGTGATTCGCATAAAAGGCATCTGGATTTGAATTGCTACTTAGGCCATATGCTAAAAACACTTTATTGTGAAGTCGCACAACTGTTAATACGACTTCTTTTTGTGGTCATATTATGTAGTCGCATAAGAGCACCTTTCTCGATATTTTTTAACCATCGATAGAAGTGAGAACGAGAGCTGGTTTTGTCCATGATAAAAAAATGCGACATTTCTATCTTAGCAACTGTCTTTGACTTTGACAAAACCATCGTATTTCTCAAAATCTATGCATTTTGGAATATTCATAATGGGCATGAGATTTTTGTATGCCAATAAAAAGGCATTTACATATATTTTTTTCGGCTTTTCATCAATCATTGTGCAGCCATGACGTTAGGGTTTTACAGTGCTTTGCACACACTACAATGATTGCAAGAAAAAAAAACTTGTATAAATATGGAAAATAGAAGAAAAAAGCATAAATAATATGGCTTCATAATAATGGACACACGAGGCATATGCCGAAATTTCATTATTATTATTCACTCATACCATTTTTCCCATTTTCCATGAAAAATACCTTCAATCAATGTTTGTTTCTCTGTGTCACTCGTTGTGCGCGGGTGTTTCCCTTTTTTTCTCTATTTATTTAGCTGGTTTCATGCAGATTGCCATTTGGTATTTCTCATTCTGTAATGCCTTTTTTATGCGAATTATTACGAAATGTCGAGCCATGATATCATTTTTTTTTTCTTTGCACAATTTCAATGAATAAACACAGCTGACTCAACTCATGTTACAAGAACAAGAGATCTTCAATGACGAGCTTAAACCACTGCTTTAACGGTTTTTTTTGTTTTTTCTTAATTTCAATGTGAGACGAAGGTGAAATTGTCAATTTCAGTCGTTTTGTGAATGTTTCAATTTTGCAAAATTGTTTGAAGTTACCACATCAAATCGGATATTCTATTTTATATATTCAAATTAATTTGAATGTGATCCGCCTTTGTATTATTCAATTTTGGGTAATGCCCTCTTTCATTGACACGAAATGCTACGCTGAAAAGTGAATTAATAGGAAAATCTTTTGTTTGGAATCGAAAACAAAAGCCACAATGGAAAATTGTTCTTCCTTTTTCAATGCGCGAATCGAGAAAGTTTGATGAACAATCATACAAAATCTGTGTGTGTCAAATCTAATAAAATGTACGAATCGTGATTATCGATAAATAATTTGAACGCAACACTTTTGTGATTTTGACATTCAATTTCAATACAACATAATACAATTTAAGCGAAACAGAAATTGTATGAAATTCAAAGTCAATTGTTAAACATTTTCAATGCGATTTCAAATTTTGAATGAACCAAAAAACAACTGAAATTATAACAAAAATCAAATTTTCGGTGTTGAATGTGCAAACTGCACACTGAAGCCAATCGAATCAAATGCATATTCGGAATTTATAGAACAAAATCGGTGGTATTATCGCTACCAAAGAAATCAAGTCGAACTTTAACAATCACAGATTGATATCTTTGAGAGAAAAAAGAATTGTTCAATGTTTTGGAGACAAAATCGTTTGAAATTTTATACGCGAAACGTGTTCAATATAATTTATGTTTTTGCACAAAAAAAAAAAAATCGTGAATCGTTTCGAGCGGCAAAGTGATTGAAAGGAAGATGGCAAAAAAGAGGGAGGTATGTGACTAGAATGTAATACTTGTCAATAACTTTCTATATTGTGTGGCCATGTGATGTTCTATTGTAGAGACTTTGTTGTTTGCTTCGATGAGAATGATTAATCTTCCGATTCAGTGATCCTTATAAGGTCGTTTGAACCAGAAGAGCGCGATTTTTGAAACGCATCGCCGAAAAGTTGTATACCATGCCAAAATTGTGAAAAAAAGACGAAGAAAAACGCGTCTATATAAATTGAAACAATAAATTATCTATTTTTTTTGTTCGCCTTTATAAACGATATATTTATATGGGCATGTGTTGTACTGCATACCAGCCATAGTTAGTGAGTCAGTCAACCAACACCGACATCATGTTCGTCGTCAACAAAAACTAAAAGTTTGTTCATTATTTTTGAACGTAAACGATATTTCATGGTTTTTACTGTGGCATTAAAGACTGAGATTACGAGTGAGATTTGAAACGAGAACTCTCTACCATAAAAATGTCAGTTTTCATCTCAATTCTTTTTTCGTTTCTTTCAACATCAAGATCAATAAATTTTCCCTTTTTTTCTGCATTGAAGCAGCCATTTTGCTCAGATCATTGGCTAATATCAATAAAGCAATGATTGAAGATAAGTACAACGTCAAATGCATATGCCATACACATTGATAGCATTCTCACGATCGGAAATCGAATGTAAATTGTGTATATCACATACTGCGTCCGCACATTTTAAACATTTATTGATAGTTAACATATGCCAAGTGGATGTAAAAAGTAATGTCGGTTGGCCTGTAAAAAAATTACAAACATTTCCGGTTGGCAACAAGAGAAATCTACTCAATTTTCGCATTTACATATGCATTGAATAAACTTCAAAGAAATTTCAAATAGATGAAAATGCCATAAATACTCTCCAAACATGCATATATATACGGAACTGTTTCCAGTCTATGTTTAAACGCGAAGAGTATTCGATCATTTAAAATTGAATATTGTGTTATCGTCATGTTTTTTTGGAGGGTGTGATGGGTGATGGAATTTAAGAGATCACAAATGAATTGAACCAACAATTTGCTTAAGTGGAGGATGTAGAATCAAATGTTTGACGAGATGCTGTACCGGCGTAATCTTTCGTCTTGTTGTTATTGACACAATAACGCATTCTAATAAGAGAACAGAGTGAGATAAGGACCCCATATAGAAATAGACGCACAAGCTTTGATTTGTTTGGCGTATGGAGCACGTATATGCCATGGGCTGAATTGATTCAATGTATGTACATTTCAATTTGGCTGAACGAGAATAAGAGCAAATAAATTGTGGTATTGAACAAAAATCATCTTGGTTAACAATAGAACTTGCAATTGACATTGATATAAGCGCACATATTTTTTGAATAGGCATTTTAATAATGACATTATTGTTTACATAACATTAATGCCCTGTTACTTTTTGTATGATTTTCTATCACGAACTCTTGGATCATTTGTGAATGATTCAAAATCGAATGGTTTGCAATTAACGCGTGCCGCATGCAGCATGAATCAAAACAATTGAATGTATACATTCAGCACAATATGTATACATCTCATGTGTGTGTCCATAAAATTAATTCCCATTGATGAAATGTATTTGGGAAGAGTAGTAAATGCAAAATGGAATAAAAACGATCCCAAAAAATGTTGATTGATTTCGAAAATGAGTCGTTTATTCGTTTCATCGTGTGTTCGTGTGTTCATTCATTCATCAAGCACTTGCATTATTGACTTTACGCCAATGGCGGCCAATCCAACTTACGACCATAGAACCCTTGTTTACTTGACAGACTTCGCATGCATGTGTCACACCAACGTGGATTGATGTTGTATACTTTTTGCACTAATTATATTTGTGAGCAGTAGTTTTTCTATCGTACAATGGCAACCCATTATGAAATGATTACTACAATTATTTTACCATTTATGAACCCACGAATTTCAAAACAAATATCACAAGTAAATCGAACAAATATGCACGTTAATATAAGATTCACATTAATACACACTCCCAGCTTCGAACCCAGACAAAAAAAAACAAACGAGTTAATAACAATAGAAATTAAATACGAAAATAATCCATTGATAACGAGATTGAATTATTGAAGTGAAATTTTCCATTCGTTGTTATCACGTTTCTAATCACACCAAATGCAATTAAAGCCAGATCGGTGTTATTCTAATTTAATGTTTATGTAATCGTATGACTACAGCTTCTTATCTATTTAGTTTGTTTTAAACTAACTCAAACATGCGTGAGGGTAGCAATGTTGCATTCACTATCAATAATAAAATGCCACAGTATTTGGTGAAAATAAAATTTAATGCGCATGCCTAAGTAAGGAATTCTGATCAAATTGATGTAAACCCCGTGACTCACAATTCCTATAATGTCGCACTATATGTTATTTTAAATGAAAATGTTGCCTTTGTCTGAACATTGAATGCGGCGAATTTTCAGAGAATCGTTTATTCCATTGATAAAAAGAAATCCGATTCGAATAGGTCCGTATTAAAAGCGGTTACCATGGGTTTTTGATTGAAATATATTTGTTTCATCTTCTTTTTTCGCTTTTGCCATATTGACGTTCTATATAGATTTACTTGTTACTGAAACTGAGTACGCGGAGAGAAAGAGAGAGAGATAAATGGAAAAGACTCTCAGTTTAAGACAAGAAGAGAGAACTTCAAAGTATCGTAAGATCAATTCCAAATTGGATACAATGATTTTCAAAATCAAATATGTCATATAGTATCTGATGATTTGTTTGAAGTTTGAACAAAACCAAGTGAAACAATAGCAAAATATATTTTCACGCTATCCGCATTTCATAAAAAGTGCCAAATCAACTGATAACAAAAAATGCCCAATGTAATGTGATGACATTCTATCCGATGGAAATGTTATTCGTTGTACATCGACACTAAAGCAACTACAGAAAAAAAAGCAATCCTCAATCAAATCATATTTAGAATGATTGTAGCGTGCGTGTGCATAGGGCCATTTGCCAGACAAATACGAAAATCGGTGAGCATGCCATACATTTATGAATGAACTAAGGAGCATATGCGCAGTCATCGGTCGGCGTAGTATTACAAAAACCTCTCGATATGAAATAGAGAGTATGAGCGGTATATTGTGACGACAAATGCCATATATGTTTAGCGGTGGTGATTTTGTAAAGTTCTTTAACACGTAAATATTGATATCCTGTATCGTTGTGACGCAACATACTTATGACCGTTCGACGATAACAATAGATCAAAGACTCACAGTGGGAAATCAAAAAGTTATTTGCCACCTATTTTTGGCCATAGTGTGAAAATTAGAGCGAAAGCATGAAGATGAAACACGATAACAACTTAACAACTTAGTTATGGTATGACACATCTGATTATATTCCTGACGACCGTCTCAATGTTAGTTACATTTCGTATATCGATCGTTCACATATAAATTTATTTATAACTATAGTTAATTCAATATAAGTAAATGATCTAATTTATTTTCAACCAATAACGAAGACGCCACCTAGGACATTCCATAGTAAAACCAAACTGACATCCAATGCAATAGCAGTTTTGACTCTCTCTAGTTTGCTTATGGGATGTCCAAAGTGACGTCTTCGTTATTGGTTGAATATTATAACATTGTAAGCATATAGCGTTTCCAAATTCACAAAGGTGGACATTTGAGCAGTACACAATAAAATTGAGATTCTCAGAATAGAAATTCAAAACTACACATGTCACGTAGATGACAGAAAGTTCTTTTCATTTCCGTAACCGTCATAATTTGTATACCTATTAACATATAGTTTAGGGCCGCTTTTTTTATTTTTAGAAGCAGTCAACATTTTAACCACTTGGTTTTTGGATAAAGGTGACAGTTCATTTTGTCGTGTGAAATAAAAAAAAATCTATTGGGATTTTTATTTCCACTGTAATTATGGCTTCATGAAAATGTCGGCCTTCGTTTTATTGACACAATAACAATCTATAAACTGTGATTACGCCTTCAAACACAAATAAAAAAGTAATAAATTACACGTTTCCACATTACCGATTCATTTCTTTCTTCGTAAATCAATTTAAGCATCAACAAATATTATTCCCAACTAAATATGTTTTCATTTGCTTTCGTTCACATAATATTAGAAGTGCATGAATATTTATATTTTCTTGACATTTAGAGTTTTACTGTAGGTCGAATTTGACAATTTGACATGCCACATATGAGTTATAATGTTTCCAACAAATAAAACTCCAAAAAAGTTATGGGAATCAATGGTTTTTTTTAAATATTTATTTAGATGATGCTTTAACTTTCTTAAGAGTTGTAAGTTTTTTTTATAGAAACCCTCCAATGAAAGGGGAAATCTGATGCGTTCACTGTTCTATTACAATAACATTAAAGGCACATATGTAAGCTTGAATTGAATTCGAGCAATTGCAATCCAGCACTTGTACATTTTCATCATAGATGATAATAATAGAAATGATTATTGCTACTAAAAAGACGTGGTTGAATGTTTAATATTTTCTTGTCTATGCTTAAAAGCGAACGTATGGTATGTGTGTTCTTCTGGAGGCATATGGCTTCTCATAGATGTTCCTCATTTATCGTGATTTCATTCAAAATGCTAGATTGAAATTGGCGTTTTTTTTGCTAATTTCTCCTTTCTCAGTGTCTGCTGCTTTTTGTTAAAGGAAAAAAAAACTAGAAACCGCTGCAAATGAAATGACAAATGAATTCCACCTTTCTCAAGACACTTGTTTACTGCGTAAAATTTCATGAATGCTGTAAAATTAATATGAAAATATTTACGCATTTACGTTTGTTTTACGTTCACTCTGGCGGTGTATGTGCGTATATTTTTCTTTTTTTTTCATTTGTGAATTTACTCTTCTTAGCTATCCCAATATTTGCAAATTGTAATCCATAGAAAAAATCGCGCCCGCAAGCCAAAGAGTGTGAGCAAAAAGAATACGTGAATAATTCAAGGTTTCTGTTATAAAAGCTCGATATGTATTTGAACATGGCACGTTCACACATTTTCAATAAATTCATTTCGAGCGCTTGTGCTTTTGCGTTGACACAATGCTGTTAAGAGTCTGAGAACAAGGCAGATATTTTATTCATTGCGCCAATAGAAAATTAAACGCACAAAAAAGCAACTAGAAAACATAAATATAGCAAAAGAAAAGAAGAGATGTAACAAGTGCAGCAGCAAAGATGAATACAAGCTCGAAGAATTTTTCCATTGACCTCATTTTCAATGATTAAATTCACGTTCCTCTGAATAAACAGAGACTATGCAATAAACATGACGCCAAACATGCCCCAATATGCCCAACAGGTTTTTTCATCGTCGAAATATTTGTACACAGTATTATGAGAGCATTCAAATGTAACAAAAAATATAAAACATTTTTAAAAGCGTTACAGTGCATTATCAATTTTTTGAATTATCCAAATTTTGTTTGAGGCTTACACTTTTTTTTCTTCCTTATCCATACATATTTCACGTGAATCTATGAGCATTGTGGCGCACATGAATTCGACATAATATGTAGATAT
Source organism: Contarinia nasturtii (assembly GCF_009176525.2). Lineage (NCBI taxonomy): Eukaryota > Metazoa > Arthropoda > Insecta > Diptera > Cecidomyiidae > Contarinia > Contarinia nasturtii. Next base: position 4,455,105 of record NW_022198708.1, read on the forward strand.
ATATTCGAGAATCCTTCGATAATTCAAATATATCTATGTATTGTACACGTGCCGAGTCTGTGAATATCAGCAGCACTCAAGCATTAAATATATCCAAATAAAAAACTGTCTTCCATCTTATTACTTCCTACAATAAAATGTACGCATTTGAATGGCATACATTTCAACAGAATATGACAAGGGAAACACATCCATTTCATGACACTTTCCTTTCGTTGGGCGCGTTGGGGTGACCATTAGTTTTCCTGATTTAGGCAATCTTCCAATTTCGAAGAATTTCAATCACTTTTTAACCCTACTCTCAAATTAGATATCACAACAGTAGGCTCAAAATCAACAATCCATTCATGTTTTTCATTCTATTCTTAGAAAGAAATGTGCCATCTCTCAAAATTCCACTTTTGAATAATATGTACAATATGAAAATGATACACACCAAAAAAATATATTATACATTACGGTTATTGTAACAGCGAAAGATTTTAGCATTTGTATACGTAGAAGTAAAGTGTGTCGGTCACATATGCCACTACTGTATAGAATTACAAGCAATTTATAGACTAAATTTTCAATGTAAACAATGAGTTGTTAACATAGTGGTTTCAGTTGTGGCACAGCTGTTGAGCGTACGCCTTCATATCATATTATTTATGTTTTGATCAGATGTCTAAAATTTCATAACGAATTTTGTTTTGACTGCAAAATCGAAGACGAAGAAAAAAGAAAAAAAAACAAATTTTCTCCAATATTCATTCATAATTTTTTATCAAAATCGAAATTATTCAGAAGTTCTTATCAATTTTGGACCATTTTAATATTTCTAATTTCCATTTAAAATAACAAAATATGCAATCATAGATTTGATGGCGCCTGAAGAAATGATAAAATATTTTTCCCCGTTATATCTGTTCTATGAAAAAAAAAAAAAAAAAAAAAAAAACAATAAAAACAATTTCCCATGAGCCAAGAATCTAGGAATTTTACTCCAAGATGTTTGAATAAATTGATACCATTCCATCAATCTAACTCTTTGTATTGTAAAATGATCGCAACAGAAAATACCTCATATTACTGAAATTGGAATGGGAACTAATTTATTGGCGAAAAGAAAAAAAAAGGAGTTGATGAAAGATGCCGGTATTCTGTAAGATGTTGAATGTTAATCAGAATGTGCTACCGTACTCCAACATCCATATCTTTGCATCAATTCTTAATTTTACTCACACCAAACCAACAATTCAACATAATGATTTCTGTATTGTATTTGCTCTCTTGAGCCTGTCGAGCAATATTACTATCGCTCAATGTAGACATTTGTACAGCAAAGCAAATAACGTTTAAAATCACTATGCCATGCATAATAAATTAATGGTTGTGATTTGACAGTTCACATCCTGCTTCTACAGCGCTCTGTGTCTTTTGTTTTCATGAGTTATGATTTTTTTATGGAGTTCTATTAAGCAATTTTTCTAGGATTTTCTTCTGGCTTCCGAAAATGTGCAAATTTGATTTATTTATTGTTGGAAGGAAAGCGCACATTTTTTTTTATGTAGCTGAAATCTGCATATAGCGAAAAAAGAAGAATTTCAGAACTTTTATAAATGTTTAATAAACCGAATATGTTGGAATAAAAATGGTTCATTGTGTGAATTTATCTAAAAATGTTTCAATAAGACAGATACATGTTTTTTTTTTTTGTCGAATCGAAAAGTTTGTTTTTTTCTTCACCGGCCAAACGAATGAACTTTTGATAATGTTGTTGAGGCTTGAGCATCGGAAACGTTATCCGGAAATGATGCTCAATAATAGATTGTTGGTAATAGATCAACCATACATTCAAGAGCATCAAAATTGTCATTTCAATAGAAACGGCCATTTAAACTAAACGACAGACACGAATGCAAATACACACAGAGCATAGTCTTGGATTTGAATTAAAAATTAAATTGAACCATTCACATTTCCTTTCACATGTTCTATAGATGGATCAACGCAAAATATATTAATATGCTCATTTTTATTTCAATGAGAGTACGAGAAAAACATTGAAAAAGCGTTCATTTTTTTAGCGCTTATCATTTTGTATCAAGAGTGAATCAGACGAAATCATGTGGAATTTATATAAGTATGCGCATTAGGGTGTTTCCACATAGAAAATATCAAAAAGTGGCTAGCATCATTTTGAAGAGCGTAAAATTCTGTATAAGATCATTTGATTTTCGATGCTGATTGGTCGCCGATGTCACTTCCTGGATTCATGTTTTTAATTTTTTTCAATCTTAAAATTTCATTATTTACAGATTCTGGCGTGAATGCGACATGAAATCAATTTACAAATGTGTTTTTAGTCTAGGAAGTGACATCGGCAACCAATCAGTATCAAGAATCAAATCATCTTATACAGAATTTAACGCTCTTCAGAATGATAATAGCCACTTTTTAATATTTTTCATGTGGAAACACCCTAATGCGCATTGAGAATCATTCAATCCAGTGATAATAGTAATGTAACACTGTTGACGTTCTTGTCGTCGACATCATAGTCATCATCATCGATATCGAATTGATCAATTTATTCCAAGCCATTGTGTGATTTTCTCATTAAATGAGGGTATCAATTTGATGAGAGATATTATCATTGACTTTTGGCTTTGCATTGATGTCTGTGGCTTATGACAACGCGACCAATATCTTGAACAATTTTATTGACACTAACACTTAAAACCACATACACACGTGCACATTACTACATTTTTTGTTGTTGTTTCTTGTTGGAATGTATACAATTTCAAGCAAATTTCCACCTGATCGATTTTATTGAACCTATAGAAAACTATGTCGCGTCTGCACATATATGGTGTAAACAAATAACATAAATATAAGTAAATTTCAATGAACTGAAAACCAATCGTCTTCATTTATTGCCATCGTTTTTTTTCCATAGAATTTAATTTGAAGATAAAACTTAATCAAAAAGTTGAATTGATGAGTCAAGTTTGTTTTGTAAATTCTTTGTAAACAATTAAACAAAATTCAAATTGTATGTTAGCCATTCAGTTTGAAACAAATTAACACAATAAGCTTTATACTTCATAATTAACAACGTTTCAGTTAACTTAATAGAAAATGGCAACAAGTCAGAATAAAACAAAATCAGAATATAACGACCAAAGAAAACAAAATATCTAGAATGAATTCAGTTGTATTTACGTTAAATACCAAATGCTGGTCATTTTATTACGACGATGTTTCTTTTTTATTTCGGTTTACCCGGATGATCGAAAATTGTTTACCAAACACCAAAATAAAATGTAAATAAACCATACGTTTATTACAAATATAAAAAATACTCAAGTAAATGTAAAAATAATTTATAACAAATTGGTGTATTAAATTATTTGCTTCAGTGCAATCGATAATCAAAAATCAGTTCTACATGATTTCGTTTTTTTTTTCTCTCTCTCTTCTCCGCAATAATATGAAGGCGTAAGTTGTGGGCTTGATAAATTTTTGTATTTTTACGCCTAATCAATCTTGAGTGGCAAAATGGAGCGATTCTATCATATGTGAGCTGTAACAATATATCATATGCTGTACGTAAAATTTTTGGTTCGCCTTTATATTGGCATAAATACAAATGTGATAAAAAATAAATATTTTTGAATTTGTATTTGGCAAAGAACGAAAACTATTCGAACATTGAAAGAGAAAATACAGAATATGTTGATGCAAACAAACAGAACATGTTGTTTTCTCCGACAAAAAAAGGTGTTCGATTTTTGTTTGGCATCAACAGCACGGCGAAAAGAATTAGTGCATATCATAGAAATATATAGTAAAAAATTGCATTCATATTTTTACTCGACATTTTTTCATTCTCTTTATCTTGTATGAATGGGGAAACCAATTTTTTATTCCAATGCTATAAGCTAAATTTCGATTCATTTTTTTTTTGAATACACAGACAGGCGTCAATCTTTTTGTTTTGTCACATTGGCCATCTTAAAGATGGACTATGATACTCTAGACTCTATAGAGACTCTACTTTACGATATGAGGAATTGAAAAATCCAATTTGGGCGTGTATTTGTGTCTGTATCTCGTTGCAAATACAAATTTTAAACTTAGATTTATTAATGCGATTAAATTTGTCTGAAAACCTTTTTGAATTATAATTGTTGTTGAGTATTTGAATTCGAATTTTTCGGTGAACATGTCTAGTCGTTGTCGCTGTACAATGCGAATTTCGTGCAAAAACTTTATCCAGCCAATAATATTGCTGACGCTTGATGAGACTCTCTCTCTCTCTCTCTCTCTCTCTCTCTCTCTCTCACTCACTCACTCGCTTTCTGTCCCGTGTTATACACGTATTAATCGAGGCACATTTGGTGCAACATCTTTGTACTACATATAGCACACGCCGCACTATTAGAGACGGCAAATCTTACTTTACTCGATTTGGATCTTTCGGGAGAAAGAGGAACGAACATTTGTGCAAAAGGGATAGTGAAAACAACACCAATAACTTGCCGTCAAAATAACCAAATGGCGAAGAAACGTGAATGCATGAGGGCTACGATAAGACACCGTGAGTTGTACGCTCATTAATCTACGTTAAGTGCGTTTAAATACGCGCAAATACACAAACTCATTCACACAAATTGATTGAAAGTTTTGACATTAATTTGATTTTCGGCGAACACATATTTTCGTCGGTAGAAACATCAAATGCATTTTCGTTCATTTCTTCTCGTAACCTTTGCAAAAAGTCACTATGTCGAAAATCCAAGTATTTCGTTACCACTGAGAATAAGCATTGTTCATTGACTAATAAGTATTCTTTTACAGCTACGTTTTGTAGTAAAATTGCTTGTATGTGCACAATTTGTGCAATAAAATCCGACTAAAGTAGTTACACATTTATGAGACGCATTGTGTGGGTGCTCGTATAGATACCTATTGCTTGCAAATGTTGGTTGTATCACTTTTCCAGTTCAAAAATATAAATCAAATGAAATATTTCCAGTCCGATGGAAAACTTTTAGTAGTTTCTATTTTCATTTCGGTTTTGTTTACAATCTGTTTATAAGTATAATAACCCAGAATGATATTTGAAAAATGTGAACGAGATGTGTTGCGTTGATTTGAGTAACGGTCGCAAAAAAGCAACTAAACGCCGAAAACCTATGCTAGATTTGGTGATAATTGCAAGTTGTTCATTGGACGCTTTATCACTAGAAATCAGACCCTTTTCCATTTATTGCATACTTCATCTGCTTAATGATTTCCTTTTCCTTTTTTTCCCAAATGGTGAAACCGTTGCACGCCATACGAAATTCGCTTTCTGATTCAATGGTCGAAGTGAGCGAGAGAAAGAGAAAATAAACTAAGTGATGCTCATTCTGCTTAAAAGGTTTCCCATACATTTTTAATGTAGTCCATTGTGCTAGTATTGTAGTTCACTACGATTCAAATGCGGTGGATGTGCATTGGTATTGTCGTTTTTTGTGGGTCAAACCATAGAATAGGATTAATGGTGATTCTACCGAAGAGAAAAGCTCTTCTACTATCGTCTGAACAATTTAAAAAGATTATATTCACCATTTCTAGACATTTTCCTCTCTTTCTCTTTCTTTCTCTCTCCCACTCCTCCTCTCCCTCTGTCCATTTCTCTCTCCCTCTACGTGTGTCCGAAATTTAATTGGTTTATTTTATTTTAGGTGTCGAAAAAATGGGGTACTCCTTGGCAAACCGAGGTGATTTATTTATTAAAAACATTGAAGCAAAAGAAAATACAATCGTGATACTTTATCAAAATGTCCATCGATCAATTCACCTGCTTTGCACATCTATCATTGGAATTGCGTCTAATCTTACAACAGATTGACATGCTTAATTCTTAAAACAGTCTGCATTTCATGCATATCGATCTAGGGGCAGAGCAGTACTAGAATAATCATTTTTGTTTAAAGTAATTCTATGTTGTGAGTTGTAATCCATATTTCGGATGAGACATTTTATTGTTAAAAAATAGAAAATAACGAATTTAATTTAATAAATATCGAATAAATTGTTTCAATCCGCAATATACGACGATCGCTTTATTCCTAACAAATGTAATACACAACGTACACATGAAACGTCATTGCATTGCTGTTAGAATTTACGTAAGTGTGTATTACTGCGGATTAATATGGATTACTACTCACAACATAGAATTACTTTAAACAAAAATTATTATTCTAGTACTGCTCTGCCCCTAGAAATCGATTCTCTTTTTTTTCTCAAGAGAGAGAGAGAGAGAGAGAGAGAGAGAGCATTGATTATTATCATTAACTTTGATTTGATCTATTCATTATTGAAATCGTTCTAATTGTTTTAATACACATTTATAATAACAGCAAACGAATTAGCTTCTTTATTAACAAACAACGACAATACATTCAAAATGTATGGCTATTGTGTACGCATATTATAACAAAACAAACCAAATATATGAGAGGTACGGTAAATCTGTGTCTCAATGTTATTGACACTCATAAAAATGCACTTACTCAAAAAATAGTAATGGTACCGATTTTGAGCGCCGTGTTGCAACTCATTTTTATTTTGAATTTTTCACTTGAATTGCGAATTTATACATGAATTACAAAGAGAAACAATTCTACTAAGCGGCATCATTTTTTTTTGTTTCGCTTAAATTTATGAACAAAGATTAAAGTATTTTTTATTCAAATCGCTTTGTAATCACTTTACCGGAGAGAGAAAGCGCCAGAATAAAAAAAAAAATATAATGACTGAACATTATACTGTCGCCAAAAATGATTGTGAGTGCACGTTCGAAGGTAAGGTAAATTTTGTTTTTGTTACTTCTTCTTCTTCTTCTTCTTCCATTTCTTTCTCTTGTCCCTCTGCTTCAATGTGTATAGTTTATGTGAAGGCGACTGATTTACAACAATTGATTGATCGTTTTTCAACGGATAACTAATTCAATGCTAATTAATCGAGAAGGAGAAAAAGATGAAAAACACTTTGGCATTCGGTGCGGATTCAGACGCTGGTTAATCTTTTAAAATTATTCTTATTAAGAGTTCTTAATTTAATTTACATCTGATTTACATTGCTGCTACTGATTGACTCTAACTCAAATGACGGCACCGAATGGGAAGAGAGAAAAAAACGTAACACCGTCGGTTTTGGTTGATGGTTTACGATTACGCTTATCGTTTTTGAGACAGAATCGATGTCTTTGTTTCCCATGCATACATACGTGCACGCACACTAGCATCGTATGCAAACGAAACTTAACCGTTTTGGCTGACAATAAAAAAGTTTGAGCAAAAATGCTTTTCATGTCAATTCATATTCTTAATTCGCTACATTTCGTGAAAGGCCTAATGAAATGAATGTCATACGTTTTTTTTCGCTTTACTGTTTTGTTCTGCAGACGATGTTTCATGAAAACCGCGGCGCGCCAAATATAATTTGTTATTTCTTTTTTTTATATCTAACTCATTCCACAAACTGCCACTAATCATTTTCGAACTTGCAACCTTTCCGTTGCTTTGGAGCTCTTTCTCTCTCTCTCCCTTTCTAGCAAGTGCGTGTACTCGCTTAGCGTTGATTGAAAAGAGAATGATATTTTTTTTTGCATAAAACATAAATTGACCCAATATAGAGAAACATATTTTATTAGTATTCGTGAATCATATTCTAGAAAATGGTGTTAGTTGTTATGCCGTGGCATTGACGTTGCAGGAAGGTTTTGTCGGATTACGACTGGTATAAAAGGTTAAGTTGAACAAACAGTCAAAAATCGACCGTGAATTATAGCTTGTCTCTTTGCAAACTTGGAAATCATCTAATGAAAATGAGGTCACAGTAAACAACGATAATTCAGCTTGATTTACGGCTTTTACTTTAGAACATTATTTATTTCACACAGTTTTTTATGCGAAAACATTTTCACTACGAATAAAACACATCAACCGAACCGATTTATGGCTGCTGAATTTTGAAGCCGAATATCTGAAATGAGACTACAAAGATCACACACACACACAGCTTCGAAATAAGAAAACACTGCAAACAATTTATTAATGAAGAAATTATATGAGAATTAAATTAACATAAAATTGACATTTTGACGCTTTTAACGGTGATAATCTTGACGACGTGTTTTTATTTATCTAAATAATTCGATTTAAGAACGATCGTTGTGTCAGACATGTATATTATGATTACTTCCTTCTGGATGACTGTTAATTCGATACTGTCACCATTTCAATACATATGTACATTGTACATATATCGCTTTTAATAAAGATTTTTGCGTATTGAAAAGGGATCAACAAACAATATTATTATTATGTTTTTGTTTGAAAAATATTTACTCTTTAATTAATATTATAGCATGTTGATAGTGCGATAGATAACATATTCTGCTCACATTCCGAACGCATTTAGAGTAATTTTTTTTGTAAATATCATCTTTTGAATTGACTCAGCATTCGCATTTTTCATTGTCTACTATAGATATTCATTTTTGAAAATTGAACGAGTTTTGTGCGATGATGTGTCTGTGTTTAAACAGGGATTGAATCTTGTTTTAGTAAAAATTCAACCGAACACAACCAACAGACACAATTCAAATGGCAATAATAATAAAATCAAACAAAGCTTGTTTACATTATCCATTTGGATGGTTTGCATTATCGTATTCTTTTCGATTGTGTGCGGTATGTTCATTTTCTTTATTTTTACATATTCATAATACTTTCAACTTTACCGCCAAGCGTACGCTATGGCTTTATGTTTATACAGGCATACCGGTCTCTCAATTTTTTAACGGTGTAATGATATTTTAGGGACATGCTATGGCTCCAGATGGCGTATAATCAACTTTTACTTCATTTTTGTAATTGTTTTAGTGCCAACTGATTTAAAAATTTGTGCATACAAAAATCGAATTTAACTTTATTGCATACATACATTAGATGGCGCCTGGGCAAAGACATCTTTCCCCATGCTCTGCGGCTGGTTTAAATACTCCTGTGGAAGTATGTGTATTTGCCATATTTTCTGCATTATTTGTTTTAACTTTGTGCACAAATTCTTTTGATATGAAAATATTATTGAAATCGGATAACTAAATATGAACACTTTTTTTTTGTGGAAAAAAGTTCGAGAGAAAAGTCACCACGAAGCAAAAAAATAAATAAATAAATAAAAAAATGGTTTAAAAAAACCAAGTCTCATGATATAAAACTTAGTTTTCTTATCTCAAAGTTGGAAATTCAAACGTTATTGGTTATATGATATTTGAGGTGTACAGTGATAAATTCGGTTGTTTTCAGATTGAACGTCAAATTGAAATGGTTTCATACTGAACAATCATGAAAAATTGCCACAAATTTAAAAAAAAAACGAGTTGCATTCACTTGATTTGGTCTTTGGAGCGCACAGCCAAAAAAAAATGATAAAGGTGCGAAAATAAAAAGTCATTTCACAAACTGTTTACGGTTCCATATGTGCCGCATCGAGCGAGAATGAGCTAGAGAATTTTCCTTCTCGCTCGCCTATAACCGCTTTGAACTTTGAACGTCACACCAATTGTCGGCATTGCCAACAACCGGAGCGCAATTCCATGTCGAACACCACACCGTCTCACACGGAGAAAAATACGACATGAAGTATATACGAAAAATGAAACAAGACACATCTTTCCACTTCATAAAATGCGATATTTTGCAACGTGTTCCTTCGGCATTCTTTTTTCTGTACTTGTTGTTGAAAATGGTATTGCTGCATTCATATTTGAGAGTAAGAGACGAAGCGTGACAAGAAGAATGTCTACCGTTACGACATATTACAGCACGGATTACAGGTTTTTCTCTTCTATTTGAGTCGGCTATTCATTTTCTAGGGTGTGTTGAACGTGTACGCTTTATTAAATGTCATCAAATGTTTTGCGAGTTGCTCTGTTTGCGCTTTGTTTATCAGCGTGTGCTTTTGTTTTTATTCTACGTTTTTCGGTCACCCAATTCAATTTTTGTTTGTTATGGTTGTTGTTGGTGGTGGTGGTGGCAATGGTGGTGATGATGATGTTGTTTGGCTCCGTTTTTCATGTTGTTATGAGTATTCAGGTTTGGTTGCGGTTGATGTGCCTTGCACCATATGACTTTTTTTATCACAAATGTAATCTGATTAAATGAATTCAATTTGCGAATTTAATTGTCTCATCCGTTATCCTCAACCAATTATGTGTGCGGTGATATTTAATAACATGACTACATCAAAAATGTTCCAACATTATTCACGCCACTTGAACAAAATGCAAAAATTTAGTTTTCACATAATTTTTTTTATATTCTTAGAGGCTGTTGTTGCTACTGTGATGTGAAGTGTGTGTATAATTCGCAAATTATATTTTCTGGTTCTCATTTGTTCATCGGTACTTGTTTGGCGGTTGGTTTAAGTTTGAAAATTTGCGTATGCAGACAATTTAGTTGTTGCGTTTTTTTTTTGCTGTTACACTTCTTCTATCTGTTCTTTCTCTCCCTTCTTTGAATTGACTTTGGCACTGTGATATCAGAACTTTACGTTCGTCTGCAACACATACGCCAAACCAAAGACGCACCATATTCGAACAGAAATTACAATGGACTCGTTGAAACTTTATCATTTACACGTCTTTTGCCATCGCCAAAAAGTTACAAAACAAAACATACAAAACAAAGTGCAAAGAAAAAATACTAACGAGATTGAAGTAAGGAAGAGAGACACAACAAAAAAAGAGAAGGAGAGAATGAGCAAAAAAAATGAGATGTTGCAAGATAAAATAGCTGAACGAGTTGAAAAGTTGTAACAAATAAAATGAAGTGAAATAGATGCAAGCGAAAACCGTTTTCATTCAACAGTATCTTATATCTATGGAGAAAGCGCACTCAAAAGATCGAAAAAAGTGCGAAGGCAATGAGAGAATGAAAAATATGAAATCGTGAAACACATAATTCAACTGCAGCATCACACCCTTGCATATGTCTGCCGTGTTAAAATTATATTTTTTTTTCTGCTACGAATGGGCGGAAATTAGACGAATAACACTAAAATAAAGAGGCTTACGTACGCAAGCTGACTTTTCCGCATGGAACCGAAATTTTGGGAATAAACTGAAATTATGGTCTATGTATGGTTGCAGTAACTTGAATCAACGTGAAAACTTGTGAATATTATTTTCTTATCAAATTAAATAATCACACCAAGTTTAAAGAAATTTCAATCAAAAAAATAGCCTGTTCAAAGTTTCACATCATTACGGTACCACAAAGGCAAGTCTTTCATACAAAAATGAAATGTTTTGTGGATTTTTGTATGAAAAGTCTGTGAAAAATTGATTGCATCTTAAAACTAACATCAGATTCAGGTTTCTCGTGCCAAAAAACCCCCCACTACACATTCTTTCAGCGTTCAAATTGAAATAATAAATTATTTTAAGGCATTTTTCTCATAAGTGCCTCTTCAGAGTCTAAGTTTTACACCGGTCAATCAATGTCGTTGAAAATTTGACCAGATTTATTCCTCGTAGTGCCCAATCATCCCGTGAAGTCACATTTTGAATTTCATGTCTGAGCACGAAACCATCGTGTCACCAAAATGGTTGAGAAATGATCAAAAATGTATGGATGTGGGATTGTGGGTACTCCATTCGGACCAAAAAAAATTACACCGGTCAACAGATATTGCTCAAAAACTAATCAACACGTCTCCTAGTAGTCCCAAATCATCCTGCAAAGTCAGAATTTGAATTGAGTTTTTGGAAGTGGATTTATCGTGTTAACAAATTTTGGCAACACGCCACAGAACACAGGACACAGGACACATCACACACAGCGACGCACATTAATATGCCCCAAAATCATCTCCAATCGTGTTTTCTACATTAAATATGCATAGAAAACATGTTTTGGGATGACTTTAATTTTTTGGCCTAATACAATACCTTCCCTACACTAGGTGTGCGGAAAAGTAAAAAGAAGAAGAAAAAAGCGACCGAGCTGAAAAACCAACACCTTCCGCTTAATCGGCAGAAAATATTTTAACGCAGTTTGACGTTGTCTTAGATAACATTGTCTTGAGAATTTATATATTTTCGCTTAAAAAAAAATTATGGACAAAACAATTGAATTTGAATAGTGCTACATTCCAGCATTTCGTTATTTTCATTGCTTTGTTATCTTCTATATATTTTCTACAGTTTGAAAAAAGCGTTTTTCCTTCGAACCAAACAATTTTTTTCACATTTTAGAAGTTTGTTTTTCATCTTAATTTTCCCGCCACTTTTAATGTGCATGCTGTCAACAATAGCTGTAAAGCGAGAATGTACTATAGTTTGACGATGGCGTTTAAATTCTCCTTTTTTTCTATGTTCATCGTGCTCAAAATATATCTTAAACGACCTTTTACCACTTTTAATAATGTGTAAATGCTTTCAACTTAATAAACAACTTATCCGGAGGTTAAAATTTCAACGAAAAAGTGTTGATCGCTTGCAAGATAATAATACAGAAAAAGAAATAAAGGTGGGAAGATGCGAATAAAAAGAACAAACGAACAAATAGAGATTAAAAGAAAGTACAACATGACCGCACATTTGCTGATACACGAACAAAATATCTCAAATATAGAACATGTTTATACTGGAAGCCTGAACAAAGGTAAAACATAGCCGAACATTTGTACTCATTCACAGACAGATTAGAAGAAGCTAAAGAAGATGGCGAAGAAAAAAATAATTACGCACTGCTAAAGCAACTATAATTTAATCGTTCAAAGATAAGTTTGTCCGTCTTTCAGCGATAATTATTTTTGTGGTGTTTTCTTAGGCTTAACCGAGCGAACGAGTTCTTGTCAGCCCCTTACTGTTTACTCATTCACCAGTCAAATCGGTTTTCTTAGCATAAGAAAGTTAAGTGTATGTGACCTGTGAATTGTTTATTTGCAGGTGCTTAATTGGTTTCTGCATTCCCACTAATTTGTACGTCAATGGATGTTGATGTATCTCAAACTGTCGACTATATATGACCAAAGAGAAAAACTCAGAAAATACCAAGAAAATTGCTCGAAAACGTAGTCGACGTTGTTGGGTACAATTTTAACCGCATCTCCACACCATCATTAAATTGCGAATATCAAACCAAATACTCGGATAAAAAGAGAAAGATAGAGAGAGAGAGAGAGACTCTCTGCATCAAGACCAATTCCAAAAAGTACACAAATTCGTTATATGAAAGATAATTTAATTTGCAATGGAAATAACATTTATGAATGGTAGATAAACCACGAAACATTCGTTCTTTTTGACAAGAAAAGCTTTCGAACAAAGTTTCTTTTGAAAAAATACTTACATGTGCCGTTGCCGATTATTTATGAGAAAAACTGTTTGTTATTGTTGATATTGACAGCAATGCTCAACTGATTGTTATAGATTTCTTTGTTACTCTCACACTACGCACAATTTATTTTAGTTACTTAATAAAAAGAATGCATTCAAATATGAATTGGCTGTTGACGTCGCGCTCGAACAAAGGTAATTTGCTTTTGTGCAAAAAATGGATTTTTTGAAAAAAATAAAATCACTTTGTTTGTTTTTTTTTTCTACTTTTACTTTTTGTATCGGTTTTTTTTTTCTTACGAATTAATCAATTGTAAACTGTTCAAATTGATCAAATGCACTTTTAATATATTTGCACCAACTGTTTTTAATTCCCTTAAATTTACATATAATTTTCATGTAAAATAAATTAAATCACAATTTTTTTTTAAATTCATAAAACAATCGTAATAAACACATAAGTATAGTTTTGATAATGCATAAAATGATTTTGTTTTGGATTGAATCCAAACAAGAATCGAAATGAGCACCGTTAAATAATTTTGACAAAAAATATTATTTTCTGAACCGGTGAAATTGATTGGCTTTTAAAAAAGAAATAGTACAAAAATTAAATGAAGAACACACCGTTGTGGAATCACACAGATTTATTAATCGAATTACACCAGTGAATTTGTTAATCGAATTTCGGTTGTCCGACTCAATTAAATGTAATAAGCCTTCGTCGACCAAAATACCAAACAATCTATTGGAATACACCGATTTTGATGCCGTACGCTTCAATCGTAGATGAGCGAATGACTAGGACCCGTTGAAATAATTCTATCGAACGGCAGAATTGTTGTGCGCTATTTTCCACCATTCATTTTCAGATTCTATATGAGCCTCTGTGTAGCAAATATTTACTGCCGTTTCGCAATGTGAGAAGGCACACAGCATACAGCACCACACACAACAATTCTCTTGAACTAAAATGTACATACGAAGTTTTGTTCTTTTACTCAGTTACCATGGATAAGTACAAATAATACAAATGAATGAGCACTAATACGGCAGCTACACGCAGTGTCGATTCAGTTTGATGTTCCTGCTCGCTCATTTGTTCGCTGCTTTGTATTTGTTGTACTCTTCTTCATCGGAGCTATAAAACTGTACAAAGAATCAACGAACACCGAAACGCTTTGGATTTTGAGCAAATTCGAGTGTTTGCGTGTACGTACCAACTTTCGTTATAGCACACAATCACATACATTCTATGGTTAGAGATGTAATTGATATTTTTTCCACATCGTTTTTGACTTATGGGCTATTGATTGTGAAAAAAAAAACCGTTACACCAAATTGATCACTTGCTCTTCAAATACATTATTATTATTATTATTATTTCGAGTGACTTTTTGTTTAACTTGACTTCTGTTGCCCACTATCAGATTGATTGAGCATTGATTTTAATTAAATGAATGTGTGTGTTCATTGTTGAATGTCAACGTTAAAACGCACTGAGTCTGATAAGGTTTCAATTTTTTTTAAATGTTTTTAATTACAAATAATGTTAACGATGCTTTCAAAAGCAGCAAATTGACGCAAAATTCCTTCCTGTCATATCTTTAAATTACTTTTTCAATCTCCGGAAGGGCTTAGATTCGATGATGTACATTTTAAACACTACTCGTTTCATGAAGAAATCTATTGAAATATGAAACATGAGAAAAACAAATTCAATTTTCCAGGGTTATTATAATATATATTAATATTACCATGGCCAACAAGTTTTTATTGTTGTTTTTCTGTGGCACCGAGAGAGATAGAGAGAGAGGAAAAATGAAAAAAGTGAAATATTAAAGCTTGTTGACTTTTATGTCTCTGGATTGACGGATTTTCCATAAGACCAAAAATATGGTGCTTATACACGACTAAAATTCCAGGAAATGTTTGGATAAGTCACGTCGTATAAATGCTGAGTAATGATGAATAAAATGTTATGTCGCATGGGCACCTGTGGAATATTGTGTATCAAAGTGCGATAAGCGTGCAAGAACGCAGAAGAAAATGTTTCCTTCGAATTTTACAATGATTTTCTATTAAATGCTCGCGCTGTTGTTCAAAAGGGGTTTTCATCAAAATTCGGAACGTTTTTTCACTCATTAGTAACAGCACCCTTATTTTATACATCCGATAACATCTCTGGAGTATAAGAGCAAAAGTTTATCACTTAAAGGGCCATCGATAATAATCGCATCTCAAAATGGAACTAATTTATCAAAACAACATGATAGATTTAAATAAATATATTATTTATAATATTATAAAATTTATAAAACGTTCATCAAATCACCGTTTGCACTGTCTTTGCACTCTGTTAAATAAGGATTCTGTTGATTCCACACGGACAATGAAAACGGACAGTACATAAAAAGGAAAAGATTATTATATTTACCACATTTATGATCTACCCATTCATTTTTTCTATTCTTTATCAAACGTCAAAAACAAAAATGTACAATTGTGGTTGTGTTTTGACATTTTACAAAAAATATACAGGGTGATTCACAATTCCATGCTAATCTCTCTACCACAGATTCATCAGCTCAAGAGGAGTAAAAAAGTGTATAAGCACTTTTCCCAAATCGGCTGTTTCAGTAGGGCTCCAGCCCTAGCCCCCTTAGGGTCAACATTTCTAATGTTCTGGTTGATTTCGACGGACCACTGCGGTATTTTTCAAAATGCATTTTTGATTATTGGTTTGTTGGAAAGGTCTCCCGGCCCTCTTCCAAATACCATGAAAAAATTTCGAAAAAAGTTTCAGTGGAGACGGTCATAGTGAGTTGACCAAAAGTGAAAAAAATCATCGAAAATCGAAGAAAATCGTAATTTATCTCAAAAAAACATGTGATAAACCTTTCTTTTTTATGCCAGAAATCGAAAGAGCATCTAATTTTGGTCCGGTATGCACATTTTCAGATTCCAAATTTTTTTGGGTGGGTAAATATTTACAACAGTCCGAAATGGAGCGACCAAATTTTTTTTTTTTTCATTTTTTTGAATCGTCTTTTCTGGGTCAGTTTTTTACTCAGATTATATGGTCTTACCACCGATCTTACATAATTTGGACCCGAGAAATCCAATGGTGCCAACGGTTTTGACCGATCGATTCGAAGTTCACAAGATAATCGGCTTCGAACCTACCCCTAGGAGTGACGTTTTGGAGTTTCAATTTTTTTCATTCGATCGGTATGAAAATTGGTATTGGGGGTTTTTGGGTACGAGAAACCCGAATTTGATATTTACTTTGACTGTGACTGTGTACTTGAATGTTTTCACTTGCGTCATATTCTATTTGTACCACAGAAATAAAATATCGATACATGCATTTTTGGAGCGTGTCCATGTGTTGTGGTCTAATTTATTATTTGAGACATTCATGTACCACATATTAGACACAGGTTTGATGTTTACAAAATAGTTGGGCTTATATTCTTCGTCCAACGCGAAATTCCTTATCAATTTATATGTGGTTAATAGTCAATATTTTCAGTTACTGCAATTCGAATTTCAAACACATGAATTTTGAATGTTGTGTAGTTGAAAGTAGACTATGAAATAGACTATTTTATTGAGAATCTCATTCAACTTCAATTTCATTCAGATCGAATACTGAACTATTGGCTAACGTCTGCTGTGATGAAACTGTCTGTTTCCCAACATTTCATTAAAACTTTCGAAATTTTTTGATTTGAAATTCTTTTTGACCAAGAAAAGTGAAATGATTGAGAAATGATATGCATATTGTTGCACTTGCAGTGATAACAAAATGTTTACAGCGTTTTCATCTTTTCCTTTGAAGAGATTGGACATTTTGGTGGGGAAATACACATGTTGTCAAATTGCTTTTAAATATTAACTATATCAGCGACTTACGTGCCCATTGGTGATTCATGTGGTGTTTTCAGACTCAATTGAAATGTTCAAAATCTGACGTTTGATTTGAATTGTACACAATCTTTGAAAAATACTAAACCTTCTTCTCATTTAAAATACACGTTGCAGCGGTTTGGAATTTTTCGTGGAGTGTACGTATTTTTTTCTTTTTTAAGCACTACTAAATGGCACTTTCAAAAATAGAAAGGATTTTGTTCTAGTGTCGCCCTCTATATGTCAGATCGGGGACTTATTGAGTGATGTGTTATTGTGCATATTCTTTACATTTTAGTAGAATAATTGATTTTTTGAAATTTGACATCAAACGGGATTTGAACGCCTTCAAATTGTAGTAACTAGATAATGGTTTCCAATTATTTTCCCAGAGAATATGTGTATTGGAATTGATCTATTTATTCAAAGACATTTGCTCCTATAGCTTTATTCGGAATGCAAAAAGAGTTGAAATCGCAAAGTGTGTATTATTTCTTTGATTTTTGGTGTTTGAATTGACTAAATGTGTCCTTTTTTTATTTAACCATCTGTAACAAGATCAAGTGTAATTTATACTAAGTGTACACTAAATTTACAGTAAATATATAGTTTTTAAAATATCTTTTTTGGCCAAAGGGTATGTTTACTGGTTAGATAAAAACATCTTGTTCACTCTTAGAGTGACACCCTACTTCTCTCTCACACCAAAATGTCGAAAAATATGAAATTCATAAGAAATGCCAAAGCTGTTTCTATTCTCTTCGTCTAATTACTGCATAGACTGTTCTCATCGATTTATTTAATTAAAACAAAAAAAAGTGTTGTTGATTTGGAAGAAATCATCGCAGCGCTTTATGAGATGCAGTAGAGAAAAGCATAGTATTGTTTATTTCTTTTGTCCTGTTTTTCTGCCCTTGATCACTTTGCTGTCAATTTGTATTGGTTATTTCATGTTTCTATATTCATGTGAAATATTACGAGTGAATAATAATGTTCAATGATACAAATAAAAAAAATGTTTATCCCCAAGCAATACAATTTCAATGAAATTGTCCATTTGATTTGCTTTTTGCTTTCTTCCTGACAAGTATTGTTATGAATTGAAAATGGGATGCAAGGTCACATTTTTCCACTTAATATTATGAATTCCAGCAACTTCACTTAATTTAGTACATAGAATTTAATGTTATGTTTCGAATAGATCTGCATCAGTGAGCAATGAAAACAATTGATATTTCTTACAAAGAAACTCAACTCAACTCAACACAATCAATGTGTCCAAATAAGAACAAGCTGAAGGACGGGGAGAATGATACGTGCTCGTCGAACGGCAATTAAGTTTCGAACATGCTTTTAGCTGTGCATGAGTTTCTCAATGTTTCGAATGTGAAATATTGAACAACGTGCTTCAATCATGGAATGAAATATGTTGACAAAACTGCTTAATAGAAAAAGTATGAATGAAAACCAATTTAACATTGTATTTTTCTACGCATTCTATTGGTCGACCAAATTAGCGTTCCGTTCGCATTTTGTCGAAATAAACAATACATTCCGGGCCATTTTATGACTCGTTCGCGTATACATACACATTGGCACGGTGCTCATGCTGCTGATGAAAAATGTTTGGCACCAAGCCAAAACCAGCTTGAGAAGAACGCAACGGTGGGATAAAGAAACAGTGTCACTGCGTTAAAAAACATCTAACAGCTACCTGTTAAGTGCGATGGTAAATTATAATGCTACCGTAATCATTTCACCGTTGCCACACACATTCACAACATTTATGTAAAATACTAAATTATAATAATGAGAACATTACAAAGAATTGCAGTTAGAAATTTCATTATAAAATATCAAATTAATTGGGAATGCTTAGGGATTAATATTTTCCTCAAAAATCTGTTGCTCCACTTGTATATATGGCCCTATGTGATATCACTTATGCACTTAAATACCCCACTTGACATTATGACAAAAGTAACAATTAGTAAAATTGTGTGTGTAGGTGTGAGTGTTTGAAATTTACTTGGAAATTTAATTTGCTACAAATATGAAAAAAGACAAAAAATACGTATGCTATTTCCATGAAAAATAGATTATTATGCAAAAATATCATGATATTTCTGACATTGCTGCAATGCGTATTGCATAATTTCTTTCAGTATAACATTTTTCGTTCATGGAACTGCTATTCGGATAATAAATAATCATAGCTACCTTTTAATACGTTCTATGTTTCCTGTGTATTTACTTTGAGCTTCGCCATCTCCATAAGCTCGGGGAAAATGGAACAACAAGTGCATGAAAAATGTTGATTTGTATCGATTCGTATCTGACAACTGCAAATGTGCAAAATAATTTTAATTTATCTACCCTACCATGGTTTAATTTCACTTTATTGACAAGAACAATGAATTCAATACTAATAATTAGTCAATATGAAATGACAACTGTAAGAATATATTAATCGATAAAAATCAACACTCTCCACGAAATGTTTGTTCTATTGAGCTATCCCTTTCAAACTGATGTCCGTAGTTCAAGAATGATATTTCATAAAAAAAAGTTTATTCGGTTTTATCGTGCGAAAAACCCTAAAAGACAATATTTTTAGAATTTTAAAACTTCTCCAAATTCATCAACAAATTTCAGAGCTCTGGCGCAAAAGCGATTTACAAAGTACACCATATTTCTATGCATTTCTGGACTCTACTAGATGTCCTAAAGAGCTTATGGAGTGGGCCAGAATTGATTTGTAAAAACATCGAAAAACGAACCACTCTACTATACAGCAAGCTTGCGTACACAGATATTGTCGGATATTGTTCGCCATTGTTAAGTTAAATAACTTAACTACTGATAATATTTTTCTTGGTTCCAAAAGAAATAACAGTTTAAAATATAATGTGTTTGATGTTTTTAAAATTGCTACAAAATAATTAGAGAAATTTCGTTATATAACAATTAAATGAGATACGATAACTTAACATCAAAAATAAAGAGTCTTACGGGAGTAAGACGAACTTTTCCGCACGGTGGTAGTTGCGTATTTTATTAAGAAAGTTCAAAATAATATTTTTTCGATTTTATTCTATTTTTCGTAAAGTTCGAGACCAAAAAATATGTTTCAACTTTGGCAACGAAATATTCTTTAATTTAATAGCAGAAGTAGCCAAGAAAAGATTTTTCACGCTTTCATGATGAACCCATTTGTACGACATTTGAAAGTATTCTATTTTTCTAACAAAACACTATAAAAAATATGTCTGACGTTAATTTTGCCATAAAAATTATTTTTGAAACACTTTTCATAACTAAAGTCACAAAAAATTTGGATTTTTGTATGGGAGCCATGTCTGTATGCTACCTTAATGGCATGAAACTTTGTACAGGTTATTTTTTTCACAAAAAAATAACATTCGGAGGGTTTGGAGAAATTACAACCAAAATTGGGAGTACCTCCCATACAAAATATTCGTTTTTGAGCCAAAAATTTTGTATGGGAGGTACCCCTAATTTTAATTGAAATATCTTCGAACTTTTAGAATGTTATTTTTTTGTGCAAAAAATAGTCTGTGCAAAGTTTCACGTCATTAAGGTAGCATACAGGCATGGCTCCCATACAAAAATGCAATTTTTTTGTGATCTTTTCAAGGAAACTGTATCAAAAATTGATTGTATCTCAAAACTAACCTCGGATTCGGTTTTCTCGTGCCAAAACCCCCCCCCAATACATATTTTTGATTGTTTAAGTCTACATTAAGTATGACTTTTGGACGAAAATTGGACTCTTTTTCATAGGTATCACTCCAGGCATGACATTTTTTTCCATCAACCAAAATCGCTCAAAATCTAATGATTTTCATTCCTCGGGACCCCAATCATCCTGTACAGTCAGATTTTAAATAACTTTTCTGGGGGGTGAGATAATCGATGGACAAATTTTGCGTACGGCGGACAACGTACGACGTACGACGTGGAAGCGACCCACAACAGCCATGCTCAAAACGGCCTGATTCGGGTTCTCTGACCTCAGAAACGTCCAGAAAACATGTTTTTGAGGTTTCGTAAATTTTGACCTATTGCAATACTTTCCCCTTTCACACTAGGTGTGTGCGGAAAAGTAAAATATTCAAATAACTGTTAAGCTAATACGTTTGTATTACATAATTCAATTGAATTTTAAATTGATTTCAGTCAAAGGACTTTAAATTTCTTCTCGAATTGTTAATTAGTACAAAGCGATCCATTTAATTATTGAAAGCGATTAACATCTTGTAAAATTGGTATGTTCACGTGTTTTCCAGCATGATGACAATACGTCATAATCATTATATGGTTGTTGATGTGAATATATCTTCCCATTGCTCTTTCGATAGATCTATCGTAAACAAATATGATTACGATTTATGCGCGTCATCTCAAATTCACATTGATTGAGCGAGTATACTCTCGCTTTGATCTGCACACTAATCAATTCTTAAAGTATTGATAAATGCGAAAAGGGATAAACAAGCTAAGCTTTTTCACTTAATTATACAAAAAGGATATATAAATAATCAATTACGCAATATTTGATGAAAAAAAACGTTATTCATTGGTGTACATGCCATCACTGTATTATATTTGTATCGCTGTTTTCTAATCGAATCAAGTCATGGAAAAAATGAATCAAACAAAGGCAAAGCACATTTAAATGATCCTATTATATGCTCTACTTGAAAAAAAAAACCCTTTTTTATGTTAAAACTCTCCAGTAAAAAAAAAACCGAAACGATCGAAATAAAAAGAACAGCATTCAATTCGCCGACAATTGGCTCTTTCGATTGACTGATAATACAATGTGCGTTGTCTCCTATTGCCATCAGTGCTATTCAGATATTTCGTTCTTCTCTTCAAATTTTTTTTCGGCTCATATATTTATCGTTAAGTACCATCATCCAAACAAAGCCTTCGGGTCGTTGATGGAAGTATACTTTTTCTTTGAAAAATTGAACTATACCAAGCATTTTATTTTATTTTTTTCTATAGGTTTTTTCTTGTCGTTCACTCTAAAGTATATTTGATGCGGTTGTGTTAAAGCAAATTTTTGCAGTTATTTGTTCTTCTGTTTTGTTGTTTTTGCACCAAAATACGACATCATGCAAAAAAAGAAGCATCGGATCAAGAATTGTAAGATAACATTAATCCTATTGCATCTCCATATAAGAATTACGATAAAAACGAAATATCAAACAAATGTAAAACCGCCCGTTTCAAGCGCGTGTCGAAGGAGTGCACCATATCAAAATACGAATGAAGAACCTGAAAGAAAATGTAAATAACAAATAGAAATAACAAGAAAAAGCGTCCAACCGAGATTGTGTCATCAACGAATACTCAACATATACCGAATGGATCGACCATTGAACGGGTTACAGCGATATGGACTCAAATTAGGATGAAAGAAAGTGATCCATTCACTAGAAATACTTCAACAGCCCATACGTTCGGGCTTTAAAGTGCCACTTTAGTATTTACAAATAATTCTTCAATTACTGTTCAATATCAAAGCGCTGAAAACTAAAGTGAAAGGGACCCAAGCACGAGAATGACAAAGAAGTGAACGATGGAGAAGAAAATATTTTTTAGTTATTTTAGGAGTTTCTTTCACCGTTGTCAGTATAATATTGAAATTAAACTAACATAGATTGGAAAATTTCGAAAGACTTTAACATGGCTTTTGCAAGCAGTATTAAAACAAAAGATGTTAATTTAAAAAGTGCATATTTTTAACATAGTCCCCAGTTTCTGAGATATTTGTCATTTTCATTCCGACATTATAGAAAACAGTATATTATGTGCGCTTTATTGAACAGCAGATGTCGATACGCAAATAAAAGCTATATAAATGATATTGTTTGCATTTTAACGAGTTGCCTTTTATTCAAGATTTTCCGCTGCCGAACATATCAGAGCATATGGAAAGTGGAGCCATTGTTCATATGCACATTGAATTGAAATAACGTATGTCTCACTTAAATTGGCACAAATTCAGACGTCCGCCATTTGAACAATAAACACACATTATTAAATTCGTTTTTATTGTTATAAACCTTTAATCATAGGCTATCGAATAGCACATTTGCATTACACTCAATCTACAATTGCCTTCGATTTTTCTCAGTATGCGCCGAACCTTCAAAATCATGCTTTGGCAGACCGATCTGTCGATTTCTTTCAACTTTCTCTCAATCCATCCAACCAATTGTTGCACGTTTCAAGTATTTTGGACCTTCGCCTATAACTTACATCCAAAAAAGAAGAGAAATAATTAATTTGGTGTCTTTTTGTGAAGTTTAAGAAATTGTCCTTTTTTCATGGAAATGCTATTTTTTTAGAAGGGAGCCATTATTGTGGTTTTTTCTGCTTGCAAAGCACAATTTTGTCTTTAATCAGATAGTTCTCAACGAATTCTATCGATTTCAACAATATTTCTTTGATAATGGAGGTTTTACCTTACGTTTCAGCACTAAATTTACGAATAATAGCTCTAAAATACCTTCCAAAGAAGGTCCCACCATACAAACACCCCTTCATCAAAGTTCGGTTTGTCGACATCTCTAGCCTTATATAGTAGTGCCCTAACATAATCAATGCAAAAGAAACCACTTCCCATATAACTCATTTGCGGAGTAATTTTATCGATGACGGGACTGTGCGGAGTTCAGCGGAGATAGCATGCAAATGCTGTGTGTACGAGTGCAACAGCGTTCTTTGCTGTTCATAGATTTATTTTGTCCAATCGTACATCTTAGTAGCCGTACACACAGCTAAGTTACTAATAATCTGCGTAAGAATGATACACATAGAAGTGCTGTTACCCTCGTACACACAGAGTTTGTATGTCATCTCCGCCAAACTCCACACAGTCCCGCCACCGTCAAAATTACTCCGCAAATGAATTATATGGGTTGCACTTGATTCGTGGTTCGATTTGGCGATGAATGTTTCACTGTCCAAAATGTTGAATTTTTCAATGCAACATGCTATGAGGCGAAGTGAACAGCCAATTTTTGACATCCTCTGGAATTTTTTCGTAACATTTTTTGCTGATTACTAATGATCGTGTCCGAATCTATTGTTTTGGTTCAAATTTGGATGTATTGTAACCATAAGAATCACGAAAAATGAATGTTTGCTTGACCAACCCGATTTTTGGCACTTGGTGACAGTTTTGAAAGGTCTGAGCACTCAGATTGGGAATACGACCGGACTTTTTGCTTTTTCTAGAATCTTTGTCTTCATATTAAATCCATGAAACACGATACATGGTTCGAAGAGAGATTGGTTCATCTTTAAGCACATGCAGAATTTGTTTTGAACTTAGCCACCAGAACCATTTGAGACACTTTTTCGTGAATCAAATTTGTACGCCAATGCGAATGGATGTATATCGTCGTATTTGTTATTGCAGTGTAATAAACGTTGTAAGTTGTGCCAATTTAAGTGAGACATACGTTATAATGTACTTTATATGAATGATATGCAAATAACCAAACGATGCTCGTTTTAACCGAACACAAACACTATCACACTGTTTCACTTTCTGTCTTGCACTCTTTCTCTCAGTCGGTAAAATTCAAACAATGTTATAAATGTGTAAGAGGGTATCATATATCTTTTGGTTAATTGAACAGTCTGACATTTGGAATGACAATCAAATTATTCACGTAAAGAGTCACTGAAGTTGATTCATTTATTCATCCTTATACAATCATTTCAATAATATAGTATCCGAATCGAAACATTTTAAAAATTACTATTAATATAAATATTATATATATAAAAATAATTAATTTTTTTTATTATGCATCGAAAATAACATCGTTGGACATTTTAATTATTTTTTGCCATTATCCTATCTTGCAAAATGATATATTTGATTTGTTTTTAAATACAAACCGTTAATTATTGCATTTCATTTATTTAAATTACATGCTGTTGATGATGTTTTTCCTTTATTTGGATGGTGAATTGGATTGGCGACGGTGTGCATTTTTTTCTACCTACCGATTTCTTCATGTTCTGTCGGCTGTTTATTAATAATTTATATTATCAAAATCCCACACACGTACACAAAACGATACTCCACGCTTGGCGGATATGCTCAACAAGCATTCAAAATTCCATACACATATATTTTACGTTCCCATCGAAAATGAATCATTAACTGATTGTGTGTTTCAACTTTAATTTATATTCAAATGGCTACATACGTAAGATAAATGTATGGGATTGTGAGTGCTTTATGCTCATCGTCACCACAAAATAGCCTGCGACTCATTGCCATCCAAAATACGGATAGATATATTCAACACATTAAATATTATATACACACCGAATGAAATCTAGAACGCGCACGCGAATACAAGTTCATAGACACTCATGTCACATACATACAATGCAAAACGATGTATTCCACAGCCAAATTGTGACGAGAAAACAAGAGCATTGCTTTCCCTAAACCCACACGATGTCTGTCGTGATTTGTGGATGAAAAATACCAATTTAAGATAAATACACGTTGCCACTCTCCTGCTCGTATTCATTTTGGTGGTGAATTTTCTACTACAATATTTTGTTTCAATTTTGTTTTGTTTTATGCTGTTCGGCGAAACTACTATTCGGAGTTCCATTCATGTTTAGATCAAAGCGTTTATAATGAATGCGGAATTTCAATAATAAATCGTTGAAGAAAACGAAAAGCTGTATCATTTGAAATAGAGAACATTCCAAGTTGCCCATAAAATTGAACCGAATTTGAATGTTTCGCTACGAAGAATTCCAAAATCAAATTTTAAATGTTACGTCTCGCATTCGTCTAGCAAATATGAATGATGCGCCATGTGGATTGAAGATTTTTTCCTCATTTTTCGAAATCATACGGCAATTATCGACCGCAAAAATCTTGGAAAAATTAAAAAAGAAAGCATTTTAATTTAACCGCCCTTTCATTTCATTAACAGCTGTCTGAGTGTTTCGAAGCGAAAAATCTGAATTTCTTAAAATACATTTTATAGACGTATGTGGCAACGACAATAAAAAAAAATCAAATTTATGGTATGAATAAGATTTATGACTGTTTACAGTATCTACTTTGTACTGTATGCCGTTCTATATGTGTATGACATTATCCATACAGCCAGTTCATTGGAACACAATTTTTAAGTAATAGGCATAATTCAATCTTTAAAACTTCCTGAAATGAATGTTTTTGTTCACGAGAAAAAAAAAATTTTAGCGAAAAAATCAATCGATACGATATGATTTGATGAATCAGTTTTATTTTCTGGTTCTTTTGAATTCGAGAAGCTTGTTTGAAAAATTTGAAATTTTACTTTACGATTTATAAATTGTGTTTTTTTTAACTCGCACGTGTATATGTCGTATATTTGAGAGCCTGAAACCCAAAACAAAATATAAAAAATATTTTCGGAAAAAGAGCATAAGAAATTATTGAGCACAAAACGAGAATATAGAGAACTGAGAGCAAAAGTAGCATATATCGATTTGCTGTTTTTACTCTCAATTCTGTTTATTGTATTTTAACTCTCAGTTTTTATTCGCCTCATTTTAACACTGAAAATGTATATCTTTTTATTTGGAACCGATAAATATTATATTTGCTTTCGTCAAAAACATGAGACGAATAAAAACTGAGAGTCAAAATATAACATATCGCTTGTTTGTTTTGTCGCTAATTGAATTCATATTTTGTTTTAATTCTCAGTTCTGTATATGCTCTTTTAACTCTCAGTTTTTTTCTATCGCCTTTTTTATTTAAAATACATTCTTATGCTTTTTTTCCGAAAAGAATTTTTATAACTTGTTTTGGGTTCCAGGCTATCATTTCACAATCAACAATTCGCACAATTCTGAATGGCACGTTTTAATTATGAATATTTTGTCTTGCATCATTTATTGGAATGGTGATATGAGATAATGTCTACAAATTAGTCGATAAACAAATTGATGTCGAGACAAGTTTTGAGCTCTACGATGGTTGGGTAAGGCAAACATTTGGTTTGAAAACAAAGTAGTAAGTCAATAATTATTGTAAACATGGAATGATTTTCTGAACGGAACTAAAATCAAAATAAAATAAAATCGAATTCTTATAAAATCAACTAGAAAACTACTAAAATAGCTAGTCAATATCTGAATTCACAATTTGAACATTATTTAGCGTGAATCGATATCTGGCCAATAACTTATACGTTGGCTTAGACATTTATTCCCTAGACATTACTTCGTTTACGCCGCATCCAATCTAATACTGAACAAATTAGTAAGAAAGTACTTCTGTTTTAATCGCACCACTGTCAACTCCATATTGGGCCATTTTTGCGTTGATAAAAAAATAGATGTCTGCATATAGAATTGAGGCTTCAAAGCACATTATAAGCGATAGTACCGAGCCAAGATAAGGAAAACAACTTGCATTCTCACTACATGCCACTTTTTATTTCATTCTTACCACAAGCACAAAGTAATTGGAATTTTCATCATTTATATTTGTTCCATTTTACGTCATTGGTGGTGTATTTTTTTTGTTTGTTTATTCAACAATTAATAGCTCTAATAATTTACAGTGTTGCTACTGCAATTCGCTGCCCACCCACATTATTTTGAGGTTAAAGTGAACAGCATCCACTTCACACAGTTGTCTATTTCGATAGAGTTAATCATTTGACCCATGTTCTTGTCTCTTTTTTTTTCACTTCTACTCAATTTTCCTTATCCCTTTTCACTTTCATTGTTTTTCCTTCGGTCGAGTGAGAGTCGCATTGATTGATTTCAAACCCGTAAGCCTCATGATACTTTGTAAAATGGTTTTGCGCTCATTCAATTTTATAATTTTATGGACGATTTCTTTTTAAAAAATTATTAAGTTTTATTCTTTTTTAGAGAGAAAGAGGACGGAGCGGGAGAAAAAATAAAACATGCAAGTATTTGTGAAATTGATGGAATTTCCTTTCATCTTTTAAGTCTGTGTGTACTTTAGTTTTGACGCAATCGTTCTTTTGTTGTGCATTTTGTTGTTTACGTTTATCGAGTCACGCGGTAATATTAACCGAAGAAAAGCCCAGCTTAATTAATTCTCTGTATAAATAAGTAATAAGTAATTTTTCATGTTGAAGCCACCGATGACATAAGCACAACTCTTTTAACATCAGCACTTTTATAATTGTACAGCAATGCAGTAATAGTTGCTAAGCTCTCTCTCTCTGTGTGTATGTGTGTGTGTTTGAATAGTTTATGTACTTATAATGCACTTGACATTTTATCATTTGTCAAATTTGTTGTAATATTCATATCTTATCTCTGTATTCATTGCATTCGATATGGATAAACAGTGTTTTCGCATTCGGATCGATTAATTTTATTGATTAATTGAGTTCAATCACAGCTACTAAAGTACATTAAAGTCAAAGACAGACTCGTATAATATTCTTCGTTTCTCTGCGTCGTTCGTCATTCACACCCATTTGGCATTCGGTCGATGGTAAAATCAAAACAAATTACTAGCAACAACAACCGAAAATGTATTAAACCACATTCAAATAGCCCAAAAAATGACCAACTGTGCATGAGTGTGAGTCAGTTGGCTGCGGTCATGTCTACCAAAATTCTACATCTGGTCATTTCGTCTTATGAGATAAACGACAAAATCAATCGGATAATAAAACGGATTTCGAGGTTTGCAAAATTGGATTGTCTGACATTCGTTGCCATTGAAAAGTTTTCGGTAGAAAGTCGAACATTACTTGGTCGATTGGTCGTTTTTCTCTCTGTAACAACAGCATATATATAAAATGTTCATCGTTCAATCAAATAAACAAATGCCGTTGCCCTCGATGTCAACTGTTGCTCAAGATTATAATTTATTTCCTTACAAATATCGAAGATTATATTTTGACAAATTTCCACATCAACAATTATATAGGAAATTTTCCTTTTATACAATTTTAATTAATTATAACTTTTTACACAATTGCACAGGAAACTTAAATCTCTTCTTATTCAAACAAAATGACATATTATATAATACACTGTTACTGTTACTTAAATGTGTACGCTGTACAAATCATTAGCTGATATTCAAAAGATTTCCAATAAATGTTGTACAAAATCGCTACTGTATTTCATTCTATCAATTAAATGGAGTTTGGATGAAAACAATGTTAAACGCATACAGACATTATTATATAAAAGTAATTCAATTCAGTCATCGAAATTATAACATTACGACATTATTTGAAATTATACTGTGAAGTCGGACGAGAGAGTTCAATAAACTCTCGATTCGTATGACAAACGATAGAGTGACATAGAGAAAATCAAAAGGAGAGAGAGAGAGAGGGAGAGAGAACATGTGTTATTAAAATGTTCAAATATTAAATGTGAGATAGAATTAAAAGGTGGTTACAAAACGATTTTAGCAGATTTTCGTCTTTGAATTTCTCACTCAGCCACACATGTATACAATACCTTATTAGATTAACGTACAAAGCATTGTGTCAAAATACATGAGATGCAAATATTTGTATTTGCATTTCGTAGCGACTTAAGTCTTATAATCTCAGATTTTGCGATTGCTGTTCATGCACGCATATACGCCATTTCATAATGCATCTCATACATTATCTTTTTCATTCTGAAAGAAATATTTTTAGATATTCAATGAATATTATTCATATTTACCATTTTATACGTAGTACCCTTATCGAAATCAATGTTCGCATTATTTTTTTGTGTGTATTTTCTTATAGTTCGATATAATCATATCATCAGTTCACGTGATGCTGACTCGACCACTTATTCAAAGACCTTCACTGCTCCAGTTTCGATTGTTGCTTTATCGCACAATTCTATTTAAGAAAATGGATTCAATTTGCAACATATGATGATATATAAAGATAGCGAGATAGATATATATGTCGCCGCTTTTTTTTCGTCTTCTGTGATTGTGTTGTGTTTCGGCATTTGCTTTTATCGATACGATGTTTACCATGGCAAGCAAACGCTTCGGTGTATTTTGTTTACGGCTGATTTGAAATACATGTACACACGTGTTGGCGCGTAGCATTGTATTGTTATGCAAATGTGAAAGAAAATATGCGAATCCGATACGGTCCAATTGTTTGTCTTTTTTTTCTTTGAAGAAAGAAATTCCATGTATCACATGATAAGCATGATTCGGCGAACTTTGTTGTGCTATAATATATCTTTTTGTTATCTTGTTTCTTGAATGTGTAAACAGAACACAGTGGTGCGTCGAATGTTGTTGGTTTTTACTTTTGTTCAAAAAGCTCATTCAATAAAATTGGTTTAATAATTATTTGACACTGGTAAGGTCAGATTGAGTAATCATTTTCAACAATTTTATGCAGTAAACTTTCTCCATTTAAATGGGTTTTTTTTAATTTAATTTCAAGTTCCAATCGAATTTTTGCAGACGAACACCTGAATGAGAATAAAAAATCAATACAATTCTCAATAAATAAACGCAAGACACACAACAGCAACACATATAGAAGAAGAAGAAGAAGAAAAAACGACTTACATCAAATTACTTTTTTGTTCGATTTGGTCGAGATTATCAATGGAATTAAATGTTTGATAAAAAAATAACATAAATTTAATGTTTGCTCAAAAAGTTCGACTTTGAATGTATTGAAAACTCTTTAATTTAACCGCCTACTGACTTTTGCTATTGCACAATACTGTCGAAAATGGGTCAATTTATTGGCTAATGAAAAATATTGTTGTCTGAGGTGTTCATTTTCACATTTATATTGAAGAAAGTTAAACGTGTCAAAAGTGAAAAGAAAGCTGCAGCCTACGGGGAAAAAAGAATTAAAGACGCAATGTTTTCAATACATTTTCATCGAATTCTTTGTCTGTGTGGTGTTGTCCATTCTTTCATATCCGTTTTTTTACGTATATCTTATTCATTTTGTGTAATTGTTGATATAGACATCATAAAAGGATTCAATTCAGATTACTTGCAGTCATTAAATGGTCAACATTTCTAGAAAAATGGTGGGTGTGTGTGTGTGTGAAAACATTTGCGTGTCAAAACTTTTATTTAAGCTTCTTGATTTATTCGTCGTTATTTCATTCGGAGGTTAAATGCAAACATTTAATTTGTCGATTTGCATTTATACGGAATGCAATAAATTATGTGTAGCGTGTACTATATACACCAGTTGATCATAATTCTAGTGGAAAACATGACGTCAATGGCAAAAAATCATCTGAAAATATATATTTTTCCTTTTAAACGATAAATGATAATGGTGTACTTAGAACTAGGGGAGCTTTCCCTAATATTTTTTAGTAATATGCATATAACGTGTAGATTTGACATGATTTAGTATTATGAAGAACTAGCTTTCGAGTTTACGTCTACCCCTAGACTGAGAATTGAAAAAAAAAAACAGATTGAACATTGTGAAAGAGGTTGTGTAATTTGAATGAAAATAGATACAACAAAAATGTATTCTTAACTCTCCATATTCGAGATTATTTTGTTTTTGTTTCAAGAATTGATGTAACATTTAACCTGTTGACACTTCACCATGAATATATTCAACAGACTATTTCTGTCGTTTTAATGTGTAATTATTTAAATGTGTCGGCTTATTTTTGTTTGTCCGCGTCATGAGATGCATATTGCGTTTCAATTTGTGTTGTCTGTTCATTGTTTTGATTGGACAATTGGAATCGTTTTCAGTAAATATTATTGTTTATTTAGTTATCGATTTTGTTTATCGTATTATTCGTTCTAGAATGTCCACCGATGCTAACTCATTTGCTTTATTCTTTTCCAAACATAAAGACTCTTTGCACCAGTTTTGATCGAAACTACTATTCACAATGTGTTACTAAACAAAATGCGAATTTCAATTTCTAATGCATGACTATAAGAAAATATATTCGTGCAATATTTATCTTTGTGATTGTGGTGTGTTTCGGCATTTGCTTTTATCGATTTTATTTGATGTTGCGAATATTTTCAAATGGAAAGCAAACACTTAGGTGTATTTTGTTTACATGTGAATTGAAATATATGTATACACATGTGGTGGCGCTAACATTATTTTGTTATGCAAATGCAAAGGAAAATATGTGAATCCGATACGGTTCAATTGTTTTTTTTTTTGTGTTCATTCTCTCTTTTCGAAATACAAGTCTTGTGTCACATGTAAACCTACGCCAAAATTCTATGAACTTTGTTGCGTAACCAAAGT
Organism: Contarinia nasturtii; assembly: GCF_009176525.2. Lineage (NCBI taxonomy): Eukaryota > Metazoa > Arthropoda > Insecta > Diptera > Cecidomyiidae > Contarinia > Contarinia nasturtii. The sequence goes on from NW_022198708.1 coordinate 4,487,712, forward strand.
TCCAAAGTAAACAGAATACGAATTTGATTTAAATGTCAATTTATTATTCGAAAAAAAAGGCCATTTCACAACACAAGATTAAGAAAGTAGGTGCTGACAACAAACTTTTCCAAACAGATGTTTAATAGCAAACGAAAGAAAAATAAAACGATTTTATTTTGATAAATCGCTAGATATTGGTGATCTTTTTAAACTTTCGGAACTGCCCGAACTGTGACGCTGCTCAAAAATTCCAATTGGGCTCGATCCATTTCGAGTTTCAAACAAATTTTTGTAGACAAAAAATAGCTCGTTGCTACTGTAGTCGGCATTAACACCTGAAGGGAGAGACATAAATCAAATTCAATATTTATTTAGAATTGTTCCATAACTGCGGAATGCAGATGAGCACAGACATGAAAAATTTTCAATAAACTCACTTTGAATCGCTCGTTGTTCAAATCGTTCGAGCAAATCACCAGAATTTGATGCCTAAGAAAGGAAATAAATGGTGACATGAAATCATTAAGCGGTGAGTGAAAGAAATTTGGAAATTTATGAAATTCAGAATATACGTACCTTTTTCATTTTGCTGGTGGAATAACGCAACGCTGTTGGAAATGGGTCAATTTCACGAGATCGATGTGAATGGAAAATGCCGTCTTCTGTAAAACTTGTCTCTGTTCTGTAGCACTTGTATTCTGTGAAATGTCGAGATTTGAAAATGAAATGTGTGCACATGTGCTGCATATATATACGTGTGTGCTGTGTACCGGAAAAATATGCAAGTTTCATCGATATATCCGATTTCTCATTGATCGATTGTTTATGTATTTAATCGAAGTTGATTCGTGTAAATAGTGACTAATCTACGATTTGATCCACTGTAATCCAGAAGCAAATGTTTTGCTTAACATTTGTTTCCGTTGTTTTTACTTAACATTTACACTTCGATACAGGCAATGTGAATGAATGTTGTTTTTGATTCGGTAGCATTTTGTTTCGTATAGATTATAATCAAGATAAAAAAAAACATACAGTATTGGTTGATTATTTGTATTTTGTTGGGTATTTTTTATAAATATTTTTGTTTATATTAGGATATTTATTTTTTCGTTTTTTTTTCTCCTGTTGCTAATGCATTCCATTTGTCCGTGTTTATTAAAGTAAATGTGAAATGTGATGAATTCTTTCATTCGTAATTTTGTTTAATATGCAAATAGCATTCACTGATATTGATTTAAATTGATCGATTGTTCGCAACAATTGTCAGAATTATTTGGCGATGAAAATCCTCTCAAAGTATTACGTTTTTCGTCCTTTTTCCTCAATTTGAAATAATGTTTTTTTTTTTCATCTCTTAATCTGGTTCTAGATTTCATTAAAAACCATAAAGAGCCAATCAAATTGGATAAAGATTGTTAAATCGGTTTAAATGATATTTTTAGCTACATAAAAAAGCCGTGTCGTTTGACACGTGCCAATCTGAAGCCCACATTTTGGTCGAATATTCCATCTTAAATGTATATAAATATAGGTAAACAGGTGAACAGATCTCTAATTCTTCGAATAAATTTTGTTTTTTTTTATTCATTATTCTGAATTTTGTGCTCGGTTTATGCTATTTGATATGTGCTCACCGAGTGAAGAGCTCAGCTTAAACGAAAACGACATTGATTAAGATTGTGACCCTATGTCACAAAAAAACAAGAATGTGAAAGAGCACAAACACACACACACAAACTACGAACAACAAACAACCAAAAAAAATGTCTAGAGTCGAATATGGAATGTGTTTAAAAAGTCTGGTGCTCTGGTGACTACATGATCAAATTCTAAGAATGATAGCTTTCCATCGCCATCAACATCCGCCTCCTCGATGACTTTTTCGGCAATTTGTTGGTGCTCTTCTGGCGACAATTCATTTCGTGTCAACGCTTCAATGACCGATTTCAAATCCGATTGTCCAATGAAACCATCCTTATCATAATCTAAAAAAAACAAAAACACAATATCGAATCACAAATGACAAAAAAGAAACCGAAACAACGAACGAAAATACAAATACGAATGAACGAACGAATTGAATCAACAACACAGAAGAAATAAGATGTATTTTTAAAACTACCGTAAATTTTAAACGCATAAAACACTTTGATATCACGAGGGCAATGTTCGCTGAACACGGACAACAAATCCAAAAAATCTTCGAATGTTAAATTGCCCTTTCCATCGCGAGAAAATGCTTCGCATATTCGTTGCCTGAATGGATTCTCACGTAATTCTTCCAGAACGGTGATGTCTTGATGCGACAGCTTTATGCTCGATGCTTGACCTTCAGTCATTTTCTTTGGCACTAAATCCGGCCGTAAATCGCGAAAATGTTTGTAAACTCTGCACGTTTTGAATTTTCAGTTGTTGTTGTTGTTGGTTTTGTTTCAGTTCGTTGAATGAATCGTTTTGTTTTTCACCATGCAAATGTAAACAACAAATACACAAAAAAGGAACAAGATAAATGTTTATGTTTGTACAATTTCAATCATTATAAATAAATCCAAATGAAGAAACAGTTTTATTCACTCTATTTCATATATATAAATTTTTTTGATGTTCCACAACTCAAGCAATGTGCTTTTTTGTTTGATATTCTCTCAAAATGTAAATTACTCTCAAAAATTTTATGAGAGTTATTAGCTGCTATAATACATATACACACACACTCGCACGCGCGCACATTTTCAGTTACCTTAATATTTCTTTTCGCGTAAAGAAAGTACAATCCTATAAATAGATGAAAGAGAATGTTTATCGTGAAAATTAATATCGCAACTGTGATAGTCCCACATAGCAAGTAAAGTTTATGCATTTTTTTGTGTTTTTTATGCTTAAACTTTACAACTGTTTTTTTTTTTTTAATTCTGTCTTCAACTCACTTGATAATCGTCCAACTGTTGCTCGGTAAATGTTGCGATTTTATTGCCCATTGTTTTTGAAGATTCTTTTGATGTTAAACTCAATCAAACAAATGAACAAAATTTAGACAATAACACCAAAACGAAGAGTGATATTCGTTAGCCGTATCTCAAATCGACTTGCACAATACGACAAAATTATCAATTTTCAAAGCGAATGCTCAAGCCCATAGCAAACTATCGACTTCAAGATTGATTGTGAAAGCAACCGAACAAAAAAAAATTGCGCAGTGAAGGCAACACATTGTGTACCATCCATATTGGTGCTATTCTTTTCCATTCTTTCTTTTATAATTAATGTATACGTGAATGCGTAATGATGTGAAACGCCAAGAGCAAAAATCACCCATCGTGATGAATCGTCACCCCAATTTATATCAAAACTATGGTTGCTCACATTTTAACGACAAATTGTACAAAACACATAGACAACGTATGGTATTTCTTGTTTATAGTAAATGTGTGTCATTTTTACTCTTACCTCTTCGCATAAATGATGTTTCGTGCATGAAATGTTCTTTTTTTTATGCGGAATACATTTTTTCCTACTGTTTACACGGATTCTTATGACCATAAAAAAATGATCGTGCGGTCTTCCATGCTGAAAATTAGCGAATGTCTTGTATGTGTATACATATGATAAAAGCTTTGCAATGCATTGAGTGCGATACACCCGCTGTGCCACTCCTTGTTCTCCCCAATTGAAATTAATCAACCGACAGACATGAATATATGCGATATGTGCGAGACGTGGGCAAACACTTACATGCAAAACATTCATACAAAACAGCACAGTTTAGTTGGGCGCTTAGTTTTGTTCCTTTTCAGAATATACCTTATCTATATCCATACTATGCCACTTTTCAATGGAAATTTCATACTTTTTTCGGAAATTAAAAGAAAAACAAGTTTGAATGCAAATGTTTTAAATTTACCAAAATATTCTCTGCACCTAGACATTTTCCATTTATTTCCATAAAATTGTTGAAGCATATTGAGAGAGCCATTTCAGGAGAAATCAGAATGGAATGACTAATTATAATTTCTATATTATATTTATGTTATCACATTTCTTTCATTGCAAATGACTTAATGAAATGAAATATCTTTATGTATCACATTTCAGTAATATAAAGTCATTTTGGTTCGGAATTTGATATCTATATTGGGTTTAAAATTTTGTAAGACAGCTACATCTGTTTGAATACAATGTGCGATAGCTTTTTCGATGAACTTTTCGTCGAAGCTTCTTGGTAAAGCGATTTCAAGCTCATAATCACACAGTAAGCAAGCTTTAATAAATCTCCATTCAAACAGTTACGCACGAATGAACAAAAAATCCGTTGAAAAACGAAAAAAAAAACATATAATTCGATTGATTGTGTGGCTGATTTGAATAAGATAAATGACAAATTTATTCACACTATATATATATATATATCATGTAATTGATAGCATGATTTCAGCTATAAATATTCTACGGAATTTCGTTTATTATGAATTAAGAAGTGCACTTGAAACTTAATTTTTAAGTAATTTTCTGTACGTTTTATTCGGTATACTCTAAAATCGGAATCATATTACCTAATACAGTTCGTGAACAATGGCAATTAAATGGCACATACCATTCCAAAAAACTTCACATATTTTCAGAGAATGTAATCAAGGCAATGAATAAATATGTAATATATCAACCTAAAATACTGGCAAACAAACACATTTGTAACACCTTTGAAATATTTGCAAATTGCATTTCTTTTCAATCATTTTATATGTTTTTTTATTTTTATTGAAATATCACTTTTTGAATTCCTCAGTGCGGAAATTTCTAAGCGCCAATTATTTGAATGTTTGAATGGCAATATTGTGAATATTCTATTAATTTTACCGTGAATAATACCGGAAATCCCGTAATTTGAACTTCAAATGTCATCCAAATGAGTATGGTACATTTTAAAAGAAAATTGAGGTATATTTTAGACACAATTGTTTGGATATAATCGCAAGTTTGGAATGCGACATGACTGAACTTTTGAATATACATGGTAAATAAATAATGATTTGTTTCATAGTTTATTGCTGAATGGAATAAATGGGCTGGGCAAAAAGATGCAATGCACTAGTGTTTAATCAAACATATGATTGAAGGCAATATCGGTCTTTTATATAGATATCTTTAATGTGATGATTATATCCCAATCACACCAATGTCTAAAAATATTAACCGACTGAGATAAGTTGAAAAATTGTATGAAAAACTATGAGAAACAATCCACTTGGCCGGCTCTAGCCAAATTAATTCATTTATACATGACTGATTGTAAGTTACTTTCTTGCACGCCTCCAATTTAACACCAACCACATTTTTGAGTTCAATTTGTATTAACACTTTCTGTTTTTCTGTTGTTTAAAACATAAAATAAATTCATCCGATAATTTTTCTACATTTCAATTTTGTGACATTTGCTGAATGGAGTTCAATAGAATACAGAATGTCCATAATATGTACCAATATTTATGTGATAATCAATTACATGAATTCATCGGAAAACAAAATTTGACTTTGTAATAATATTTAGTATGCCTTACATAATTGATTCGACATTGAATGTGGTAAGCACATTTCTTTTGCCATCATATAGAATTTAAGCGAGCGTTTTTTTTCCTTAACATTTCAATACATATTTTATCACTACAAAATTGCGTATGAAAAAGCTTTTAATTTATTATTTATGTTTTTTTAATATTATTAAAACATTCATCTGCGTAGAAAATGAGAATTGCTGGTTTAATCTACTGTATTACTAGTGATTACATATTATTTCAGAAAAAAAGGATATATATCATCTGATTATTGTGGGATATAATGTGAAAAACTTACTCTCATGAAACACTGAATTCAACGAAAAAAATTATTGAAACTGTGATTCATTAATTCAAATAAAGTTCCAAGTGTCACTAAAAGTTGTATTATAATTATTTGAACCAAATAGTTTGGTTAGAGTAAATTATCCTAAATATTTTTCCCTTTTTTTGAACTGAAGCAGAACAGGTTATTGCGCAAAATGTAAAAGTAAATTTGCAGCACATAGCAAATGCAGCACTTTTTTGGGTATTTTTATACAAAAATTTATAAATGCCTTTGCAAATATTTAAAATTGAATTTGTGCACTTGAATTGTGTTGTTGATTTTATCTTGGTTTGTTTTTAGGAATAATTGATTTTCAGTGTGTGTATTTTGATACTATTTTATTTGTAGGTGCTGTGAACAGACAATATATTTAGCTGTCGTCATCTGGATATTACAGCTCATCTGGATATCGTCAGCAGATGATACAAAGTGAAAACAATGGAATTGATTGTTATAGGTATATACGTTTATTATATACTGGTATTACTATAACAATCACTTCTATTGTTTTCACTTCGCATCATCTGCTGACGGCATCCAGATGTGCTGAAATATCCAGATGACGGCAGCCAAATATATTGTCTGGCTGTGAATTTTAAAGAAAATAAGAGCTTTTAAATAACTTTAACTAATTTAATGGAATAAGATTCATTTTCTTCGCTACATTGATTAATATATCGATTGTCTTCTCGATGCAATTACTCCTAGGATCATTGATGCCAATGGAACGAAAATACCCGCGAAAAGACGACCGGAATCTGCAAACAAACAAACGAAATGCATTTGCTTGATTAAAAGTTATAACATCACAAGCAAGAATGAAAATCTAAAAAGAATTTAATCGTCAACTGTTGAGAGAGGTGTCAAATGGACAAATGAGAATGGTTCGGACATAAATTTGGCATCCATTGTGTAAAGATGAATCAGTACTATCAACGAAAATGGATTTGGACCGCCGCATAATTTCCATTATATTATTATTTTGAAACATTGAACATTTTATTTTTACTAAATATTCTTGAAATTTGAAATTATCCGGCTACGTTTGCAAACAAAAATTTTATTTTTTTGTATACGTAAAATCTATAGAGAATGTACTTAAAATGCTGGCCATATATACTTCAAAAATTCAGTAATTTTGTTGTTTAGCTCCTTTTTTTGTTAGCTTCATTTAGACCGTCTATATGACCCTATGCATTTCTCAAGAGCCGATATTCAAAAAAAAGAGAAAATTTTGAAGACGAACGAAAATAGTTCAATCAACACCTGCGTGCAAAACTACTGATTGACTAGTCAGTTAGCTAATTAGGATCGTTATTGACTTAAGCCAACTGAGATTGAAGTTATTTACAGTAAGTTTGACTTTTGAATTGAATTCAGTACAGAAAACTCTAAGTCAAATTTCTAACTTCAATCACAGCCGGCTAACATCCCAAATAGACGAATATAGTCAATTAGGTAAACAGCTATCAGTCAGTCACTTTTTTGTATACAGATGCCCATATTATATCAGCTGTTGCAAAATGTGTTCAGATTATTTTCTGATGTCGTATGCCATTGTCTTGGCGAGTGGTGATTATCCTTTGAACTTAATGTAGCTCAAAAAATGTCTGCTAAGCGATTGGTTAAAAATAAAGCGGTGAAATAAAATCATAAACTCAATTCAAATTTTATGATTGCATTCAATTGTGCTAATTCCTTTCAACTTTGTTCTCAATTCCAATTCATCGGACGGATTAAATTTGTTTTGATCAAATGCGATAAAAATGGCATTGAATTAAAAATAAATGAAATGCACCCAATGATTATAAAATTGTACTTACCATTGCAAGTATTATCTTCGATGTCTTCCGTGAAGCCGGAGATTTCGTCACATAAACAGATTTTGATGGGTGTTATTGCGCTTGGATTTCGATTAAATCCGGTTGTTTTTGTGGCATTTTCAAAACCACAAACCAGTTCGTCACCACATTGCGCATCGTCGTTGCACACATGACGCAATTCTAAAGAAAAAATTAAATAGAGAAACAAATGAAAGCAACCAAATCTCAAATTGGATTAATTCGAACCATTCAATTACACTGTGAATTCACAATAAATGAATCATCAGACCACGATTTAATTTAAATTCCTACATAAAATGAAACAAAAAATAAATAAAAGTGTGAAATCGATGTACAAATGTTTGATGGCATTGAAATACCGGCAAAACTTTTTTCTTTTGTTTCGTAACAAAGTTAATAATGACGAAAAAAACCTTAATAAACTGCGTAAATTTTCATAGAAAATGACTTTGACTTTCAAAACAAAAAAAATTGCTCAGCAGGAGGTAAAATAAGAACAACAAACATAACATATGTGGAGCATTAAGTTCACGCGAAAAAATTATAATGTTTTCGCTGCGCCATTAATTGTGTGGATTTTGCTGAACAATTGATTTGTTATTGGCAAAGAAACGAAAAAAATGTGGTTAAAATATGTCCAATTAAAACAAGCAAAAAAAAAAAACAACAACAATATCGAAACACACATATACCAATCAGATGGAAGTGAAGTGTTTCTTGACTGTATCCAAGTGCTGGGTTTCAATGAAAACAAATTAACAATGACTGCTGCTGAGTCTGTAATTACGCTTCATAATTCTATTAAACTTTTAATCACTTGTGTTTGAATAAGCTTTTATTCATATTTCTATTAACAAAGTGCACATTGTTTGGGTGTTTTTATTTTATTTTCTATTTTTCCTTGTTGTTGTTTTTTTCTTCTTTATTTGATAAAGTGCTTATAATTTTTATTTTTTTAGGTCAAGTGTTCGATTTGCTCAAACTGATTAAGATACACAAGTGAAAGGAATCGTCAAAAGTTTTGATAAGTTTATTAGCTATTGTAACGCAAACATTCTGTGGCAATAATACATTTCCTCGTGAAAGTATGAAATAAAAATGAAAGTGACATGAAATCAAAATTCAATGTGTGAATTGAGAAAGATTTCATTTGGTACACATTTTAAGTATGTTTCGTGTTTTCTCCATTTGGATCATTTTTTTTTTATTTCTCTTTCGCATACAATTGATTTGATATTTTAATAAACTCATTAACTCACACAACTGTGTTCGACTTTTGTGCTTTTTCATTCACTTTTCTTATTTCCAATTAACATAATTCCAAATCTGTTGGTTAATATACACCATTCGCATATGATTTGAATGATTGCGGGACACATTTTACGCGGCACAAACGTTTTACCAAATAGCTGGCAAATATTCGCCAAATAAATCCATCTCAACAATATGGCGATAAGAGCTCTATAATTTTTCTTCAAATTCTCTACCTCTCATGCTCTTCGTCTAGTGACTTTTTCACTCTGGATTTTTCGTGTTTTTTCGATTTCTCAGGGTGATGTGTGTTTGGGTGGTAATTTCATAACATTTGTGCGACACGAAAATTAGTTGTGACGGGGTGCGAATGGCAAAACAATTTTTGACTAGATGGAACTATTAGATGTATACTAGTGTAGTTTCTTGCGTTTTTGCCTTCTATTTTGTTTCGCAACTGGATTGTTTGGCGGCAAACAACCAGAATTCGAGTGCGATTTTTGTTTTGGTTTTTGTTTTCAGACACGCAATATTTGCTATTTTGACTGGATCGCAACTCGAATATAACCTGTCGATTCATCCTTATTATTAGTTCGAACTTCAATTGACCGACTGATTGAGTTTCAGCGCGCGCTGCTTTCGTTTCTTTTTCGTGTCTATGCCTTTTCGCGACAACGTCCACAATTAGCCAGAATACATGCAATCAACTTTATGCAAATTCAGAAACAGATGCTAAGAACTTAATAGCATAAAATTAATTCGTACTTTAAAAATGGCCGTGTATATTTCACATATACATGTATTATAACCACACGTATTGTATGAAAGAACGAAACAAGAAAAAAAACATGGAAAATGTACAAGAAATATTTTACCTTTGGAGGAAATCATTTATTTTTCGCAGAATTATTGAAAGCGAAGAAATTCAATTATATATTCAAGATTTGTAAAAAATGATATCGATGAGTTTGATATCATATGTTCATTCTAAGGAAGTTTACAGTTAAGCTGAGTTGCGATTTCAAGCAATATTTGGATTTTTTTTACAATTTATTAGTTGTTTCCTCCTTGAATTCTCCATAATAAAATAGACCTTGCATTTCTTTTCTTTTTGCTTTCTTGTGTCTTCCCACGACATACAGATTTCGGACTTTTTATCTATTTCTATAACTAATTCCGATCATTTATATTTAAATAGAATCGATCGATTCAAATGAATGAAATTAAATGAGCGAAAATAAAATAAATGAGTTTGAGAGAAAAAAATGTAAATAAAAAAAAAACATGTGAAACTTACGTTTTACAGTATCCGCACATTGCCCGTTTTGTGGTGCTTTGTTGTTTCCGCATAGACATCTTGTTGTTTTTTCCACACCATCACGCACACAGCTGGTGTGTGATATGGAAGCACAATCACTTTGTGATGAACACTCACGTGCTTTAACTAAATAAACAAACATTCATAAGTAAAATGGGTTTAGAATATGGCTCAATATAGAGAGTGTCTCATATAAGTGGGCCACTACTGAGGGTATAAATTTCGATTTTTTCTCCTGTCTTTCATCTTTTTTTGCTTTCTTTGTTGGGTTAGAGAATGATCCTTGAATTGGATATTGTTCAATGTTGAAATTCTTCACTAGTCAATCGTATTTATTTATATATCCAAAAGAATTGATTTATTTCTGCTTTTCAAACACCTACCAAAGTTACTCAGGGTGGCTTAATCTACTAGAAAAACATGGCGTGATGGTTTATCTTTTTTATTAAAATTCATCCCCCATCGAGATTTCACAGATAATGAAAACTTACTTTTATTAAAAGATCTTTGAATTATAGTAAAGACTTTCAGTTTTGGAATAATAAAGCTATTGTCATTGACACAGATAAGCTATAGTCTATATTTCAAATGACATTAATTGTCAGGGGAAATTTCATGAAATAAAGGACATGAGAGAACTTTTAATGTAAAGAAGAAGAACAATTTTTTTCTTGTAAAGTATGCGATTTGGTCAACCTTGCCATGTTTAGCGATTTGATGTTAAATTCAATTTAAGAAAACCCAAAAGAAAGTTCAAGTCTACTCATTTCGAAAAGAAATCAATGACAAATAACATTAATTTGGTAGTTTTGGCCTTTTTCTCACTTAGATTCGAGGATGACATTCGAAAATAAACAAAAACGTAAGTAAAATGTAGGCGTAAATTCAAACCTGTGGGTGGTGGTGGTGGCGGCGGTGGATTTTGTGGACTTTTACCGAATGTTGTTAGTGCTGTTGAGCTTACACCAAACAATACTATGAAAACGGCAAACAGCATGGTCAGGCTTCCACATTGTGTGAATCGTTTAAGTGGCTCCATTATTATATATGTGTTTATATTTTTATTCTTTTATTTTTCTGAATGAAAATTCCGAAGTCACTCGTTTGACTTTTTTTCCTTTAAAAAGTATGTAAGAATTGCCTTTGGATTGTTTTTTTAATTGACTAATCCCTATAAATCTGTTCCAAATAAACTCACGTAACTTAATGATCGAATAAAAAATCACATCTGTTTAAATTAATACACAAATATTCAATTACTCCGTCATTAAAATCCACATGTTTTTAACGTATTAAGATTATTACTGCGATATTTGATTTTTAATTTTAAAACAACCGAAGTAATGCTTTGATTCGAATAACAACAGAAAAAAAACCGTTACGTTGTTTGCTTTGATCGTTCGAAATCAGAATCGTATTCGCTCGTGAAATAGGGTAATTTCGTTTCTTTTGCAAGCGCACAATAAACAAAACACATCCGTCTTAATGGAAAACCACGAGAAAAGTGAAATTAAATCGTAGAAACGAAAGAGAACGTGATCTAAGTAATCAGAGAGTAAAAAAAAAGTTAAAAACCAATAAATAAATTACCATAAAAAAACGCATGCGTATAATCGGCAAGAACGAACGAGTGAAGAGAGCGAAATGAAATAGTAATACTTGGAAATAAACGAATTTTGTAAGTAATGTGAAAAAGTGGTAGCAACGATATGAAAACTAAGAAAATTCTAAACGAAAAAAATAAAATAAATTTGAACATACATCGAAGCAAGACATTTTGCACATGCACACCAACACAAGAAAACTATTAAATAAGCTCACTGTTTAACATGGTGTGTGGCAGTGAAAAGGAGAGCTTTGTATATATTTCATCATCACAACGATGTAGAGAAATTTTGAGAATAAGGAGAAAATAGAATCGAAAAACTATGTTCGTGCAAATAATATATTTTCTTCAAACGTTCACTTTATTTTTATATACGCTATTCGTACCCATAGGCGATTAATAATAATGAGTTTATATTTTGGCTTTTGTTGATTTGAATATATAAATATATATAGATGTGTGTGTATGTGGCAAAATATTGAGTTCTCTCGTATTGTAATCACAATCGAAATGCTCATTATTTATTTTTCGTCTTTGCGCACTAAATATAAAAAAATACGTTCGTAAATCCGGAATTAATATTTTTATTACATTCATGAATTCGAATGAACTTTTGCGATTTGTAATCTATTATTTCAATTGTTTTCTTTATTTTCGAGTTGCATTTATTATATATGTATATTTGCTAATTTAAGCTCGAGCCAGTTTGGTCCGTTGCTGATCAGTCAGTTGACATATATACGTCAACTGTCTATGTAGGTATTGGCTGAATGAACTTTTTCCTTTTCCGTAATTCACGTCTACACCATAGCGTGCTGCTGATCAACAGCAAAATTCATTGGCAACAACTGATCGGTTGGCTCAATCTTCAATCTGCATATTAGATTTCGTAAAAAAAGAGAGATATATCGGGTGCACGAACACCCAATTCCAATTAATTTTCCGTTCGAAAGTTTGTTTTCTTTTTATTTGTTCATTTTTATCGTGCTTAATATGTATGATTTTTCTTTGTATTCCAAACGATCGATTTTGTTTTTATTATAATAAATCGAACTATTGAACGATTGAAACCCCTTTATATCCAGTAGTGTATTTTCATATACGTTCAAGTACAGCACATTTCAATGCCACCACGCATATGCCCACAGAGGCAAAGGTAGGTTGCGTTTTAATGGAGGTAACACGATAAACAACAATCTGTTGAATCTAGTTTTGTTGATTGCCTTTTTCGTACAACGAACATGGAATCAATACGATATACAGTATGTTTCATTATAGAGAGAGGTTGATTAAACTACCACAAATTTCAAATATCTTAAAAATATTTTTGGTGTTGCCAGATGAGACTCTTAGCTACTACACCAATTAATATTGACAGCTCTCAAATCAGTACAGTGTTTGTTGTGCAACGAAAACATTAATTCCGAACATTTTCATTCACGGTTTGAAGCCGTTTTTCTGTATTTGCATCCAAAAGGATTGCATCGACTGCTAATTACATTAAAAAGTCAAAAGAGTTCGTAACAAAGTGAATCCAACAGTATAAACATGAAAAAAATGTGAACGACCAGCCCAATCTGAAGCCAAACCGAGCCCTAGGGGACATTCATACTAGAAAAACTAATGAAACTAGCAGCAACTAGCAGCGACTAGCAAGCACTAGCGTATTTTAGTCCAAAGCAAATGAATTGAGGCATGTAAAATATATTGTAGCATGCGTAAGTCGCTTGCAAACGAACCAAGTGAATAGCGGAGACGCACGAAAACGAAGTGAGTGAATAGCGACAACGAACGTTATTATCCGTTGCCGCAATACACTCACTTCGTTATCGTGCGTCTCCGCTATTCACTTGGTTCGTTTACAAGCGACTTAAGCATTACTGTTGTTTCTTTTATGTATCATACGATACGTCTAGGTATTTTCAAAACACTAGAAAAACTAGCAGCTACTAGCAGCACTAGTGTACTCACTAGTAATACTAGTAAGCGATTAGCGAATACGTAAATAAAACTAGCTTACTAGAATTGCTACGAATGTCCCCTAGACCGAGCCTCCTCGCCACAGCAAGATAAACGGATAGTCAAGTCTTTCGATGAAAATTTGGGTATGTCGTTGAGCCAAGACGGTGAAAGGCTATACCATCCTCAAACAGACATCTCGTGCTCCACTGCCAAGAAAAGATTAGATGTTGCCGGTGTTCGTTATCGCAGTAAATTGAAGAAATCACTTTTGACAGAAAACCAGAAGAAAAACACATTGACTGGGCAAATCAAAATTCAACAGGAGATTGGAGCGAAGCTATATACACTAACGAGTCATTCTTTTGGCTGGTGAATAGCACCCATGCCTAGTCTAGAGCCGAAAAAAGAGTGGTCGTTCGCACGGTAAATCATCCGAAAAAGGTGCATGTTTATGGTTGCTTCTGTGAAGCTGGTTTTGGAAAGTTGACCATATTCACGGGCATTCTAAACGCCATGAGGATGAACCAACTTTATGCATCGACAGTGTTACCCACCGCCAAAAAGTTCTATGGCAACGACAATTCGAATTGCCTTCTATTAGAAGACAACGATCCAAAACACAAAAGTCGTCTGTGCAGTGCTTGGAAAGAGGAAAATGACATAAAATAAATGGAGTGGCGCCACAGTCACCCGATTGCAATCCGATCGAAAATGTTGGGGCTATTATTAAGGCAAGGCTTCGTGGTAAAACACACCGCAAGTTGAAGCAGCTCATTTCATTCATTCAGCGTCAGTGGAATAGTTTTCAACGCGAATATGCTGAAACAATGGGAGGAAATGACAGCAAATTTTAAAATTGGCGCGCTGTTTAGTTTCGATTTGAGTTGTAAAATTACATTGACGTCCCCTTTGAAATTCGGTGCGCCACCGTCGGCTCAAAGAGACTTGAAGTCACATCCTCTCATTGTGCTGAAAATTTGAGTAAAAGTATGGCCAACAGATGTGCCCGTGTGATCGAGGAAGAAGGAGAATGGATTAAATATTAATTTTTGGCGCCGTAGCTTAGATACTAAATAAAATGTATATAAATTAATTTTGTAAAACTCTTGAGTTTTATTATAAAAAATCAACCTCTCTCTATAATGAAACATACTGTAAGTGAAAATTATGCAATTTCTTTCTTTGAAATCGCGATCGTTATAGATATCATAAGCGACCTTAAATTCTAAGGCTTAGATACTCTTTTTAGTTCTTTTTTTAAAAAAAAAAAGCAATCACTTCAAAAAAACGGCGGTCAAGTGTGTCATTTTCTTCTTTTTTCGCGCATACAATGACACAAGATCCAATTTAAATGTTATTTGAAGAAGAAAAAGAAAAAAAATCCGCATGCAAAAAGGATAATTTCACCGTATTTTAATTATTCGCTGGAATTTGCATAGATTTTCGATAAATTCCATTGCTTTGATTGTTGGAAGAAAGTGTATTGTCTCGATGTGTGTATTAAATTGTATGTTATGTACACAAAATCGTTTTCATTTCGATTTCATTTCGAGAACCATTTTTTTCAATTTTCAACCGTATGTTATTCGCATTGAAATCAAAATAAATATATATTTAGTTTTATGTGTGTGTGTGTGTTTCTCTCCATTGTAATTGTGTGTTATCTTTCTGTAAATCTATGTGCGCTAGTCAGGAACTAACTACCATCGTTTCTCGATCCGTGTTTGGCTATTCGGAATGGTTTACAATTCTCGTTCTGTTTGAAGTCGAAACGAATTTAAAACACGCAAATAATGACGTAAGTAACGTCGAAATGCCGATGCAAGAATAGTGTTAACTATAATTCGGAAGCAACCACTTCAGTCAAATAGCCATTGGTGCGCGCCTATAGTAGCCAGGTCAAGTTTTTTTTACAGATATTATGATTTCCGTTACGAATTGACCGTCAATACTCCTGCACATTTGATTTTTTTCCGAACTTTAATTTCCCGTAATTGCATTTGAAGTGAATATTGAAGAACGTTCAGTAACAATGACACACTTTAATTTTGATTTTGTTTTGTTGCTTTTAAATCATTGCAATTCTGGTGCAATTGATTTTATGGCCAATTCAATATTTGCTTTGTTACACCGTTAAATGTTGATTAATTGCTGGCAACTATTTTTAGCCCCAGTTCACGCAATGCTTGAAACATGTAAAACGAACTATAATTATGACTTTACATGTGTAATTACCAAAAATATTCATTTATATTGTTGCCAATTAAATCTTATGCGTCTCTGCATCAGAAAAAATAGAGAGTGTTTGACCTCAGACCGTGGATACCAAAAAGCTAATAATTTCGAATGGGTATGCGTCATCAGCATTACGCTATTGTAAAACTATTCGGTAAACCAATGACGCATTAAAGCGCCTTCACACCAAAACCACTTCAATCATGCTATTCTGAATGATTAATATCGACAATTCAAAATTGTGGCCCCATAACATTTTCGAGCAACTAAACTTTCAAAGTTCGCGACAACGACACATAAAGATTCACTATGCTTGAAATCGACGGGCCGTACATTTTAAATGGCAACCAATTGAAAAGCATATTAGATTTTATTGCGAATGAGTTTACATATCAAATGAATAAACAAAACCAAATACACACGCTCAATCTCATGTTAATCTCAACTTATTTTCGTTTCGTTATACCACTTTTTTCAAAAGTCACTCACTTATTGAATGAAATCCATTTATTATCTGAGCTTATATTATTTATTAGGATGCATCTTTTTTTTGCGATAGTCATTGCATAATCAAAAAAACACTCGTGTTTGGCTTCACATTTTATATTTCTTCGTTTAATTTAAATAGCAATTTGTTTTGAATTTAATTTGAAAATCGTTCTTTCTTTGTTTACAAATTGAAATTAGCAAGTGAATAAATTATGGGTATGCATATGTTAAGCCCGAACAACAAACACAACAACAACCACAGACACACTCACATACACACTATGAAAAAGATTAATTGCGGCTTACGCGGCTCCTTTCGTCTTTGTTCATTTTTTTCCATTCTTTCTTTTGTTTCGATGTGCAAAAGAGAAGAGAGATGGCAGCAGAAAAAAATGGCCGAACAAAAATAAAGAAAGAGTGCATGATGACCTTTACCTTTCTCATTCAAGCTTGAAAAATGCCCTTATTCGATTCTTTGTTCGTTTTCAACACCACTCTTATTAAGAGTCTCTTAAAAATGAACGCAGAAAAAACGAACGTACCATTTATTATTATGATTATTCGACTCGCCGCACTCAATTCTATTTTTTACCATCAAATCGCTCGACACCACAAAAAAACAATCGGCAAAAAAAACAATAAGGAATGAAATGTACGTTTTTTCTACAGCTGAACTTTGCAAGCCGTTATAATTACTTTATTGTTTCTTTAATCAAACTTACAGCGACTTTTATTCAAATTATATAATTGATTATGTGGTTTAATTTTTGAAAAATACATGCATCAATAAATTGTTTTATTTAAACACCGTTTTAATTAGTCTTCTTTCTTTGCTGTGCAATGTGAAATGCTTGCTTTTCAATAACTTCCACTAAATATTGACACTTCAATCATATCCATTTTATTTATACAATTTGATTAAATTTTTGGATTTTAATTTGCTGTCAATCAATTCCCAAGTGAAAAATGTTGACTTTCACTATAGTTCACTTGAAATTCTTCAGACTTTCCACTCAATCGTTCTTTTCAACTTTCATTTCTCAATGCATTGTTTACACACTAACACTTTCACTCGGGTGAATTCATATATTTGAAGTCATGACATGGCATTTAAATATTTCTAATCGACCTTTGATTCCTACACTTAATTGAAAAAATAAATTTTGAAAAAAAAAATATGAGTACACAGCCGAAGAGTTAATACATAAAATGAAGCATATCTTTTATGAGGTTCATTTGCAACGATGAGACGAACTGGGTCTAATATATGCAGAGATTGTTCCTCTGAGGAGGAGGATCGGTGAGGAGGACGAGAGCGCTGAGGAGGATCCTCCTCCTAAAGTGAGGAGGAAAAGTTTTTTTAGTCAATAATTTTTTGTTTCATCACGAATAATGTATTTTTCATTTTTTTTTATACAAAATAATTTCCTCATCAGCGCTCTCCCCCTCCTTATTTTCCTCCTCACCGATCCTCCACCTAAGAGGAACAGTATCTGAATATATTTTAAACCAGTTTTAATTATTTTACCTATCTTTCACATTCACACAAATAGCAGCCAACTGTGGGGAATTCCCAAACTGTGGGGAATCAATCTTGAAGTCAACTTTTTTCGTTAATTTAAATAAACGTGGACTTGAATATACGTGGATCCAATCATTTTGTTATAAAAAATTTACTTAAATTTCAAGTTTATCAAGTTATACTAATATCACAAACTTTCTTCTTTTTTGGCAAAAATACGCATAAAATATTCATAAATACTATATCATGTTTGGAACACAAGATTAGATGAAACTGAACTATAAACAATTAGTAAACATTAGCCTTATCGAATTTTGTTCCTCTCGGATTTTTTGCCGATGTTAAATATAATCAAATACGACAACAATCAAATACGACAAGGTTAGTAAACATAACATAGATTTTAAAAAATCCACTAAAAAAAACAAAAACAAAAATTGAGTAAGACTTGATGGAAATTCAAATTTATATCTAAACTATTCATAAAAAAGTCCGTTTTTTCGCGAGAGAAAACTTCACGAATCACATATGAGAGTTTTTAAATAAAATGGAAAAATTACAAATTCTTCTCATGGACCTCATCTGAAGATTAGGATTTATATTAAAGCTTTTCTTTTTAGTTGGTGTTTGATTACATCTTGGTTGTATGTACGTCATCCTTATATTCGAATATGATTTGTTGATCAAAAAATTCGAATAGAATATTTATCGTAATTTCGATTAAATTCAACTCATTCAAAAAGAAAAAAAAAAACAAAGTGAAAAAAATGCAAGTAAACAAACACCTGTTTTTCTTGACATGAACGTAAGTGAAAAGTTTTCACTGAAAACTGAACGGAAAATCGATTTACACTTGGCAAAGAGATGTTGCATGTTTACGACACCATTTGATGTGCATACAAATCTATGAAACATGCAATAATTTTAGTAAATATTAACCGGTGTTTATACATACCGAGAAAAACGGTTCAGTTTTCATATGTAAGTAATTTTTTTATAGTGGTAAGATCCCATCCCAATAGTAAAATATCAACCCATATAGGTTGATAGGATAATCCTCTTTAAGTTCGTTTTTATTTTAAAATTGTTTGACGCCCCAATCGATTGTTTTTTTTTTCCTTTCGACAAATCACATTTTTTTAAAGTATATCTATGTCAGTGTTAACACAAACCATCAATAAACTAACCATTTTTCAGTTTCAAACGCACGTCCAGAGACCTGTTCTGCTGTAAAAAAATATGCAAAAGATAAAGCCAATCAATTTTATTTCTTATGCCATTGAAAGACACGTTTTTTTATTTACAATAGACCATGTGAAACTCCCGAGGTGTGTGTTTTTTTGTAATTCTAAATCGATTTAATTTATGTGTGATGACATTTTGTACGATGGATAAAAGAGTTTCGAATTAAGCTCCGACAAAAAAATATTTTACGACTAAAACAAACAATGTTAAAAATTGATATAATATAATTAGTTTTCGATACGTTTCGTTGTTTGTTTTTCATTGTTTCTTTTTTCTTCTTCAAAAATAAATTAACAGTATTTATAATAATCAAGAATTTTTTTCATTTCCTTTTGTGTAAAATACACAAAGATTCGTTTGTTTCAGTATTTCATCATATTGATGTTGAACAAGTTTGTTTTTATTTTCAATAACAATAACAGAGAAAAAATCTTGTGAATATTAATGAAACGATATTGTGTGATTTTTCTTTTTTTTATTATTATATACTTAAGACTCGTTAAGACTTATGATTCATAAATCGCATAATGACCGAGATTTGTGTTCTATTTTAGTTGATTTTTTTTACTTTATAATGACAGCTTTAAATCGCGTATACATAGCAATTAATTCTAAAATAATAATAATATTTCGTGTGTGTATGTGTGAGAGAGAGAGAGAATGTGTGTATTTGTGTGTTTGTTAATAATAAGCTTCTTTTAGCGCTGCACTAGTTATAAGTATTGCTGAGCCTATAAGGATTAATGTCACAAGTTTCAGAAAGCTGGGGCGCCCGGAAGATTCTGCGGAACATGGAACGTAACAAGAATATGATAGAAGAAAAGAGAAAAACACATGAAATTTATGAGTACAAATTGCAATTATTAAATTTAAATGACTCATGTGATTAAATGCAATAAAAAACCAGCACAAAAATACGATATTATTTGTTGAAAAACGACACAAAAACAAAAATATAATTTATGTCATTCATTCGTTAGTTCTTCTCTAATGCGAACATTACATCATATCGCCTTGCTAAGTAGCAATAAAAAAATGAGAACAACACATTTTGACTGCATTTATTATGTAATTGATTATTGTTATCAACATCAATATTTCTCGTTTTTACAGTCAAAACACTTTTTTTTGATAGCAAAACATTGAAAGGACAATTAATTCGAAAAAAAAAATTGCGTTTTTCTCAAGCGTGATTTGGACACTTACTTTTCTTTCGTGATGGTATGATACAAATTTGCTTTTCTAAATTTTTGGCTAATCCAAATGGACACACTTCATTTGCTAGTTCAATACCTTCAACATTTCGATTAGTTGAACCCTCCGCCGATCGACTTTTCGAATCGTCAGCATTTTTTTTGCGATAATTTGAACGTTTTTCATATGAAGTAGTTACGGTCGGTACATTTCCGTTTTCATGCTCTTCCAACAATGGTTTCTCTTGCTCTTTCTCGCTATATTCCCCTTCAACCGCATTTTCAGCTGCTAAAATGAAATTGAGCAGACATAAAAAAAAGAAACAAGAGCAAAAACGACAAACATAAATTCATTACAAAATATGATACAAATATTCAACAACACCAGAAAAAAGAAACTCATTTGAAAATTGGAATCTAAATTAATTTCGTCTAATTATTTCTCTCTTTTTTTCCACTAAAATAAATTTCATTTTTCAAAAGGATTCATCAAAGTTGGAAAAGTGATACATTTCGCCTGAAAAACACTTTCACGCGCGTGAGCTTAGCAATATAGGAAGAATTTGGAATATGAAATTTAGCAAACAACATTTTTGAAAATCCAAATGTATTGTCTGTATTTTAGTTTACAACTGACACAATTGTACTGAAATCACACAATATTGCCAGTGGCTGCAAAATATATTGCACATCATAATTTCACGATACAAATCGAGCGAATGCTATTAAATGAATTAAACAAATGTTTTCAACTGATAACTGGGCGTAATATGCCGATTTCACAAATCGCTGTCGAACATGATAAAAAGAAAATTTCATGTGGCAAAATTGATCCAATCAATTTCTCTTGATCAGTTTTAGTTTATGACTGAAAGGTTCATGTTTGTACAATGACATTTAAATATTTTATCCATTGTGTGATTAGGTTTGATTTCAATGTTTAAATTGAAAATTGAACGTACAGTCTTCGATGCATGGATCCATAAAGTACACCAAACTAGATTTCCATTTACTTGGGCGACGCATTGCTGTTGCTGCCGCTGCTGCTGTCATCGATTCGATATTTTCAACGGCAATTTTCGTTATGGCTGAACTATCTGATGAACTTGTACTATATCGATGTGCGGCTATATATTATGCATTATAAATTATTATAAATTGTGGTAAAATTATTGTCAATAGTATGTAATCAAATTGGAAAACAAATTTACCTGCTTCGGCACTGTCTATGCTATCATGACAGTGATCAAAACAATAGCATGGTTTCTGATACTCATTATTAGACACTTCAATCGAATTCGCTCCTAAAACGAATTACAACATAATACCTTTGATTGTTTGAAATTATATTTGATCTTTTGGATGTTTTGACTTTTGGGACTTCTGTCAATCGATGTTTTTTCGGCTAAAACTAAGTTTTAAAACTACAATGATACCTTCGTGAGATTTGTATGATTCAAAGCTCTCGGCATATTCTAGTATTGGAGTCGTGCCTGGACAATGGGCTGCAAATAAAGATTTCATTTAGATTTTTTGTTTCATATTTTTTAAATTAACAAACTTACCGACAACGATTTCATTTCGTGGGGAAATAAGCTTATGAAAGTGGCACGAATCTCTTCTTAAAAAAATTGACGGTCGATGTTCACGTATAAAATATGATTCGCTTTGTGGGCCTGCGTTTATATTAAGTCAATTAAATGGCTTTCAAATGTAAAAGAGAAAATGTAATGATTGAAAAAAATCTTTACATTTACGAAATTCTTTGCGTTTTGTATCGCAACCAATTTTGGCTTGAGACGTGGACGGCTGCTTTTCAATTTGGCTATCATACAATTTTTTTTTCTCCTCT
The DNA here is from genome assembly GCF_009176525.2 of Contarinia nasturtii. Classification (NCBI taxonomy): domain Eukaryota; kingdom Metazoa; phylum Arthropoda; class Insecta; order Diptera; family Cecidomyiidae; genus Contarinia; species Contarinia nasturtii. The sequence goes on from NW_022198708.1 coordinate 4,510,091, forward strand.
TCGATTTCAAGGCTGAATGCTTGTACCGCAATGTCACGCGATGCTCGCCGGTCGCTGGTACAAGTACCAACGCTGGCCAAAGTTCTTGGTCTTTCATTGGTGGGCGTCTGTATATCGTGATTATTGCTTACATCGCCGGGTGCTACAAATTTAATACACAAACATAAAATAAATAAAAAAAATGTCTGTGAATACAAACAATAAAGAGAGAGAGAGAGAAATCTATTTTCTTTTATATACTCATTGACACCCGACGACATATGTCCTCCGATTGTTTTTCGATAACATCTACTGGTGATCCAAATTCGTCTTTGTGCAATAAAAATTCATAATCGGAATTGTAAAAGCAACGCCCATCATCTCGACTTGGACTATATAAATTGCCTAGCTGCTTACAACGGCCCCTAATGTATGAATGTCCTTCAGCCAATTCGCTTACACCATTACATTGATCTCCGGAAAGCATAAGAACTCATTGGTTTTGTGGATCTCGGTATTCATCGAACATAGTGTATAATTTGAACTTTATTGTATCTGTAAAAAAAATCAAAAATCCAGCAATTCAATACATAACAGTTTCGATACGTGATCAATTGATCACAAATTATGAAATAACGTCTATGTAGTACAAATTAAATCTTTTCGATAGTAACGATTTATTTAGTTTGCTATTTATTGATGAAGGTAATTGCAATGACAACTTTTCACGCTTTATTTATAAATATTTACGATAAAATGGATGACAATAAATGAAAAACCAAAAATTCATTGAAAATTAATGAAAAATATCATGTTTTCGAATTTACACTTTGTAAAAATTTATATGCATTTGTTAAGTTTCAACTATTCAGTAACTATTCATTGTTACCTTTACTTATGAATGATTGTAACGGCCAATAAATGAATAAAAGGAAAGAACACGCGATAACCACTTTTTGAAATCTACCGCCTTGCAAAAGTGTGTATGTGAATATATGTTCCATGAACAATGTGTGTATTTGAGCGCGCTCATATATGCATGTATGTGTGTATTGTATCTTGTTTCATCAATTTCGTTGCTTGATGTGAGCATGGTTGATATTGTAGTCTTTCATTGTTTTTTTTTTTAAATAATGCTATTGATTGACCTAGAATGTTTTCATTTTTCTATTTTTATCTTTGTGTTTTAAGCAGATGTAAAAATGTCATGCGAGTTGTGAATGCGATGAAACTGTCGGAAGTTCGATATGTGATATTTTCATCCCTATTTTTTAATGAATAAAATAATATCAGCCCAAATAAATGTTTAACACAACTATTGTTGATGTCCATTTATTTATTTCGTTTTTTTTTTTGTTCGATGGCTTTGCGAGTAGCTTTGCCGATAAAAACCTGGTGAACATTTAGATTATTGTGTTAATAACAAAACAAGCAATGAATTGTTATCGAATCCATCAAAATTCATGTAATCATTGAAACAAATGTGTACATCTGTGTATATGCCTATCAAAAAAAATCAATTGGTGTTTTGTTCAAATGTCCTTTCTGAACTCACTGACAAAGTTCAACTGAAAATTATATTATTAAACGCTATTTGAATGCATGCATTACAAAATATATTCGCAATGACACCGAACACCTTTCAACAGTTATTATTGTTGTTGTTTTTTATCAAACGCACGAAATGTACTCTATGCCAAAGAGAACAACAAACATTCGGACAAGTCAACATAGTTGCCGTTCATTGTGTGTGGAAAAACAGGTAAACGCATATAAAAAAAACACCCCAATAATATATATGCCGTAATAATATCACCATTTCATGTCAAGTGCTTAACAAATGGTCTTTTCCATATTTTTTTACAATTCACCGAATATTTATTTACATTATTCACTTTATTAATAATAATGATAACAATACATGTATATGTTGTACTTTATTTGATGTTTGCTAATAAAATATTTACGGTGTGTGCAATGTTGATAATAACCGTTTCTAATTTGTGCGTGTTAAGACAATATATTGCGACGACAACATGACCAACACAATATCAGTTTTAAACGAGACAATACACGTTTCATCGAAATTAGAAAAATAAAATTACCAATAATTATGTGAGCCATGTTTTATTCGCTATTAAATAAAAATTTACATCATAGCAAAATGTCAATTAAATTCAAAGTAAATTCGAAAATGCGCATGCAGCGATGGTTGAATTGAATTTACTATTAATAGGTTAAACATTTCAATTGACATAAAATCGCATGTTTTGCTTTCATTCAATGCAATTGAATATTTTACACAGACACTTTGACTGTGTCTACGTGTCACAATCATCCACACTCAACGAGGCACTTGAATTGAATTCATTTCGGAAAAGCGATAGAATGCAAATCTATTTTAAAAAACAGCCGACATACAGCGGATTTTATATCGTCGAATTTGGTTTCATTCTTTCAAGTGGAAAAATCCAAACTACTTGATTTGAATTTTCTTTTTTCGAAAAATAAAAGAAAATAAAAAACACAAAAGAACATTTGATTGGCGTGCATAGTGAAACTATAACTTTATAACAGACAATTTGGGTTAATTAACATATTATAAATTCATGCGGATTTTCAACTTTTTATTGTGCCGAATATTTTGACTATGCAGTTTGTCGTAGAATTTTTTGTTGTAACTTGATATACGTTTCACTAATGAATTACATTCTATCAACGTTATTATTCATTCATGCAATACCATATCTATCAGAATATATTCGTAAATGGCGCCATAATTTGATTTCATGACATTTATTGAGTGCGAAACAACGTCTAATGAATTTGAATTCAAAAAAGATCAAATATGAATGGAAAAAACAATTCGAAATTGTAGCGAGAATTCTTTACAAACAGTCACAACTATAATTTACGAACATATCTAGCCAATTTCATTCTATTTGCAATCCGCTTACATAGATTGCACGAAATGAAGACAAAAAAAGAATACCTGTTGTGCATTTGTTTTGTGACTAGAGTGTATTTGAAAGCCATTTACACGATATTCGTATCGAAAACTTAATTTTCCAGTTTCTGGAACAATGATGAATAATTTGCACTTAAAAGCACTACATTGAACTAAGATATATAACGAAAAAAAACTATTGGATGTATCGATTAATTTTTACCGTTGACTGTTAGATGTCGCCACTTAAACTTGTATGAAGTTTGACAGGTGAATCCAATTGCATTTTGTACATGTGACATTTGCCAATCTAATTCAGAGCAGAAAAATTTATTTTTGACACAGTGTCATTATTTTTGAACCGATTCAAAATGGATCGTGATTCTATGTTTTTCCCTGGGGTCCTTTTGTATTCGATTTTTTCACTTTAAACAAAGTGGAAATACAACAAAAAGTTATGGAAACTTGCGGGAGATGAGACCTCTCATCTCCACAGAAAAAGTTGAATTTGGTGAAAAACAAAGTGGTGAATTTGTTGAGAAACTGTGAACTCACCAAAAATGTTGAATGATGGGCTATTGGCGTTGTTCATTCGATAAAGATGCATGAAAATGCATCAGAAACCACTAGAAGCATTATATTTTGATAAATCAGCCGTTTTAAGTCATTGATGATGAGGCAAGGACAAAGAAATTGGGTGCCACGCGAATTGAAGCCAAAAGTCGTTGTAAGGAGTGTATTCACGTTTTATACACTGCTCCAAAGATACGAAAGGAAGGAATTTTTGTATCGTATTGTATCTGTAAGGGAAGACGGCATCTGCTGCGGCAACCCCAGACGTAAAAGTCAGGGTTCAATCCCGCACAATAATCAAAATAGACAGAATTGCCGAATTTTCATGGTTTGGACGGGATTAAAGGGGTGTGGTGTATTATGACCTGCCGAAACTGGGAAAAACTGTCACGGGGGATTCGTATCAACTACAACCAATACGCAGAGTACTGAGAGAAAAATGACAAAAAACTGCGACACAAAATAGTCGAATGATTTTTAAAAATTCGATATATTTCAAACATCGATAAAAAAAAAGATAGAGGACCCCGGTCGGGATCAGCTTGATCAACCGGCGTACTTTCCAGACCTTGCTCCTTCTGATTATCACTTGTTCCGATCGATCAAAATCAGCTTGGCCGATGTACGCATTCAAAATGTTGAAAAAATGTGAAAATGAGTCGATGGCTGGATAGCTTCAAAAGAAGAAGACTTCTTTCGACGCGGAATCAACATGCTACCAGAAATATAGCTAGAAGTCATAGCTAACTATGGGCAATACATTGGTTAAAAAATATTGTACGGTTTCTATAAAATAAACTTACATTTTCACCCAAAAAACGGTAAAAATTAATCAATACACCCAATAAATTCACCATTTTTTTCGGTTCATTGTTATCAGCATTTAGAACACAACAATGGCAAAAGCACACACCATTTTTTTCGTTTTGATACATAGCACTTTTTGTGTTTCAATCGAAACACGGTGCTTATTTAAAATTTAAGCACTACATTTCATCATTGAATAGTCCCAAAACATTTCGAATCTTTTATGAAAATTCCACTTGATGTGTGTGTGTGTGTGTATTGTATATATGTGCTAACTGAACGATATCGATTATAAAGGACTCAATCTCAATCACTAAATATTTATTACTCCAGGATTATTCATTACTGTTTATGTTAATGACGTTAGAATTTGGCTTGGTATTACACCGATTTTACGACGTTATTGTAGTCTTGTGCATTCAACCCTCTCGTTGAAGAGGCCAGAAAAGAAAAGGTGGACGACAACAGAAACGGGTTATTGCAGCACTTACTGTAATTAATTTACTTCATTAATGCAATATTATATTTCATCTTGGCGAGAGACTCACATACAATGGATCGGTTGTGGTGGATGACTAGCATTATTATATATGTTATTTGGAATTTGAATGCGTTTTGCGTTTACAAACATTTGCACACACTTAACAAAAAAAAATATGTTGTTCATTTACACACCGTCCATTATTCATATATTTATGTTTATTACTTCAATGTATTTGCGCACGAATGTTGTACATATGTAAACCGCAACACGAATAAACGAACAAACAATAGAAGCAAAAAAATAAATAAATAAATATCAGCGTGCACATAGGACAAAATATTAAGCGAAAACACACCGTGAATGCTTCCACACTGACGTTTGCTTGAGCTGTTGTTTTATTTTCTCATTTTTCAACTAATAATTCACAATGTTCATTCACACAAGCAAAATAATTCAGCCAGCTGAACTTTTAAATTTTTATAGTTGTTATTCTAGCCGATGATGTGCATGAGCAAACAATGATGATGACGCTTGATTATTACATTTTCATTAGATTTTCGTCGTCTTAGCCCAGTATATTTTTCTGTATATTACCTTATTATTATTTCTATTAGTTTTCTAGCCCCACTACATATGGCGGCAATATCAAAAAGCGCGGTTGTAAAAGGCGACAATAGCCAACTAATTCAAGCAATCCCCCCACCTTAAGTGAGACGAGAGATAGATGTGCGCTGGATAATTGTTATAGTATTACACATATTTGTAACGATTTTTTTTATGGTATTGAATACGTTTGTGTATATGTTAGGCGCAATATTGATTAGCCGAGTTTCTTTTTTCTCATATTTTTGTTGGACATAAAGCTTTTCTATCGTTTTATCATTAAACAACTGCATTTAAAACACAACACACAGTTTATTGTTTCCAAGAAATTCAATATAAAAATTCCATCAAACAACATTCGCAACTTCATTAGTGTAAAAGATAATTTATGTGCATTCACTTGATAATTCAAATTTAATCACTTAAAAACAAAACTAAAAGAACGTCATTTGTTAATTTTTCAAAAAAAAACACCTTTCATTTAACCGCCAAAAATTCGGACTGTAACACTCCTTCAAAACCGCCGACAACAATGTCAATAGAAAAATGAAAGCGATAAGTAGTTCACACAACTTTTTTTTCTTCTCTAATTCACCACGTAATGAAGTGATAAGATTTTGTTATTTCGATTTGGTTTAGTACGTCTTTCGTCTTTAAATGTTCCTGTCAAGAAAGAAAAACAAAATTCACAGGTTTGATGTCTACGCCACCACGTTGATTGATGTGGCCAAATAAATTACCTAAATATTATACGACGACACACAATGAAAGTAATACCAACATGCAAATGTGTCTTGGTCAGCGCAATAGTTTGATTGTATGGAATTGGAAAAACAATGGTAATATATAGATATATTTATATATATATTGAGTATGTGTAGGATGATAACTTTTCTGTACAAGTACACAGAAACAATACACACCTGACCTAAAGCAAAAGACTAAACGAGAAAATAGCGGCGAAAAATTTCCAATTTGGGGTGACCGGAAAAAATATAGCCAAATGTAGAATGTGGTGCGCAATTTTTCTCTATTTCTTTTTCTTTCTTCTCCACTTTTTCGCTCTCGTTCAATAGAGTACTTGAGTAACTCTATCTCTATCTGTTGTGTTTCAATTCAAGCGCCGAAATACAAAAAAGGGGAGGAACGTCTTTCCTTGCACTGACACTATCACTTAACACATTTAAATAAGACTAAATTTCATTAAGTTTCACTATTCAAAAATTGTGCGATAATTCACTGGCAATTGCAAGTGCATTCGGCGAGTGAATATTTTCGAATGAATGCAATTCGAAAAAAAAAATGTATAAGGACCGCGCTGGTATTACTATACTAGAGATGGATTTGAATTTTTGATTTGAGTCAATATATCATTAGTTATTTATACAAAGCTGACTATTTTTTTTTTTTTTGGTTTTCCTTTTATTATTCTTTACATTAACAAATATAGTGGAAAGTCAATCGATTCGTATCGAATAAATAAATCGATAAGGAGCCAATAATAACGTTTATTTTTATCATTTGTTCCATTTTTTGAAGGGGGAGGGTTGTGGTGGGATAAACACTCTCAATGAACTAGCAATTTTGAAACTGAATCTCGGTATCAAAAGTCACAAGGTTCTCGATGGTTTTTTATTTCAGTTTAGTTTGTGTGGTGGTGAAGAATTCCGAAACAAAATGTAATACGAAAAGGTATGTGTTAAGGTCGGTCGTATTTTAGCACCCCGGAAATCAAGCATTTTGCATATTCCAAATATTTCATGATAGACGCTAACGGCGATCGAAATCTTTTCCATGCCGCAATTTATTCGTGACATGCATTCACGTCCATATGAAATGATAAACATCGTATTTTTGTTAACCGAAAATAACTCATACGCTACAGACATTTTTTTCCTTGAATATTTGTAGTTTTTTTTTTCGTTTAATGCTTCAATTCAACATTTCGGACCGACTATTTATATTTCGTTCAAATACACCTGGGAATGTGTGCTAATTATATGTATTATTTTTGAAAATCATAAATTGTACAGACCGATATCGCTTAATGAGCAGCGTGAAAATGCGATGTCCATGATAAAAAGACTCAGCAATTACCGATTTGATTTTTATTCATATCTAATCCGCGAACATTATAAATTAAGTTGAAATTGCTTTACCTACAATGACCACTTTGATTAAACCTGAGTGATATTAACATTTGATTTTCATAGCAAGTCCATTATTTTATTTTATTTTTGACATGGATTAATACTGTATATAAACGTTGTTTTCTTTTTCTCTTGTACACATCATTAATCTTTAATCTTTAAATGTAATTATAATATGCTCTGATCAAACCAAATTCATATTGTACCGAAATGATGATTGTTTCGATATATTGAAATTATATAATATTTACGAGGTGAATATAAAAAATCAATTCGTATGTATGTGTTCTTTGCAGAGTGACAAAAAATGTCCACGCTGAATGCTGACGTCGATTACAATATTCGGTTCATTCGTAAATGCTTTTTATAATTAATTAAGCCGATGGAACCATTAGTGATTGATTGCATAATTTAAAGTACATCGAAATATACTTGGATCGATTGAATCCATTTCGTAGCAGTTAAATTTTAAATATTGGATTAATATACCATAATTCGATTGGTCGAAATTCATTGCCACCGTTGTTTATGCACAGTCGAATGAAATTTAAATTGTGGCGCAAACAAATCATACACATTGTCATATATGCACAGCACACACATACACACGGAAAAACTGTCAGTGGCCAACTTCATTGCGATTGGCAATTGGTGATTGATTTACGGTAGTTTATACAAACGAACGCGCTGAAGCGCATCACTGTCGTCTATGTGTATATACTACTTTGCACACATACCACTTCATTCAAAGTCTTTGTTTTTGTTTTTCTCCTACTGATATTTCTTCTTCTTTTTCGTCTTTTATTTCGCTTCTGTTGTGTGTTTTTGTACTTGTTCGCCTAGAGTCGAAAGCCTTTTATTCGATTGCACAGCATTTGGTTGTATAGATTATTTCATTTTTATGTGAGACAAACATAGCGAAAAAGAAACGAACAGAGAAAAAAAATTATTCAAGTATTTTTAAAGAAGAAATTAAAAGATTTTTTTATAATTCCATCGTACTTATTTGTCATCAGCTGAACGGTATGAAATAAAGAATTTTTGCGAAATTAACTTTGTTATTCTTTAAAAAAAAAAGTCTATTAGAGAAGACGAAGAAAATTCTTGTTTTTGTGATTTCATTACATTGCATACGATTCAATTTTTACATATTAGATTCAGTTAGTCTATAATTTTATGCGAACAACATTTTCATTTCCTATTTATTCTCATAAATTTGCAGCTTGTGAAAAAAGAATTGTATTTATCATTGGTTTGTTGAGCAAACTCGTAGTCAATAATTGAGAGAAAAGAAAAAAGTACACGAGTTGAAAAAGACGCTAGGGAATCGAGCGAAAAAAAAATCAATTTCAACGCCAATATTATCCAAAAACAAATAATAAAAGGTTGCAGTGACGCCGACATTATTGAATACCAGATTACAAAGCACGGTAAGCAAGTTTAATTTGGAATTTTCAAGAATTAAAACTTAATTATATATTCGATGATAGTTTTTTTATGCATTAGAGACAGGTAATGGTCTTATTTTCAAGCAATCTATCGATAATGCATAATAAACAGTTAAAAATATCGTTTTGTCTTCAATATTCATAAATATAATCAGTGATTTGTTCGATTTTTCGACACCAAAATGCTCAATTTTGTCCCATAAAACTGTGTTTTTCTTCAAATATAGGCAACGGTTGTTGATTTTTTTTCATCATAGTCGCCTTCATGGTAGTCGTTGTTGTCGCTGCTCTAGTGTTTTATTTTTCACATCAGCAGAGCTATACGTTTATTCCATTATTTTTTTATTATTTGTTTGTATGAACTGTGTGGTGGTTATATAAAAACGAAAAAAAAAACACATTTAATTGTGTGCGAAAATAAGCAGCCTCGTCGAACAGGGACTAATTTTGGTTTTGTTTTTCTTTTTTGTTCTCATTCTTTCTTTTTCTTGTGTATTCGAATTTGGTACAGTCTGTGTCTCTTTTTTTTTTTATTTAAAAGGTGTCTTTGCGTGATGGTGACCTTGTTGATCATTTAGTATTCGACGCATACGCAATACTTAACATATAAATCCATATTTTGAGTAAAATTTTAATTTATTTGTTTACTTGTCCGTTTTAATTGATTTCATATTTTATTTTGCGAATACATTGAACTCTGAAGTATGATAAATTTGCATGCAGTGTTCGTTTCAGTGTCATCGTTTTAATTTAAACACGTTTTCATTTAGATCAAATAACATAGAATTTGTATAAATGAGTGTGTTTGCACAACAACACGAAGTTATCGATGCGCAATAGATTATATTATATTGTCGTTGTAATAAGAAATATATCCGCAATAATTTTCGAGTAACGGCAAATCAAGTCATTTCATGTTTCATTTTTTATACAACGGTTTTTCTTTCTTTTCAATATAAATTCAATGTAGCCAAAGCACATTGGTATGTGAAGCCGTTGCAATGGTCAAACAAAATGTCGTCGATCAATGCATTTATTTAGCGACACTTTATGCGATATTTATAAACCGTCGATGTTTGGAAATTCCATTAAAATGCAATTGAAAATGCACATAAACATTTGTTTAAATATTTATTCATTTTTTTGAATACATTCAGCCAAGCACATTGAAATATGTACACTGAAATCGCAGCTACGAATATCACATTGTATAAATAGGTGTCATCATCTACAAAATGACATTTTTTTTCCACATAAAATTGAAATCATTTCAATTTTAAAATATTACAATGTTTTCTAATTTCTTTTTTGTCTTATGTTTTCTTTTAAAATCTCTTTGCAGAAGAAGAGAAAAAAACATGAAGCTACCGTTTCTATTTGTCACAAGCGGAAGTGGTAACGGTTACCACGATGGATCATTTGATCAGGATGATATCGATGGTGAAAATCAAGACGACTTAGGAAATGAGAACGCCGAGGTCACATTTGAGGAATACTTGTGGATGGAAAATGAAGAGGAATTCGATAAAATTGAATTGTTGCGTCTCGACGAAGAAGCACTAGTGGAAAATTGCTTGAATGATTGTGGTGAAGAAGCCGATGAAACCGATGAAGCGATTGACAATGAGAATGGTCATTGGCTAGCAGCGCAAAATGAGTATGTTGCTGAACTGTATACAGTTAATGTTGAATAATTTGACATGTTTTGATTTATAATTTTAAGTAATTTTGGTTTTTTTATTTCGTTTCTCGCAGAATGGTGATTATGGAGTACAACAATGATGTTGAACTATCAAAAATGGAAATAAATCCACATGACGTTGCGAATTCAAAATTGAATCCATTGGCACAAGAGTTTTTCCCATCATGGCTCGGTAGGCTAAAGTGAAACTAAATCATACCATCGTAACACATACACACACAAAAAAAAAACATTTGCATCACCCTATTAACATTTGATTTGTTCGATTCAATGAGAAAGAGCTCAATTTAAACGATTTGAAATACGTAACGACTATATAAACGTAAAATCCTGTAAACACGAAAACAAAAAAAAAACTTTACTTTTAAACAGAAACGACAACACATGAAAAAATACATCTTAGTTCAAGAAATGAAAACCGTAGAAACAAAACAAAAATAATGAGACAATTTAGAAAGAAAAACAATGAAAATAACAAACATTATTATCGAATCAAACGAATAGAAGAAGAAAAAAATGAGCAAGTTCTAACAATTTATCAAAAATTATAATTCTCGAATTATGCGTCAATCAAATCATTTCATTTTGCTTCGATTTGGAGCATTATACCAAAAAAAGCTGTGTTGAATACACTTTTAATTTTGTAAATTTTTTTCAATTTATGAACGTTTCATATTGATTTATATTATTGTCTGATTATTTAAAAAAAAAAAAAGAATTGTGTACACATGTGTGAAATAGGAAATTCATTCAAAAGAAATGAAAATAATATTGTAATGTCTTGTTATGAACGAAATTTATATGATGAAATAATCACGCATTTAGGGCGTTTGAATTCTATTTAAAATTCGAACAAAACAAAAAAAAATATATAATTCCAACAAATGAACAATTTGCCAACAAAAAATATATTTGTTTTTTAGTTTTCATGATTTCTTTCTCAAGTGAATGTAATTGCATAAAAACAAAAAAAAAAATTATAAAAAAAACATCGAATTTAGCCAAATAAGTGGTAATTAGAAGAGCTAACCAAAAAAAGGAAAAAAAAAACTAGCGAAAAACATTAAAAACTTGCTGTGTCTATTAGAAAAAAAAAAGAATAAGCAAAACACACACACACACGCAACCAAATACATATAGATCAAAAATTCAATAGTTAAAATCAATTTTGAGATTCAGTTTAAATAATGCTTCTTCTGTACTTCGGAGAACATTTTCTGTGCAATCAGTGCCCAGCTAGTAATTCATTTCCAATTACAAGTTCAATTTTTTTTTCTTATAATAGTAACCATGATGTGATATGACATATTATATATAGGTGAATTAAGCCCCGGGTTTGACAATGTCTGCCAATCTACCTTAAAAATAATGTCCGGGAATTTTCATTTTGATTTATTCAATTCGATTGTTTTTTTAAATTAAAATTTCGATTTCATTTTTAAGCACATATTCGAAAAAGCGAATTCGATTTATTATTACAGTGCAACTAAAGATTAATTTTTTCTACGCGATCTTCACACACAAAACAGTTATAAAAACCCTTCCAAAACTTTCATTATTTCTCGTTTTTTTAGAAGCAAGATATTTTAAAATTCACAAATAAATATGTTTAAGTATTTAACATTTAGTGAATAACATTTAGTGCGTGACGATAAACGAATAACTCGATATCGATGCAATCAAATTCAATTTTTGTAAGAGTGTCAACGTTATAGACTTTTGCGTATAGTATTTTTGATCCGAATCAAAAACGACGATACACGAAAAAAGTTCTACAAAGATTTTGAAATTTGTTTCTTGTGAGCGAAAAATGGAACTGATAATGAAAAGAACAATATTTATGCGATATATATTTTTTTTTCGTGGGAAATTTCTTTTTTTTTTATTTAATTTCCTTCGATTGACAAAAAGCAAGCCTATCTTATGTACAAAATTGGTTACTGACTCTCATTTTTTTTAAATTTAGATATTTGCATACTGTGAAATGGTGAAACCAAGTGAATCTGTTGATGAGATTTCTATAAATTTTATTGTATTATTCCCTATTATTGTTGTATCACAATACGAGTTAGGGGCGGGAAAAACATATAAATGCCTGTAATGTTTCAAAAAAATAATAATCATTATTGTAGATTGAAGAGACTCAGATACAAATGAAAATCAGATAGAATAGAACAGCAACAAAAAAAAATCTACATGATATTTGTGATAAAAAATTTACATAAAAAATAAAAAAATAATTAATAGAAAAAAATATTTAATTACAACCTTTTGTGTTTTCATTGTTTATAGACTGTTGTGATAAATTTAATCCTGCTCAGAGAAATTGAACTGAGCAAACTGAGTGGTAAACATTGGAAAATGTCATTTTCACCCTAGTCCAAAACCGTTTCAGTGTAAAATTGTGACAACAACCATTTTTCTTCACAAGGTTTTACTTCAAATGTAGACTGGGATGCATTTTAGAGCCTGTTACGGTACCATAAAACTTCATATAACAAATCGAGATTAATACCGAGTGAACTAATTTGATTTGTAAACATTTTGGTGTTGGATTTTTTTCGAGGCCATATGGAAAAATTATGTTTTTTTATACTTCCACACTTTGAATTCAATAATTCGTTGACTGTCACAAACAACAACGCATCCAAATCAAACGTACAAGTTATAAGTCCGGGCGGCCAAATCCACTGTGAAACGTACTACATTCACAACTCTAGCCTATTATAAACAATTTTATTGTTGTTGTATACAAGTGACACTGTAATTATTCTGTTGCTGAGCGCATTTTTTTTTTTTCAATTTTTCTTACAACTATCGTGTCATTATCACTCGGAAGAATTGACTAAAGACAACGAAAGCCACAAGTTGGTAATAAAACGACTTGTAACACAGTTAAGTAAATGGTCTGACATTTTTTCAGCCAACTAGTAAGTGGTGCATCTATAGATCTATAGTGGTGCAACTATAATGTATTAATGTAATGTATTAATGTATACTATACACCAGCATCCAGTATAAATACAAACCCTCGCTGCTGTCTACGCCGAATATCACTTTATGTTAAGCAAGCGTTCAGGATTGCATACATTTATGCGATACATTGAATGATGCATGCATCATTTCATGCGCATCAAATAACGCTAACGCTGTCGTTGTACGTGCGGATCTAGTAGCACACGACGGTCTTGCTTTATTGAACATTCACATCATTACGTGTATCATATAAGCACGTCGTGCGCTGTCAGGTCCGTACTCATAGCGACATCGTTAGCGTTGTGTTTGCGTTATTTGATTCGCATCAAACGATGCATGCATCATTCAATGTATCGCATAAATGTATGCGATCCTGAACGCTTGATGTTAAGTGTATGCCAGTTGCAAATACAAAAAAAAATGGTTGGCTTAAAAAATAAGAGCAAGTATCGTTTACATTTGGTAAAATTCAAAAAATCTACAAATAATTCAAACAAAATTAAACGATTTATATCATTCAAAATCAAATCTAAATTGATTTAATTGTTTTTATTTCGATTTCTTCCCTTAAGCTTCTGTTTGTTTTCTTTTTTACATATTCTTTCATTTTATCTCGTTTCTCTGTTTATTGTTACTGTTCTTGGTGTAAAGTGTAGTGTATCATATTTCTGACATACAATCAAAGTCTAATTGTGATCAGTTTTCAGATCATCACCAATGATACCGTGTAAAAAATTGTCCAATTGAATTCGAGTTGTTGGATCTATGGTCGGATCGCCACTATTCGACTTAAATGCATTTAATTCGGGATAAAGGTCGTCGTCGAGACGCGGAGTGTTACTGAGAGATGATCCAGCTAATTCGCCAAAATATGGTGAGGAATTATTTGATGCAGGCTGTTTTTTAGCTACCACAATGCCTTTCACATCAAGATTTACTTTTGGTTTATTTTTCGGAGGTTCGTAATAGTAGTTAAAACGTTTGAACGATTCAATTTCCCGCTCATCAGTCTCAAGTTCGCTGAGATTTACCGCCGAGTTTGGAACAAAAACATTTTCTGAAACAAAGAAATCAGCCCGTTTTAGTTGAAATCCATCCACCGAAAAAACTAAATGTACACCTACCTCCAAACTCAGAATTTGCACTATTGTTCAAATCATCATTGACAGCTGCAGCCGCAGCAGCAGCAGCAACAACAATAGAAGAAGAGGTCGGCCGCTGACTGCCAACAGCCAGATTTGGATTTGTGAAACCACCATCGGGACCATTGATCCGTGTTATTTCAACACCGTCTCTTAAATTAAGTGATGCTGGTTTTCGATTGAATTTCGGGTCATTGATATTATGTATTGTCACCTTAAAAATAAATGTTACACATTGTAATATTTTGAAATTGAAAAAAAAAAACTCTTCTTAACGAAATGTGAATTTACCTCACTGTTCAATCGTTGTCCAGGATGTAAGCCATGTAAAAACGATGAATCATCATCGAACTTTTTGAAAAATGAGCTATCGTCGGTTTTTGTTCTGTACGGATCATGCGTTGGCGGAGTATCATCACAGCAATGTGCGTTCGATAATGAACTTTGTGTTCGACTACCAAATAAACTGGTTGTATTGTCGGTTTGTGTTTGATTGCCATACGGAAATCCACCATTGACATGTTGATAATATTGATTTTGTTGTTGAATCGCGGGATTGTTTTGTCCAATGAAATCACTATTAAAACCATAATTGGTGTTCACATCAAACGATGAGTATGGCCGTTTTTGGTCCATATGCATGCTATTGTACATGTCACCACCATTCATGCTTGCATATGATTGTTGTTGTTTTCGTAGGCTTCGTTCGCTACCGATTGCTGTGGCCGATGCTTTTGGTGAGCTGCTCGATTGTAAAACCTCTTGACCAATTACTGAACTAGCTGATGTTGGATTTGTGGAATTATTTGGATTGGTAACCGCATTGCTGGCCGTGTTGCCCGAAAAATACGAGTAATTGTCGACATTCATTTCTTGTGGTTGATAAATCGGATCATTCGGATACAAACGATAATTTGGTGCAGCACCATTGGATAGGGCCTGTTGTAAGGCCATATTTCGAATGGTAAACATGCCATTGTCGTTCTTGGTTATGGATGCCGGTTGATTGATACCCATTGCCATTTGATTTCGTTGTTGCACTGGTGCCGGTGGTTGTGTTCGACTTGGATCGCCTGGTGTGAATAATGGATTTCGCAGTGTAACAAGATTCGTTTGTTCGTCGACACTCTCTTCTTCTGCTTTGTTCTTGTTTTTCTTTCGATTTTTGCGATTTTTCTTCGAATTCGGAGTTTGCACTGCGTTTTGATCGGTCGTTGATGAGGACGACGCAAGATTCTGCATTGGATCAACCATTATTAAACCATTGGGCTGCATTGACATGCCACTTATGAATTGCGGCGGTCGCTGATATTCCAACGGTTGTTGATATTGTTGAGGAACTGGTTGAGATATCTGTAAATTTGAATTTGATTTGAATTGGATGTTACCAATAATTAAACGGTTAACTGATTTATCGGTGTTTTTTTTATGGTCAGATTACTTACGCGAGAGATCGCTTCTTTTTTGGCACGCATGCCCTCTGCCGATTGTGGGTCGACTCGTGTCAATGTTATGCCTGGTGGAAGCATAAGACCTTCAACCTTTACTCCACGATTCAATTGATCCATGATGCTTACATTTGATGCACTCTAAATCATAAGATTCCCGAAAATTATTAACATCGACTTCATTCAATTTGTGTTTGAATTTTTGCACTTACCGTATTTGGTGATTGATTTTTCGTCGCATCACTTGCATCAGAATCTAAGCGCATTCTTTGCATTGATGAACTCATCGAATGGAAATCAGCATCCTTATTTTGGTTATAGGGGAAAAACGAATATATTAAATGTCAGAAATAAATCGATCCTATCATTTTATTTGTTATTCAAATCAGGTGTATATCCGTCAAACGATCAAACCACTACAATAGTGATTGAAAATGGATATTCTTAAAACTTACCGCTCTTGACGATGATCGTGCTGTGTTCGGCTGTTGTTGTACTTGTGCCGTATTCTGTTGTTTCTTCTCCAATTTCTTCTCCAATTTCTTCTTTTGTTTCTTCGACAAATTAGAATCGTCAACGTTGCTTTGTTTGTTCGTTGGCACATTTGTGTGTTGTGCTTGATTGTTACTGAGTTTCTGTGATTTAGCTGATGGTGCTGTGTTACTCTCAGTTGATGGTTTTTTATCCGCTTTTTGTGGCTGTGCCTTTGCATTTGAATCGTTTTTACCCTTTTTCCCTGTATCAATCGCCTTAGCATTCTTATTTGCTTGCTGATTTTTATTGTTTTTGTTGGTTTGTGTTGGTTGTGTTGGTTGTACGGGTTGTGCGGGTTGCGATTCAACTGACGATTGATGTGACAGCGTTGGCGTTTGCAACTTTGTAACATTAACCGTTGGTTTTGGTACAGGCACCGGTTCATTCTCAATTGATTCGTCCGATGACGATTCAATGTAATAATCATCATCTTCGTCCATGTCCAACAAATCGAATTGATTCACTTTATAATTTGGATCGGCATATTCAAATTTAATTGCTTTCACTTTTTTCTTTTCTTTTTTCGGTTTCTCTTCGTTGATGGTCAGTTCCTTGGTGGAATTGGTGATGCTATCTACTTCAGTGTCAATATCCTTTTTGCCTTTCTTTTGCTTCTTGTCTTTGTCTTTTGTTGAGGCGGCAGTGTTTGTATTCGTAGTGGTTTTTGTTGATTTCGATGTTGACGGTTTGGTATTTTCCGGCGATGTTTTGCGACCACTCGTTTTATCGTTGGCTTTTGTTGTATTTTTCTCACCTAATTGTTTTTCTTTTGCATTTTTCTTTGTATTTTTATCAGGCATTGTGGGTTCAATAGGTTTTTTACTTGATTTAGCTTCTACTTTAGGTTCGGCTTTTACATTTTGCTTCGATTTTGTTACCTTATCACTTGTACCGGAACTAACCGAAGCAGTTTGTTGCTGTGATTGTGCTTGTGATGCAACACTAGTGCTTGGAATCAGTTGGCCATTGATGAATGTGTAGAGCAGCTTATCTTTGTCTGGTGATATACCTTTTGCCGTGACTGTGACTTGTGGTTCAGCATGCGGTACATTAATTCGTCGAATGGTTACCATTCGTTTCGACTGATCAAGCGTATATTCGCATGTCTCTTGACGTTGATCATTCTGAATTAACCGAACGTTGTTGCTCTTTTCTTGCTGGGCCTTCACTTGGTCACCTTAAAGTGGAAAACGATAAAAGAAAAATGTAAAATATTGAATTCAAATTCAACACGAAATTCAAATTCAAGCGAAGCGAATTCATCATGACACATACCTATCACCTCGGCAATGACCGGTTGATTGCCTTGTGTAGTTTGCTGCTGTTTATCTTGCTGTTGTTTCTCCAGCTGTTGTTCCTTGGTCGGTAAATAAGCGAATTTAAAATCGGCATTGTTTGCCTTCAGCACGCCAATCAATTCCAGAATGTTTGATTCGATTTTGGCTTTGTATTTGCCATATTTTTTAATACTTGTGTCGAGTTCAGAAATTTTCTTTTTATCACGTTTTTTCATACTACGAAGACTTTTCAGATCGTTTTTAACATCTAATTCCTTGAAAAAGGCATCATGGAATTGGTCACGAAGTTGCTCTAGCTCTTCAATACGTTTAACATCCTCCTTCTTTTGTTTTTGTTTTGCCTTTTTGGCGGCCTTTTTCTGTGAGTCTTTTTTATTGGTTGTGTTGCCTTCGATAAAATCAAGTATATCATCGAGCGATGCAAAATCGTTGGCAGGCTGTTGTGTTGGCTTAGTTTTACGCGTCAAACTTGAATCTGCGTCAGAATTCGATGCAGTCGTTTCAGATCGATGCTTATTCTTTTCATCACAGGATTCAGTGTCACAACAGTCACCCGTATGTTCGACCTTACCACCGGAATTCGACAATATTATTTTACGTTTTTTTGCCGTTTTCGGATCGATCACATTGATTGTACTCGTGTTGGCAGTGGCTGTATTACTATTGCTCGACGATGGCTTTGAAGACGCCATTTTTGCATTATTGGCAGTGATCACTTTTCCCAAATCATCGCGTAATGCAGCTTCGAGAATTTCATTTGTGCTATTCTCTTTTTGTTCAACTACTGGCTTCAATAATGATGTTGATGCGGTTGCTGCCATGGATGACGGTAAAATGTGACACTGTGATCCACTTGCGCCGGCACTGCTATTAGTCGCTGTCACTTTTGACGCTAGCATTTTTTTCAAAGCACCAGGTGGATTCTTTATGGTTTTTGTTGTGATCGTTTTTGTTGAGCTCTTACTGTGGATTTGATGTAATCGCTTTCGCAAACGATCTCGTGTCTCATTTGTTCTACCATGGTTGCACTCCTGAAACAAACAAATAAAATGTTAAAAAATGTTCTCCGTCAATATCATTTGTAAGTCGTAAATTCAATGAAAACACATTGCAAATGAAATGTTTGTTATTATAATTCTTGATCGGGATTTCATATGAACAATTATGCTTTAAAAGTTCACTTTTAAAATGTTGCATCATTTTTATTTGTTCAAACTCTTTTTTTTTTGTTTATTTGAACAAATACTGGATGCAAAAAAATGAAAATACATTGAATTCTTACACAACAACAATGGCAAACCATTTTTTGGAATTATTTTAAATTTAATTTTAAACATGTGTACTATGAAATGTGTGTGCACAACCACTTTGCGCTTGACGACTGTCAATTGTCAATCGTGTATACAAGATTGCCTGTACGTATGTGTGTATGTGCGTATGTGTCTGTGTGCGTGTGTGTGTTTGTGTGTTTTTCTCTGTATTCAATAAACATTGTAT
Source organism: Contarinia nasturtii (assembly GCF_009176525.2). NCBI lineage: Eukaryota > Metazoa > Arthropoda > Insecta > Diptera > Cecidomyiidae > Contarinia > Contarinia nasturtii. The sequence continues at coordinate 4,529,679 of NW_022198708.1, forward strand.
ATTTTATCTCTGAAATTGTTTATATTTATCAGCGTATACAAATCAAACGACACAAACACAAACCAAACAACCAAATTTTTAAGAAAAATATCGTTCAACATAGAACGAAACAAACGTTTTCATTTGTTCTTGCTTGGGAAAATATTTTCTCTCAACTTACCGTATGACCAAAAATTGTGCAGTAGTAGCAGGTGCACTGGCCATCACCACGATGACACATTTTGGGGTGGTTTTGTTGATTATCCAATAAATCCGAGTGTTCTGAACAACCTACAAAAGATAAAAACAACAGTAATATTCAATCTTATAGTGTTTGAAACCAAGTAAGCAATCATGAAAAAACGGTATTTTTCAAATACTTACAGTGATGTGCGCCATTGTTTGAGCTGTTTCCTTTCTCTTTTTTTGCTAACGATTGACTGTCATCATTTTCTTTGATTTGCTCAAGATCCCGAACCATGTCCTTAAGTACACTATAAACATTACCAAAGAGACGAACAAAGAGATTGATAGATGAAAAATTACGGTTTTTTCGTCAAACGACGCTCAATCAATGACATTTGCATTTTCTTTGCAAAATTCATATTTTTTCAATCTACCTGTGTTCTTTCTTCAGGCTCTTCAGCTCTGCTTCTAATTTTCTGTAAATTTTCGAAGGAAACAATTAACATTATTAATATATTTGTTTCTAAAAAAATGAATTGAAAAATGATGTTGTATGTATCGAATGACGGTTGATTTTTAACTTGATGCTACAAAAAAACAGTGTTTGACACCGCACACAATAAAGTGTCAACAAAAACATTTGATTTTTGTTTCGTGTTAAAATAGATTTTCTTTCGCACAAACGACAAAAACTCAACGAATTCATATGTTTTTTTTATGTACACTGTAATTATTGGCATCGTTGCGATCGATATAAAATTTGGTGACAAGCGATATAAAATAGAGAAATCTGGAGGGAACGGTTTATTCGTTAGCTTGCGCTGGACTAATCGCTTTCAATAAACCGGCACACTTTTGTGGTTATGATATCTATTATGCATTTTGGTGTTGATTAGTTTGTTGTTGTGTTGAACGCGGTTGAACGAAAGTGGATTGTGTGTGTATGTATGTTATATGTTGAGATGCGAAAGATGTCAACTGTACTTACTGATTAAGTTGTTGTTTGACGCGAATTTTGACAGCATCGTTTACACCAAATGTTGAATCGTCTTCTTTATCACAAATATCATGTTTTTTGCATTTTGTTTCACGGAACGGTGTTGGTGATGATGCATTACCACTGGCTTTCGATGAATTGATTGATATTGTTTTCTTTGTTTTTATTATATTGACTGTCGAATTATGTGAACACTCTTTCGTTAGATTGTCATCACATTTTTTCTCATTTTTCGATTCATGTTTTACAACATCGAGTAGGGCTTTTAATTTTTCATACGATTCGGGTCGGATACGGGCAAATTCAAGTTCATCGGTATCAATATCGTTGTTTTTTTCTAATTTTCCACTCTTAACTTCCAGCAATTTGGTTGTTGTCAGCAGTTTTGTTGTGGCAGCAGAAAATTTACCAACATCACTCATACTGTTAATTTGGTCCATTTGCATGCGTAATTGAAATTCCAGCACTTTGGGATCATTTTCGATTTTCTTAAGCGGCGAATTATCACTTTCTTTAAACATATAGATACATTCAAGCCAATAGGTATTCAATTCAATGTCACCATTGTCATTGTCAAGAATGAAACACGAATCGAGCAACTCCTGTACAGGTATTGGCATATCAATCAAATAGCATTCAGCAAACGCCGAACCAATGTCACAGAATAGTGTATACTCAGCATCATCGATATTCCATAATAGATCCATTTGCTGTAGCATATCCACTTTTTGTGATTTATCGTCGCTGATTTTTTGCATTAAATATGAAAAATACAATTTTTGAATGTTCATTAGCTCTTTGCGTTCCTCTTCTTTTAGTGGCTGATAGGCTTTTATCAAAAACTTCGAAAAGTTAAGCGGATAAAGGCCGGCGATGATATGTGTTGCAACACGACATTCGTTTCTCATGCATGGCGGATCTTGAAATGAACAAAAATGTCGCGCATTGAAATTCGTTACATTGTAAACCTTTCGCACTGTGGAGAGAAAAAGAGAGGAGAACATGAAGACCGGAATAAAGTATGTTTTAGTATTAATTTTTGGATGAGATGATTGTTGCTATTGAAATGAAATGAAATAAACTATTGCTTCTTTGTTTTGTTTAGATGTTTGTAAATATGTTTTGGGAACAAAAGCAACCAAATGTGAATGCAAAATGGTAATGAAATCCAAACTTAAAATCCTAGATTAATGTATTTTATTAATTACATGGCATATGTTTGAAGACAGCCCACGACAGATGATAACAGTGATTTTCTAGCATTGTTAACGTTATCTCATCATCTAGATCATCATCTGTGTTTGGCAGTGATTTATCCGATGTCCCTCTTAGCCGTTTGTTTATGTCTTTTTTTATGTAATCCATATAGTCGAGTTTATCATAAAATGAACACTTCGTACAGTGGAATTTTTCAAGCACCTCTTTTCCTTGATTGCTACAAGGCCCACCAGCAAATAAGCAAGTCACACAATCACAATCGCTGCATAAAATAAATAACCATGAAATGTGAATATTATAATGATGAACAAATAAAACAAACAAAAAATTGAAAACCAATAAAATAATCGATTATTATACGTACGTATAGTGACTTCCCAATTCCGAATCACATGTAATGCATTGTTCATTTCGAACACTTGCATATAAACGAGAGTCGTCCTTTTCCTGCCAAACACGCTTCAGATAGTCGACGGTTAAAACCCAGGCTTCATCACGATTTTCCATTTTGATCCATTGCATTTTTTCGGAATTTTCCCGTTTTAAGAGTTTTTCATAAGGCGAAAAATCAAATTCACAGTCACGAATCGCTTTCAATAAATCTTGAATACAACTTATTCGCTTTCTTCGTTCCGTATCTTCCAATTCCATATGAAATTCCTGTAGCAATGACCATACTTGTGACCAATTTTTCGTTGTCGATGTCATATCTTCATCGAAACGAATCAGTCTGTGTGCCATTGTACTGTACTCTTCCGGTTCAAGCAAATCCTTTAGTTTTATTATGCATTCCGGTATTAGGTCTTGAATTTCCATATAAACATATCGTTGATACATGCGCTTATTTAGTATTGTCCATGTCAATGAAAAACCCTTCAAATGATCACGTTGCAATTCAATCAATAGTGACGATAATTTCTTGGCCGTATTGCAAAACTTATCATAACCATCTAAGATGACTAAAAACAAAACGGATATTAGAAAGTCGATCATTGTTACGATCAGAAATGTTAATGTAGCACAAAAATCAAAAGTGAAAAGTATGAACATACATATCAGTAATTCAACCGGATTATAGGTTGGAGTTTCATCCTCCCCATTGGTTGTTAGCATTTTTTTCAATCCATCACTGTACGCAATCGAAATGCATCGCAATTGAATACACAATAATTGAAATAATTGATGAGGATCACGTGTGTACAACCTGTTCGCACGAATAAACATAGATATGGTAAATATGGTCATAAAGTGTTGCATTTAACATTCAAATAAGAATAAATTGTGTGTTTGTGATGCGACCAAACTCACATTGTAAACACCAGAATAAATGTCATTTCATTTGTAAGCGGCAACTGTGAGCTTAATGACAACTGTATATTTTTCTGCTTATCAATGTGGCCATCGGTGAACCATTTTGCTTGCATATTAATTAACTCCTCGTACTTGGCATCCATTGAATTTTCATACGGCACTGGATTTCTATAAATGAAAAAAAAGACACACAAAATTACACCAGTACACAATTGATTCATTCCGTCTCATTTTGATTTTTCGTTGAATCATTTCGCGGGATTTTGTTTTGTATTCATTGCTTTACTTACTGTGGAATAACATCATAAAATTCTCGAATAAGAGCCTTCAAACGATCCCACAGCGTGTTGTATTCATGGTCTTCGAGTACTAATTGAATCAAAACTTCACGATACTGCAGACATTCGGTACATTTACAATAAACACGAAATATGTCCGTATCAAAACAGAATCTTTCGTCATCATCCTGTCACCGTGTTATAATCATATCACACACATATGAAACACATGAAGAAATGAGAGAGAGAGAGAAAGAGAGAGAGGGAGAGCAAAACACAAAGAAATAAAGAAATGAAATAACATAATATCAGAAAATATAAGTCATGCACAAGAGAGCAATGATAATAATAGTGAGAAGAATAAAAAAAACACAAATCGTTGACAGACACCAATGCAATATATTGAAGCACATTCACAAAGAAGAGCACATTCGAACTAAATTAAAACGCGATTTTTGTGTGATAGATATTGATATACAAATAGTAGTAGTCACGGGCTTGAAATTGCGATCGGATTCAAAATTCAGCCGACAAAATGAAAATACAAAAAAAAAACTATACAAATAAATCGGTTTTTTAAATTGTGTATAGGTGATGCGCGATGTGCATGTTTAAGATATACAACAAATTTAATTGCATTGATTCACCATATCGCCTGGTATTTTGTATACAATACACAAAATATCACATATATACGGTTTTTTTTCTTCTTCTTTATTTAGTGCACAATTTTAGTGTGTCTAACCTTAGGCACGATCCCATCGAACGATTTAACTGATTCATTGACAGCGGCTGCTTCGTTCATTTCAGTTGTTTCGATATGATTATTTGTGCATGCATCTATTGTCGAATGGCTATCGTTGTGAATCTTTTCATCCGATCCAAAATATTTCAAAGCCACTTTGAGACGTCGAGGTGAATCTTGCTCTGAAATGCTTTCCTTTTTGTCAATATAGCTTGACGAATACGGGTTTTTCTCAATAAATGACATAGTGCCTCAATTATGCGTAATCAACGATCCAATTATGATTAGCTACTAATTGATTATCGCATAAACAAATCGGAATAAGCACTAAATCGGCGTAAGAAAAAAACTTTTATTTTAATAAAAAAAAACACAATATGATTTTTCTCTGTTGTAGCACTCTTATGAATGGCTCATAAATATGGCGAACACACAGCAATATTGAGTGAACTGTCAAAATGACGCTAGTTGTGGTGGTGAGTGTATATTGTGTGTTCACGTGAATTCTTTGAGTTCGATGGCGTTTTGCGCAAATGGAGGGAAACACACTCTGTGTCGCTATTCACCAACTTCGAACGATGAAGAAAAAAAGCCGAAATATTTGAAACAAACAAACAAAATAGGAAAAACACACATACATTCATACACAACAGTGTCACACACATAATATAGACTAGACACGATGCCGAACATCCGAAATGAATGGAATAATGAAACAAATAATGTTTTTCTCTTTTTGAAACCATTGAATGTGGATTTTTTTATTAAATCTTTGAATTCAGTTGCAAATGTGATACGATGTGATTGTTCTTTTTTTTTCTTCCACTCGTTTTCACTGTTGCTGTTCAATATTGCGATTGTGTGTATTCTTTTTCAAATGTTTCTCTTTTCTTTTTTTGCGTGAAATTCATAGACAATGTATTAATGTAGCATGCACGATTGAGTTGATTGACATGATTTAGCACTGAAGCTATTTACACCTTTTTATCCTCTGTATTTATTGCGTTTGAAATATTTGAAGCGCCAATGGACGAAAGACAACCACTTATTCATATCAATTTGATTTCTAATGCGAAAATGTAATTGCGTCTCTTTGCAAAAGAAAAAAAATAATCATATTTTTGTTGTTGATCGAACACATACAGATTACATTACACACAGGTTATATCAACAGATACTCATACATAAATACATGCCAAGCTAGAATGCCATTTTTTTTAAATGGGGAAACTGAAAAAAAAAACTGGCCAACATGAAAAAAATTGTGCATATTTTTGAATTTATTATTTGTATGATTTACATTCAAATATTTACATTTAATATAATTACTAATTTTAAACTTAATCAACTAAAATAAATTAGTTTTTTTTTTCTCACTTATATTCGTCTTCATTTTATAGCATTTCAGTTAATCTATTTGCTTTTTGTTTTTATTGTGTCTTTTATTTTCTTCATCTCAAGTCGTTCAAGTAGTCCTGTTTTGTCACCAATAAATCAATAATAATAATAATTGATAATAAGAATATAATAAAATTACAATGTTTTGTCACATTTTTTGCTTGTCTGTTTGTTTGTTCTGGGTGCATATATTATGATTGATGAAACTAACAAATCGAAAACGGTTTTCAACCATTTAAATCGGTATATCTGATTCTTTGTTGTTTTTTTTAGCTACTTAGTGAGTGAAGCGAAACAAAAAAATCCGTGCTATCTGGGCTACATTTAACTACCTGATAAAATTAGCCATTGACACACCACTTTGTTAAAGACTTGTTCCATTACTTTCATGTTAGCATTTTGTTCGTTAGATTTTCCTTCTTCAATCTTCTTTCTCTCTCTCTCGCTCTCTTCCTCTCTCCCTCTTACAGACACATGTATACGAACGCACACTATTAATGTGCGTTTGGCGTGTCGTTCCTTCTGTCGATCTCGGCATGTATACATTTCATCGAAAGCGTTACATTCGTCGTGCCGTTTTCAATCTCATTGATCGCATGATCATTTCCTTCTTATATCCTTGTATTGTCAAATGTTGACCGAATATTTGATAACAATGTTTGATTACGATTAGAATAAATACTGGTTAATGCATATCTGGATTTGATATATTCAAAATATACGAAGATGTGTATGTATGGACATTTTTCAAACTCAGTTGATTTTAATGTTTTTTTTTTCTGTTATGTTTTTAAATGGGCTGATGTGCGCATTCACTGAATATAATCATCACCATCACATCATCATTATCATTTGTCTCATTTCTGCGTTCATTCGTCGGTTCAAATTTACTGTTGAAAAAAACCCTTTTTGCACTCTCGAATTGTGACCGTTTCTTTGTTTACGGTAACATCAGTAATGATCACTTGGTCAGATAAACTGGTTTTGGGCATCCAGAGTCGTGGCGGTGCCGGTCGCGGTGATGTTGGTATTGGTGGCGCTCGTTTAACTATTTTAAAATCTGAATTTGCTATTTTACTACTATTTACAGTCTCTGAATTATTTTCAATTCGATTACTTTGAACGGATGCATCGCCAGCCAATGCATTAATTGACTTAAATGCGCCCAAATGATGATGATTGTGATGATTATGATTGTGATGTGAATCAGTGGGCACCTCATTTTTAATAGATGTTGATGTTGATGGTTTCTCTGGTGGTGTATTTGATTCAGGATGAGAGGCAGGCGTTTCAGGTGATAATGGTGCTGGTTCCGTTTTAATTGGAACAGTTATCGGTGTGGCCGATACATTTGTACATAATAATTTATTTGATGGCGGTCCATCGGGTGATGTTTTTATAGTAACACCAATTTTGCCCGATTCTTTTGACAGCACCTCGACTTTTCGCTTGGTGGTTGTGTTTGGCGTTGTCGATGGTGTCGTTGTTGCATTTGAAAATGTTTTTGTACGTTTCTTACTACCAGCACTCGATTGGCTCAATGGCTGATCATCGCTGCTACTTGAATTCGTATCGACAATGTCATCATTTAGAATTGATGATGTCCGGTGTGATATTTGCGATGTTTTCTTAATATGATGATTTGATCCCGAGTCTGATTTTAATCGAATATCAATTGATGTACTGCCATTGGAATTATATGGTTGTCGGCCTTTTGAATCGACTGAATGTTGTTTACTAGACAGTGAATTCACCTTTATTGTTGGTATTATGGTGCTACTATTATTCGTACTTGATGCAGGCGTTTTACTCTCTTTTTTTGGCTTAAACGAACGTTCTTTCTCCATTGATTGATTCACAATTGAGTGCGATTTATTATATGATGGGCTGTTGTCATACGTACGGCTCGTCGAATTGTCGAGACGATCGCCGATTGTTGTTTCATCATCGTCGTCATCGTCGGTATCGGGTTGTAAAATGCGTTCCCGTTTCTTTGGTCGGTGTTGTTTTTTTGACACTATCAAATCACTTGTTCGTTCAAATATTTGAATTAAACGGGTATCCAAAATATTTTCCTCTGGCTCCCATGTATTATATCGTGGTGTCCATCCCTTCCATTTTACAAGGTACTCCACTTTGCCCTGTTTTTATATGAAACAAATGAAAATGAAACGAATTATAATTATTATATTTATTGATTAAAAATAATGCATTAAATATAGGTTCAATGTAGTTAGTGATCGTTTGGCATTAACTAAAAGTCTACAGTAGGAAATGACAAACATCTACACTGAAAGTAATTTACTGACACAATCGATCAATCAATATTATTACACAAAAAAGTCAATACCATTACGTTTGTCACAGTAACATTGACGATTGATCAAATTACTCTCGAAATGCTTATTATTTTTCTACCGCCTCTTCCAATCAAATATATGATGAATTTATTCGGATGCTGTGACAAATGTATTGGAACTCAACTAAGCACTAAACAAATGAAAATACATGTCATGAACTCGATTTGTTTTGACGGGTTTTAATTTCAGCAATAACATATTTTTCCGTCATAGCAATCGACACAACACTGACACTTTTACATTTTTTTTTTAAAATCAAATTGAAACGAACCACTCTCATTGAACAACAATAAAATGAAAAACAAAATAAAAATTTATTAGCAAAATAGAAGACAGCATTTTGATCTAAAAACATTTTATCAAACAAAGATGGCGACAATGCACCCATAGTACGTGTATGTACGACGATGATGACGATGAAGTTGAATGAATGATATTGAAAACATAAACAAATTGCACCATCAATTTTATTCAATCAATTAGATTATCGCAAGATGTACTCGGATGGTATTTGGTTTACCTTTTTATATCGTTTTCTAATGATTTTTTCCGCCGCATAAACTCCGCCAGATCCATTGTTGTCCATACTGTGTTGTTTTTAATTGGATGCAAACAACAAATCCGAAATGTTTCGATTCAACCGAAACACTATTTTTGTTTTCGTTTGATTTTCCTTCCTTTTCAAATTGTAGAAATATTTACACAAAATGAGTACACTTTATTTCGCACATGAATTTATGTTCGTCTTGATTTTCTCTCTGTATGTTTTTTTTTTCTTCTTTCTTTCGTTTACTATGTGTGTATACTATTGTATATAGTATATTTCATTAAAATACTCTTGTTCTGTTCACTCTTTTGTTCGGTCGCGAAACAAAAAAATAACAGTTGTTATGTACATTTGTTTGGATTATTTTATTTTCATTATAGTCGCTTCGATATTTACATATTGCTTAAATGAAATTTCAAATGTTTTATGCGAACTTTTTCTTTGCATTTGAATTTGAAATGAAATAAAATGTTACAACAAAAATGCTTCGCCTGTAGTCAGCGATTGTACTGCAATTTTCTTACAAATTGTTTTTACGGGCAATTTTTCAGTTTCTAATGTTGTCACATAGCAGTTTTCGCCATTTTGAATTTCGACAATGTTGCCAACGTTACAAATCACATTATTGCGCTATGCATCTGATCGAATTTGACAGCAACGGCAATGGTAGCAGCACACATACTCACATAACATTTAATTTTCGATTTATTTTCATTTTGTAGTAAGACATGTAAATGAATTTGTTTTTTCAACCGAAGAAAAAATTCACACTTTAAATATTTTTTTTATTTTTGGTGGATTATATTGCGAATCATTTTAATTTTGTTAAATAATCAATAAAAAAAATTTATCGTATAACTTCGAAATTCGAATATTGACGTCTGTCAAAGTGCACGTGTGCGACCGTTTGTTGAAACAAAAAAGTCTAGACAATAACATACCGCATTACAAAAAATACATACACGGGGTTCATGCTTATTTGGCACGATGGCTTTAAAAACAAAATCCGTGAATCCAAAAAAAGTGAATTTTAACAGCGACAATTCATCGAGTGATATTGCTGGTAAAAGTAAACACATAATTTTTGACGAAGAAGACAATGAAACGGATGTCATTGTTGAACCGAAACAAGTTCTGGCTGAAAAGAAACATCAAGGATCGAAAAAGAGTGAAAAGAATCGCAAAAATGCATTGGAAATTGGAAAATTATGGTATCAAACGGTAGGTTTTTGATTTGCATTGATTTGATTTGAAATGTTCCATAAATGTTGTCCTTTCAGTTTGCCGAATACAATACGTCCGATGAACTGGTTGAAATGAAAAATAACGAGATTGAAGAGTTGACAAATTACTGTGGAAAATGTTACGAAGAACAGAAAACAGCATTTGCGAAACGTAAGTGGCGTTGCATTGAATGCTTGATGAAAATAAATTTAAGTCGCAATGTGATTTGTAGGCAATCCATCGGATGTAAAATGGCTTCAGACTGCCTTACATAAAGGTACATCAAAAGATCGAGCCAATGCTGGCGGTTTATTAGTTCAGTCAAATCCATTAGCAAATTTGGAAACACTTGAATCGCTCATAAGTTTTACAAAACTCACAAACAAAAATAGCACCGATTCAATAGGTAATTTACCACAATGCGAATAAAATAATGTTAAATTAATATTCTGAAACTTGAATATTTTAAATTTTTCGAACAGACGTAGCAACCGATTTGTTTATTAATGCACTTTTGCCGCCCGATCGAAAATTGTTGTCATTTACATTGAGAGGTGCCGATTGGAAGGCGCTTAAAAAGAATGATAACGTTGACAAAATGACAAAAGATCAAATTTATGCATATTGGCATTTTGAGACTATCATCAAGGATCAGTATTTCGGTGAGTGTCTATTGAATACGAAAAACAAAAAGTAGAAAATGTGAAAATTATAATTTCTTCTCCACAGAATTTTTGCGAAACATTCAAAATGCGATTCAAAGTGGTCAAGAGGCGAACAAAAAACAAGCAATTATTTGTGCATCAAAACTATTGTCGTATGCACCGGAAAAGGAGCAAATGCTATTATCAATGTTAGTAAATAAATTGGGTGATCCATCAAAAATGATTGCATCGAAAGCATTGCATCATTTGACTGAAGTATCATTCAAGCATCCAGCAATGTGTGGCGTTATTGCGAATGAAACTGAAAAATTTCTATTTCGAAACAATATCACCGAGCATGCACAACATTTTGCATTATGTTTTCTATCACAATTGGCACCACATGGCAATGTTGAAGTGTGCACAAAATTGGTGAATGTTTCGTTGTCATTTTTCAAAGTGGTGGTCAACAAAGGTCTTATCAACAGCAAAATAATGCAGGCCATTTTATTATGCTTGAAGCACTCAATAACTGATGTTGTTGAAGCGAATAAATCAAAACCAGGCAGCGACAGTGGTTTAATCAGCAAGGATACACAAGATACAATTTATCGTTTGGTACATTTTGCAAATATCAAAGTGTCACTGCAGACATTGGCATTAATTCTTCAAATGATAACCGCAATGGGTGCCGAACATCAGCATAATCGATTTTATAATGCATTATACAAAAAACTATTGGATCCAGAGTTGGCAACGTGTGGTTCAAAATATTCCGCATTATTTTTACATATTGTGCATCGTGCCATTCACGTTGATCGAAATAAATCGAGAGCACAGGCATTTATCAAGAGATTGCTACAAGTAGCACTATTTTTGCCAGCACCAATTACATGCGGCTGTCTGATTATAATAAGTAAAATAATTAAGGCACGAAGTGAACTCAATCGCATCGAAATTCCATTGGCAGTTGCACCGAAAATCGAAGATGACGTTGGCAATGTTGAGAGCGATGAACATGGTGACACAACTGAACATGAAACAAAAATCAAACCAAATGGCTATGATCCATATCACCGAGCACCCGAATTCGCTGGCGGAGAATATTCCATACGGACCGAATTAGCGGCATTGCTGCATTATTATCATCCAACCGTTCGAGTTTTTGCACAAAACATTCTTGAGGGTATATATATATCTATTTGCTTTTATCCAACTCATTCTATTCTCTTGATAATTCTCTCTTTTCAAATTCAGATAAACCAATTAAATTTTATGGCGATCCATTGGTTGATTTCTCGCTCACACATTTTCTGGACCGTTTTGCATTCAAGAATCCAAAGAAAGATGCCGAAAATAAACCAGTGTCAATTGTTCATGCGTTCCATCATAAAAATTATACACCGCATGGAAGCCGTGGTAAACCGGTGAAGCAATTGAGTTCAGCCAGTTGTACCGAGGATGAGAAATTTATCTTTGAATTTTTGGATAAGAAACGTGCACGACAAGCAGCACTCGGTTTGGATCAAAAAGACCGCTTCGAATCGGTGGACGATGACGAATTTGATGCATATTTAGATGGGCTCGGTGGAAAGAAAGGCAAAGATGGTCTTGACGATGAAGAATTTGATATTCTTGGCGATTTTGGCGAAGCAAAGGGTACGACGGAAGATGATGGTGAAGATTGGGATAGTGATGGCGATGATGATGATGATGATGAAGATGGTGAAGGCAATGCTAAGGCAGATATGGACGATGGGTAATTTTTGTTGAAAAAAAATCCAGACACAAAAACAAAATGTTTAACTCTTTTAAATTTGCAGCGATGAATTTGATGGCAGTGATGCTGGTTCGATTTCCCTTGATGAAGATGACGATGATGATGAAGATGGTTCGGATATCTTTGAAAGTGATGAGGAAGGTGAAGAAGAACTAGACAGTGATGCTGAAGTTTCAGATCCAGAGGATGAACCAAAGGCTAAACGCCCGAGATCAGTTAGCAGCAAAGATTTCCAGAAGAAACTAAAGAATACAAGCAGTAAGAATTATTTGTTCATAGTTTTCAGTTTTGATTTGAATACATTATTAAACAATTCAAACCATTTTCGATAGATATGAATTCGCTATTTGCTGCAGCCGAAGATTTCTCTGAAATGTTGGAGGATACTGGTAAATCGAGTAAACATGGTACGCTTGGTGAAATATTTAATCAAGATAAATCATCGGAGAAGCAAATCGAATGGGAGAGTAAACGTCTTAAAAACAGTCGAGCCAATTTCCGAAGAAAGCCAACACAAAAACGGAATCGTTCACAAGGAAAAAATCGACGAGGCGAAACTAATAAAAATAAAAAGAATCAAATTGGCGGCAAACGTAAACATAAGTAAATTTTCTTTTAATGTTAGCATAACATGTATTCTCAGCTATATAAATTTACTTTACGTATAAGCTGGAGACTCTGTTGTCAACGTTAAAAACACACATTTACAATAAATTCTGTTGATTATTAACTTTGGAAATTCCCGTTTTTTGCAGTTTTTTTCGTATTTCCGTATGTAGTATTAGTATCACTATGTTAATCGTAGAATTTTTTTTCATGAGATTGCACTCTTTCGTTACTTTGGAAATTCCCTCTGTGTGGACAATATTGAGTAAACCCGAGATGTTATCTCTTTTTTCACAAATACTTATTAAATTTGGGAATGATTTCATAATTATTAATTATATAATTGTGGGTTGATTAACGAATATTAAAATTGCACTTTTTGACACACATAAAAATAATAATAAATTCCCACAATAGTTCCAATGAACAGTGGAAATGCATCAAACATTTCAATTTCAAATTCACTACGTTTTGTTGGAAATTTCACGGTTTTGATCAATAGATTTGGCACATGAATTAATAAGAAAAATTAGCATCACATTCAAAGTTAATAGAACAAATCTAAATATAGTACTATTAACTAACATCGCATAATATTTGTATTATAAGTAATTTATCATGACAACAAGTCATTTTATGCGATTAAGTTCATAATCAATCACTTTGTTCCCAGAGCCTGTCAAAAATGTGTGTTTTTCATTCAATTACTTTGTAGATAGATGCTATGAAAACAAACGTAGGTATGAGTAAATATTTAACATGCATATAAATCATAAAAACAATTCACATCGTAAAAATGTAAAAAAATGTGTATTATTCTCATTCAAATTTAAATGGTATTCGAATTTCGAAAACAAAATCAGGAATTTTTATCTATTCTTACAAAAACCTCTGTGGAGGTGAAGAATCAGTGACTAAACCAAAATTTGAAACACACAATTTTGTGACGAAAATATTTGGTAAATATTTTTTTTTATATATTTGTACATTCAAAACGTTGCAGAAATTCCTCTCTTTTCACTGTAAATTCATATTGACGCAATGAAGAAAAAAACTGAATTTTGACTCATTTTTTTTAAAGGGCCATATTTTGGGTGACAAGTGAACCAATTTTTAAACTTCAACATTTTTTCTTAATCTATGGCCTAAGGGATTTTCAGCCATACATCAATCGTAGCAAAATGCTTTTCAGATTGGGATTATCGTCACTCACGCGAACTGCCGTCCACTGTGTTGTCTTTAATGCAAATCAATTGGATAGATGAAGGTAAATTTAACCGATTTGCGGGATAAATCCAATGCGGTAATAAAATATTACACATATTTGTGTGGAAGGTGTACATAATTGTATACATCGACTCTATGAGTTAGCTATGTTGGCTCAAAAGTAAAGAATATAATTATTCTTATTCAGTCACTGGTTATTCCTGTTATTTTTTTCTGTATTTATTTTTCTTTTCCACTGAATAAAATAATAAAAAATAAACATATCAAAGGTCAGAATAGAACAGCAGTAAAAAGGCAGCATTCGTTATGGTTATCAAACGTTTTAAATAGTGTGGCAGATGTGCGAACAATTCATTTGTGTTTAATCAGCTGTTGAAATAACATCGCATAAAATGAGTGCTGTATTTGCATTTAGTATTACGGTGATGATCGTTTTCAGTTCGGTTTATGGCAATCCATACGGTTCACATCACGTTCCAACTGACCAATATCATAATTATCCAAATGCGAATCATCAAAATGCGAATTATCCACGCCAAATCAATGCAAATACATTAAAACCATCAAGCGACTATGAAAATTCACGATTCGAAGAGTTTTATCGATGGAAGCAAATATCATACCGACCACTCGAGAATGGTATGTAACATAAATTGAATGATCATATTTCATTTATTTAAATTTTTCCCCCCTTTAGAGTCGATACTTTTTGGATTAGCGGACAGAAGGCTTAACGATTTAACGGCAAGTGATATTCGTGATAATTACATTCCATATAATAATCTGCCAATGGGGATGATGCATCATCCTCAATCACAACGGATATTCATCACTTTGCCAAGACGTCGAATTGGAATGCCTGCCACGATCACATATGTTAGTTCAAATGGTGCACGAGGAAGCAGTCCCAGTTTACAGGCCTATCCATCGTTTCGGGCCAACGAATTACATGTAAGTAAAAATAATAAATATTTTGTGTTTTTAAGTAAAATCAATCGTACATTTACTATTAAAATTGATTTCAATGTTTTTAACCGAAAATAGTAATTCTTAAAAATAACTACACCAGTAAAGTGAAAATAACATCTTACACTTACACTTATAAAATTTGGTGAATCAATAAACACCGATTGAAGTTTTATATTCTTCTATATTCATGCGCATCCAGTCCATATTATTTATGTCCCGCACATGAACAACGTGATCAGTATGGTTCGTGTTCAATGCATGATCGGCAAATGCTGATTTATTTGGTTGTGTTCACCAAATCGTTTCTCAATGGCCTTTTTCGTCTTATCGTAGTAAACGCTATTGCATTTTTTACGTTTAATTGAATAAATACCAGATTTTTAAATTGATTCGTCTTTGTCTTTACATGAGCCAATCAACATCAACTTTAGTACTTTTGTATACACAATGCATATCGAATTTTTTGAATGTTTTTTTTTTAAATTGAATTTTAGCCGCAAAATCAACCAGATAGAAATCGCATTGTTTCGGTCTATCGCTCACGAATTGATTCATGTAACCGACTTTGGTTCGTTGACACTGGATCTTTGGAATATCCCGGCAATACGATTCAAGTACAACCGCCGTCAATTTGGATCTTCGATCTTACCACTGACCTTATGCTTCGTCGTTTTGAAATACCTACGGCAAATGTGCTTGACGGTCATGGTATCGCCAGTATAACGATCGATATTGACGAAAATAGATGCGATGATGCATTTGCCTACCTACCCGATTTGGTGAATTATCGCTTACACGTTTATAGGTATCTCTACATAAACACGCTCTCCAATTAAATCCATTCAATGACCTATCTGTTGTTTTTTTCATCAGTTTGCGAACCAATCAATTTTGGACCTTTTCACACAATTACTTGCATCAAGATCCATTACGTGGTGACTTTGATGTGGCCGGCGTACAATATCAATGGAACGATGGTATTTTTTCAATTCAATTGAGTGCACGGAATGCAGATGGTTTCAAAACTGCCTATTTTCATGCAATGGCCAGCACCTCTGAATTTGAAGTATCAACGCAAGTGTTGAAAAATCAAACGGCATCAACGCGCTCAAATCATGGAAGCGATTTCAAAGTATGTTATTCTATACAATGCTTAAACATTGATATGATCCGTTTTCTTTTCTAATTCGTATTAAATTCTTTTAGTACGTAGGTCAACGGAGTACAGTCGGTCAATCCGCAATGCGTAAGTATTCGTTGAATGATTAGACTTAAATTATATAATTTTCATAAAGATTTGCACTTTTCGAGTCTGTTGTAAATTACTTTCTTTTATTTTTAGATGCCTATGATAAGAATACCGGTATAATGTTCTTTTCACAAGTGTCTTTAAACGGCATTGGATGTTGGGACACAACAATGCCATTAAATCCAGACAACTTACATTTAATCGCCCAAGACAATACAACAATGATCTATCCTTCTGATATCAATGTACGTGACCAAACGCAAACCCATTTAAAATTCAATAGATTTATGATTAACATATTTGAAAAAATATTTTATTTTTATCAATTTCATTGTGAAGATCGATTCGGAAGGTGTTATTTGGGTGATGACCAACAATTTACCACTTTATAACTACGCTACAATTGATCCAAATGAGTTTAACTATAGAATATGGAGAGCACCTGTTCAACGTGCTATACGCGGAACACCCTGTGAGATTCCAATGTATACAGGTTTCCATCCATAATCGCAGCCAGACTTCCACTTGAGTCGGAATAAGTCGGGGATTCGCTTTTTGGCGTTTTAAATACTTCAAGCGTTTTGTTATTATTATCATATGCATAGTCACATACACATTTTTCAATACAAAATAAAACATTTTTTAAATGACTTTCCATTAAATGTGGTGATAACTGCTGTTGTTTACATTAATATTCATGAGATTGATTACAACAGACATATTCACATTCAATAGTCAATATCGATTCGTTGCCGACAATTATTTGCGATGATTCTTTGTGGTGATTGTGTCAACAATAATGTAGTCAAGTATTTATCAATATAGACAACTTCAATATATACAATATAATACGTATATACACAGATAGGTATCTCGTTCTACGTTATTTTCTCGCTTTTTATTTCCCTCTCCCTTTCTGATTATTTGAATACAATAAAGTACCAATAAGAATGATTTGATGACTTGACGCGACGCAACCATATCATCAGTTGTATTGATGTTTTGCTAAAGTTGGTTTTGTTTGTATCATATTTTCATCATTTTTAACATTAAAAGTAAGTTTTGTGCGTAAACTGTTTGAAGAACGCATCAATTTTTGCAGCTCATCATCACAACGCCGTTTATACATTGCGGTCATTGTGACACAAACCACGTTACGCTTATTAATTCGGCCGCTGCGTATGGAAATGCGTCAAGGTTATAAATTCGAACCAAAAATCTTGATTCTTGTCAGTTAATAGATCATACCAGTCAAGATGGGTTCGCAACGATTAACTCTATCTTGGCTAATTGTTATAATCAGCAGCATAATATTTGTTAATTGTGAATTTGAAGAATACTATAAATGGAAGCAAATTCAATTTGCTAACAGAGGTAATTATAGATGAATTTATTACAAATTTTAATGTCAATGCTTATTTGCATTATTAATGGACGTGAAACTACCTTGGCTAACGTCAACTGAGGTAAAGTGGTTTTTTTTAGTTCAAACAGGAAATATTTCATTTGAAGTGTATTTTTACATCGATTGACTTTTCGTCTTTTAAATAATTATAAATATACAAAGTGAAATAATTTGTTTGTTGTTATTTTGTTAAACCGGTTTTGGGTTATTATCTTTTAAAATTCAAATATACAGAGCAAAATCTTGTTAGGTAGATGAATAACAAATTGACTAAAAATAAAATGCTCAACCTACAGAAAAAAACAAATTCGAATAACCTCTTATCAGTCACAATTCAATCTGTGTACAAAAATAAATGACTTTTCCGAGTAAATTGGATGAAAAAATTGATAGCTTTATTGAACCGCTGTTTATTAAATTGAGCTGTAGTAATAAACTGACCGACATTTAAAATGTAGACTGTCACATAACAGACGTTATAGGGCTTATGGAATTTTGTTCACTTTTGATAAAAAGTTTTGGCAATTCCGTAGTATTGAAATTCCAATGTCATTGTCCGAATTTTTTTCTTGAAAATCGAATGCGGGAAACCTACTATATTGATTTTAGTAATTCATAAAAGTTCCACGACCGATTTTCTGAAGAACAACAAAAATGTCAGATGATGACATTGGAATTTCGATATTGCAAAAAAAAAAAACATCTCTAACGTGAAGAAAATTCGACAAGCTTAGGCGTTATATTCTGCTGAACATTCATTTCAAATGAGCCAGCTATTTTGTATATTTAGATAATGCAATTACATTTAGAGATACATAGATGATGACGGAAACTTTTTTAGGAGGGGGTGATGGCAAAATTCCGTATGAGGTCCCTGAATAAACCCATGGGGGGTCCCTGACGATGTCAACAATTTGTAGGAAATGAGGATAAAATCGTTTTTTTTTGCTCATCACTTTTTTGACGAAAATCCCTAGCAAATCGAAAGAATTTTCTCGGCCAAAAAGAGTGAAGAGCAAAAAAAGGTCATCATTTCCAAAATTGTTCAGGTTTCCTAAAAGTATTTTAGAGGGGGGCAATCCGAACCCTAGGAACCCTCGTCATCACCTATGTAAGAGATACGCGATATTTTCAAATTGTAGTTAAATTATAGGCACTGCAAAGTTGTTTCTCCGCAGACTTCGCATGCATAGTTTGAGCTTCTAAAGTGGAAATCCACAAAAATATCAAATTATGGAAAAATATTTTTCTCATGCTAAATGTCAAAAATAACGAATTCATTTTTTCCCGGTTAATTAATTCGTGTGATTTGAATAAAAATAAAATGATGTCTTTTCATTTCAAGTTGATGTTACCAACAGAATTTCTTGGAATATTAAAGCTTGGTTGTCACAAACATCAGAAACAGAAACAGAATCAAAAAATCTGTTTTCAGAAACAGAAACAGAAAATTTTTGGGGTGTACGACAGAGAAAAGAACAGAAAGCCTTTTTCAGATAATTTTTTTTACATTGTTGCATTGTCATTGTGTAGTCTGTGTGCTTTCGAATAAAAAATGCAAAATTCCGATCAAATTGCGACATATAATGCTGCAATTTATTTCTTCGAATCCGATTTCAGAGCATTGGTGGCTCTTCTTTTGTTGATCAAGAAAAAGAGAAAGAGTCCACATAAATTATACCGACAAAGAGCCGAAGAAGGTGCTCTCAACATTTTGATTGACCGACACTTGATGGACGATGAAAAAAGTTCAAATAGTATTTTCGAGTCAGCTCGATTCTTTTTTCCAAATTGTAGGATGTTCTGTTTCTGATCTTTGTGACAACCAGCCTTAATATGACCTTAAACCATTTCAGATAACGATGGCGTCTTATTTCCTGATAACGAATATACATCAAATGTACAACCCAACTACATACCAACCAATGTAATCCCGATTGGAGTATCACATTATAAGAATAAATTATTTTTAACAGCTCCCAGGCGTCGTGTAGGCGTTCCATCAACCCTAAACTTTATTTACACCAAATCTTCAAAAGGATCTAGTCCAAGCTATAGACCCTTCCCGAATGCTGAAATAAACGAATTAGATGTAAATAGCATGCTTATAACATTGTTTTGTCTTTTATGAGAAGGATTAAAATAAAAAATCAACTTATTGTCGTTTCAGCCAAACCTACAACCGAATCCAAATAAAATTATTTCAGTCTATAGAACTCGGGTAAATTCCTTCACTTGAAAATTGCTTTCCTATTATTTAATAATTGTTATTGATTCTTTTTCGATTATTTGTCGATTATTTTAAATTAATTCTTTTTCTTTGTGATTCTCCCCTTAGGTAGATGACTGCAATCGACTGTGGTGGATTGATACGGGTAACTTAATTGTTGAATTATAAAAAGATCGATTAAATTGATTTTAATTTGAATTTCGAACAGGTATTCTGGAATATCCAAGTGAGTTTGAAATAAATTATTTCTTTCTTTTTTACATGGATTGCGATAAATGGAGAGAGTTTCTTTTTAAATCTGTTTTTCAAATCTTTCCATGACATAGATAATGCAACTCAAGTGCAGCGACCTTCTATCTGGGTTTACGATTTGGAGAATGAAAAAGTTCTTCATCGCTTTGAAATTGCACAAAGTGTTGTAGAACGGGGAAATGGTTTGGCTAGCATAACAGTTGATGCTGACCCAAATAATTGTCAAAACACTTATGCATACATACCAGATTTGGCAACGTATCGTTTATATGTATACAGGTAGTTGTGTTAATCAAATCCATTGACGTAAAAATAAAAGTTGTACTTAATAATGATAATAACCGTTCCAGCTTGAGTCAAAACCGCATTTGGACTTTCCAGCACAATTATTTCCATTTTGATCCAGTTCATGGCGATTTTAACATTGATGGAATTCCCTTTCAATGGGACGATGGAATTTTCTCAATAACACTTGGAAAACGAAATGCCGATGGCTATCGAACAGCTTACTTTCATGCAATGGCAAGGTATTTAACGAATCTCTCCTTCTTTCATGCTCTTTTATTTGATATTGAGAATGTTTACAATTATAAATCTATTTTAAAGTGTAACAGAATTTTCGGTATCAACGAAAGTGCTGCAAAATGAACAAAATGCAGGCAGATCAAATCATGGAACTGATTTCGAAGTAAATAAATTTCGTTTGGCTAACTACAAATTCAATCATTGAATTGGAGATTTAAAATTTTATTTTAATATTTTTCAGATCGTTGGACAAAGAGCACCATTTACTCAGTCAAATATGCATGATTTTGACAAAGAAACGGGCGTCATTTTTTACACGCAAATTTGGCCAAGTGGCGTAGGCTGTTGGAATACAAAAAAATCCCATGTACAAAACAATTTCAAACTACTCGCTCATAACAACCGGACAATGATCTACCCAAGTGATATAAGTGTGAGTAGAATCAATTAATCTTTTCGTAAAGAGTACACTGAAAGCGAGTTTATTTGATGTAGGTCGATCAAGAAGGGAATGTATGGATGTTTACAAATACAATGACGAGATGGATCTACTCTCAGATGAATTGGAATGAGTACAATTTTCGAGTTTGGAAAGGAAATGCACGCGAACTGGTAAAAGGAACGCAGTGCGAACGTGATCACCGAGGTTAAAGTGATTACCTTGGATCGCCAACTTGGGGGGCCGGATCGCATATAGAATTTATACTTTGTATAAACGCAGACGCAACATATCCGTCACTGTTCGCTTTGTGCTGCGCTCAATAAATACAATGTATGTGCGAGCGTCTCTCAATACACGGTCACATGCTTCATACATAGTGAACAGCGATGGATATGTTGCGTCTCCGTTTATACTTTGTATATTTATACTGCCTGCGTTTTTTATGCCAGTATAAAATTAAATTATACGCGACCCGGTCCCTGGCCAACTTCAGAAGATACAATACAATTTTGATCAACTAAACTACTTCTTGTTAGTGATATTTGCGAGTCAGTTTTTTTATTTCTATTTTTTACAATTTTTTTTCGTTTTTCATCAAAAATTTCGAATTTAATATTGTCAATAAATTAAATAAATGGAGCAATCAAATAGTAAACTTACATGCAAATGGAAAAAATAATATGAAAAAGAAAAATAATAATAAAAACAAAAATAATTTTTATACGAATGTTGACAAAAAAACAAAATCTAAAATCACAAAATTTGCTATCTTTCACGATATTTCATCTCTCTCTCACTCACTCACTCACTTCTATTCTCATATTTTCAATCACGTTGCATTTGTTTAAATTTCATTTAAAATTTGACCTACCTAGAAAACGAGAAATCATGTTTATCAGAGGGATAAAAAGGTATGGACGCTAACGATTTTGTGACTATGATGACTTATAATGTATCGAATCTAAAATTGTATGCATTACTGTGTATATATTCTCCAAAAGTAATCAATACTGTTATTACAATTAATACAATTGATTCAGCGTTCACAAAATGTCTAAAAATATTTCGAAAACCAATGGTCAAAGGTTGGATAAATTGCATCTATAAAAATATCGTTTTTTTTTGTGTGTGTTTCACATGCATATAAAATCCACTCAAAAAATGTATCACCCATATGAATGAGTACTACAATGTAATCAATCCTAGAACGGCAGTGCCTTTTAAAAAAATTTGTCTTTTTTCTTTGAAATAGACGAGTTTATATGTTTTTTTTTGTTAAAATGAGTCCATTACTTTTTGAAATGAATGATTAGCATTTGAAAAAGTGTATAATTGGAATGCTATAAATTACAAGCTACTGGTTCGGTTTGCTCATTAATTTATGGATACAGTATGGGGTGTAACATTTCTATTAGCAAAAATTCATTTCTAAATTTTTTATCGCGACGTTATTTTTCAAAAAAAAAGATTCATATGTTACATACACCCTCAATACAGAGTTATACAGAAAACAGAACAAAAAGTAAATTTGAAGATAATATAAAGGGTAAAAAAATAATAATGTAAAGAGAAAGTAGTTATAGTTATAGCTATTGCACAATATAATCTTTATGGTTTCGCAGAGATTTGAGTTGTTTTTTCAGTTTCGATACGAGGTCGGACGGTTGAACCAATATTGATATATCGCGACCAACGGCATTTAACCGATCTCTGACTTCATTATCCTTGAAAAATAGATTGAGCGGTCGTCCATTGATTTCCGTTAAAACCCAGAATGTAAGCGATAGTCCATCACAAGATTGAGCCTATTTTAAAATCGAATTAGTTTGTGTTATCATTCTTGAATGTGTTTCAAATTTTCGATTGAAAAAATTTCAATGCAACATACCTTTGGCGGTAGTCCATGTCTTGCTGACAATGAATTTGGCACAACATCGACTATTGTAGCCGTATTACCATCTCTAATTAACCCCAAGCATTGACGATCGATTTCCCTTCGAATTGCATACACTCTTCCAAATGGAACTCGTCGAATTATGAATTCGATCTGAAATATGTTTCACCATTTTTAATTGTTATCGATTTTGTTAAATTTTTGGAGTGTGAATGGAACATACGAATTGGCCAGTTGAATTGTTGATAATTTTATTCGCTTCTTTGGCATTCGTCACAGTGACTCCGCCTATTGATATGATTTGATCACCGATATGCAGTGCATTGTACAGCATTGGGTGTTCTTTTTGTTTCCATCCAGATATCCTGAAATTCGTCATGAAATAGGAAGAAAAATGAGTGAAAATCAATGGTAATAGACGTCGGTCTCACTCACCATGCTGCACCGAATGCATCGACAAAGGCAATTGAACTAGTACAGTCTTTTTTTCGTAGCTGTAGTCGAACACCACCCACGTGACACATTTCACGTCGAAGTTGCATCACTTGTTGTTCACGCAATGTCATACGACCAGAAGCACGTAGCGATATATCGACATTCGGTCGAAATGGTTGATTGGGCTGCGCTACCGTTCGACGAAATTCTGTGTGAAAAAATAATAATAACATTATAAATTAAATGTCTTTAAAACCTTACATTCGTTTTACATCATTGCGAAACACACCCGAATTATTGTTTGAGGCATTACCACTGGAAGATACGTTATTATTGTTTGAGCGTGTACGATTTCTCTGTGTATCGGATGTGGATGAACTTCGTTTTCTTTGTTCGGCTGAGTCACGATGTTGGGAATTTGTGTGGAACTCAGATGGCGAACACTGTTACAATAAAACGAAAAATTAATTTATTCTGTTTGTATTTTTAAAAAGAAAAAAACTTGACCAATCATAGCTTACATGATTCCCTTGTGGATTAATTCGATTCAGTAGCATGTTAACGTCTTTTCGACTGGGTCTCATAATAACCGCTTCGGTGACGCCTCTTGATAAAACTGGTCTTCGCGATGATAACAAATCATTTTCATGACTACTTTTAGTTGAATCTTTTGATTTTGATACTGAATTTGATATGTTTGTATCGGTTGCGGCAGCAGCAATAGCTGCTACAGAAAATGTGACTGTACTCGATGTTGATGTGGATGGTCGAATTTCGGCGGAGTCATCAGATGGCAATCTATGTGCTGAATCGACTTTAATTCGATTGATTTTGGGTTGGATTTCATTCGATTCAGTGTTGTTTCCGGTTGAAATCGATGCGCCGGATGGTGTATGCGTAATGAATACTTGTTCATAATGTAATTGTTCCTGTTGCTGAAAGGCTTGTTTCTCGTTTGCACCAATCGAAATATTTGTTACAGCCCCAAATTGACGTGCACTTTGAATATCATCGTGAGCTTCAAGCGAAGTGCTTAAAATATTTTTAGTGACTGACGACGTTAGAACCGATTGTTCCTTGATTTGTTGACAATTTGGAGTATTTGAATCGTTTGTAACTTGCACTGTTGTGACTTGCACTGCACTTTGATCGTTCGGCAAATAGTTGGACGGTATAATTTGGACGTTATTCATGTAGTTTAAATCAGGTTTCTCAGCACTTTCATTTTGTGCATTTACATTTATTTTATTTGCACTTGACACTTGAATTATGGTTATATTTGTTGTTGCAGCGGCACCATCAGCCGTTGTATCATTCGATTGACTGTCGGCTGGTTCAACTTTTTTTGATTTTGCAGCTGATCCGCGCGTTGTTTGCGGCCTGAAACCGAAATGAAATTGTGCAAAAAAAAACTCCACATTTTAGCAAGAAAATATTTACCTTGGAATAACGATTGGTTCAGGTGTTGGATATATTCCATATACAGATGAGTCCACGCTGATTGAATCTGAAGCGGAAAATTCAATTCAGGTTATGAGCTAAAGACAAAAGAGAGATATGATTTTACCTTCAGCCACATCACGATTGTTGGGCAATGCGCTGGACGATAATGTTGTTGTATTAGCAACATTATTCTGTGTACGTTTTGAGCTTGAACTGGTATTTGCATCAAATAGAACATTGGCAGCAAAAGTTCGTGCCAAAGAATGTACATGTTCATTTTTATTCTCATCGCTTTTTGGTTCACTGATAATATCCGATGTTGAAGCATCCGATACAAATGAATCATTGCTTTCTAGATCATTTTGTAAAATGACGGGTTCATTAGTTTGTTGGCTAAAATTCGGGAGTGGATACAGCATTTTAATCAGATTCTGTGAAAGTGTATTAGATGTTGATGATATGGGTGTTGATGTTGTAATTATTGTTTCAACAGCAAAACTGTCTTCGCTGCTTCCATCATTTTCATTGTCATGTTGTGTTTGATTGCGCAATGACGGTGATGTATTTCGACGATTTTGAATTCGTTCCGTGCCATCGCTGCTGTTTAATGTAGTCGATTCAGATGATTGTTGATTTGCTGTCGCTACGTGCAGTGCATTGCTATTTAATGGAAGTGTGGTGGATGTGGTTGCGGCCAATGGTGTTCGACTAGTTTGTGTTGTATTTACAATTCGTTCAACGCCTGGCACAATGGCAGCTGGTACGGGCGGTGTTGCAGGCAGTGGATCCCTTGTTGGATCTCTAGTTGGCAACAATGGTGGACGAACTTCTGGCAATTTACTATATAAATTTTCTTTTGGCGATAAAATTTTCATTTCACGCAATTTCAAGCGCAACGTGTCTACCCACTCTTGCATTATTTCCCTACATTTTTTTTTCGTTTTTTTTTTTTTTGAAAAGCAAATAAATTAAACAATCGCATGATTACACATCGAAAACAAATATTTAAATTGGAAAGTCGAAAAGTGAACGCGCTTACCATGATGATGCATTGAATCGAAGTGTCTCGCCGGCGAGCGCAATTACAAATTCATACTCATTTTCGGATGGCACTAATGTATGTGATATGTGTAAAGTAGTTTGAAGCGAAACAGTCCAATCGGGTGAATGTGAGGGGGCCTGTCGCGGTTCAGCATAGCCTTCCAATAATGCTTCACAATCATCATGAACACAAAACACCACCCAATACTTCTCAGGTTTCTTTATAAAATAAAACGAAACAAAAGAGAAAACTATAAATCGTAATAGCACCAATCAACCAAGCAATATTTATATAAAAATATAGGTATGAAAAAAAATCCAAGCATGTGAAATTACAGACCATTCAAAATCGTTCTATCGCATTGTGTTTGTTTACGTTTTGAACATAAATGCATTGCGAAATGATGAAATTTCATAATTGCATCGCCTTACATCACACGATCGAATGATGACGAAAAAACACTATGTGAATTCCCATGAATCAGATGGAATTTTTGTTTTACAAACCTTTATGCCAACGGGAATCTTTCGATTGTCGGCAATAACCCGTTTTAGCCATGTGTTTTTGTGAATTTCACGAAAAAGTGTTCCTCGGCCTTCCATATCTGTTTCTCTTTCGCATTGCACTCATTTGTTATGTTCTAATCTAATCTATGTAATTCCATTATTTTGTATATTATGTTTTTTTTTTCTTATTGTTTATTTGATAAAAATGACCAACACACACAATTCAAAGTAATTCAAATATAAATAGTGTTTGCACCATTTAATCATATAAATGTGTTCAATGCAATGTTATATGATATGCTTAATTGACAAATCAAAACTAACAATAACATTGAAATATTGTATAAAAAAATTCCAAAGAAATTAAATGTGAAATGCAAATATGTACAAATTTCGCTTGCCACTGGGATGTGTCAAAAAAAGTGAACATCGAATTCGATTTTCGAAAGTCATAACATGAGTTGGTTGGTTTCGAACTTCGAAAATAAAGAGTTTCGAACAACATCTGGTATTTGTATATTCAATTCGAACAACATTCTAGTTACGAATGAAAACAAACAATTTTCAAAACCTAAAATTGATCAAAACAAACAACACAAATGAACTATTTTCGTTTTATTCGTTTATTTTTACGTCTCAGTTTATGTAATTTTTTTGCATTTCTGATTGAGCATCTTTGAAAGAACTTATTATATTTATACACGTATTCAATTTCTCTAAACAATTTGTACAAGCTAACTTAGATAAATTATCGTCACTCTTTATCTGAAAACGAAACAAGAAGAGAGAAGAAAATTAAGCAAATTGTTTTTGTGAATAGTTTAAATCAATCGCTTACTTGATTTGGTAAAATTGACTCTAATGTTTCATATATTCCAGGATCTGTTGAAAAATCTTTTAAATGTTCACCCGATGTGAATGATTTAGCGCATAGTCTACACACCAAAAACGAATGTTGAATTTCAATATCACAATTCAATGGAGCGCAATCGACAATATTATCAAATGAATTTTCATTTGACAAATCATTTATATTGTCGGAAATATCATTGAAAAATGATCCAGAACAACTCGATATATCGAGTGGATAATTGTAGTGGTCATGAAAGACCGATAAGCTCTCCATCGAAATTCCTTCTTTTGTACGATTCATCGGTGAAAAATCATTTATTGGACCATAGTTTGGTGTTCGCTTCGATCGTTCCTCTACTTCTTCGGTGAATTCGTTTCCATTGGATGTATGTCGTTGTGAACTTGGAATATATTTATCAATATTGCATTTAAAAATTGTTGGCACTGGAATATTTATTGGGTACAGGCTCTTTTTCAGCCGTGTATTATGCGGCGGATCGATAAAACAATCGTCACTGAAATGCTCCGAACATAAATAATATTTGGTAATACAACTCAATTTCTTTTCCAGCAAATCCGCTCGATTTGCAGCTATTGCCCATTTTACAGCGCTACAAATGAACGATTTTTACACAATAAATTCAAATCAAACGAAATTTCGGTTGAATTTTAAACCAGTAACTTACAATTCTTCGTATTTGGGGAAACCGTGATAGGTCACATTTTTGTTTATGGTCTGTGAATTAAAGCACATTTCGGCACAGCAACGTTTGGACATCTTTTCGTGAATGTTTTTTGTAGTTTTTTAGGTAATATAAAAAAACCATCCACACAGTTTTACGATTTAATTTAGTTTTTGGCATTTATTTCGTTTAAATGACGGAAGAAAACACTGGCTGCTACAGTTGAATTTTTGTTTCTTAGACATTTTATGTTATACATTTGACAGTTCGAACTTTTATTGTGTAAATTCGAATGATTGTATTGCATTGGCCGTTCGTATCATTGGACTAATATTCAAATTGTTTCAATCAAACGATTTTTTCACAGTGTCAAACCACAAAAAAAATAGGAAAAAATTGTCTTAAAATATTAATTTCAAAAATGTCATCATTTTAAACAAAATATTTGGTGATTTCAATATTTTGGAGATAATTTGTTGCTGTCGACATCTAGCGACCACAACCATCAATTGTTTAGATTAATTCGGAACAAAATTATTATTCTCATAAAAGCTACTCGATGCATGGAAAAAGTTGAATTTTAATTTTCATTCACCACAAGGTGAAAAAAAATCCAAATTTTTCAAAAAATTCAATTTTTTTTGAATGAATTGAAAATGAAACCGTCTCATTTGTAAAGCATAAAGCGTGATATGCTGTGTAATATCGACTAGGAATAGGAAATAAGGCGACAACTGGCTATCGATAAACCATTTGGAAAATGTCATTTTCCACCAAACACTCTGTTTGTATGCGCTGTGTACGCATACGCATACAAAAGGAAAATTGTGAAACTACCCTCGATAAAAGTCACAAATATTGATTTCCCCTATTTTCAAACAAATATACTTTTCACAAAAGGTCAGACGTAAAATAATTTACTCGGTGATTTTCTCAATTTTTTTCGTTACCATTTCAACAAAATTCAAAAACAAAGTATTTTTTTGGGAAATTTTGTGTTGGTTTTATTTAACAAAAAAATAAAAATCGCTGGAAATTTTTTTCGTTTTTGTGATGTTGAAATTTATTTTAATCCATACATATTGTAAAGAGAAAAAAGCGAGTCAGTCCAGTGTGAATTTTCGATTTGGAAAATTTCTTGCCCAAGAAATTGACCACACAGTGTTACTACGAATATCGATATTTTTCCACATTGAACCGGCTCCACTCTTATATTTCGTGTGCCCAAGGAAACATATTCAACTAGAATTTTTCTTTCTTCATCTCTCTTTCTCTCTCTCTCTCTCTATCTCTTTCTAACACTCACTCTCTTTCATTTTTATTTCACAGAACAAGTAACGAATCCGTGAACGCCTTGAATATTATACAGAAAAAAAGAAGAATAAATTAACATAATAAGAAAATCGAAAACTGAATCTAAATCAACTGAAAAGAACGTTGTTTCGCCTAAATTGAGTGTGTGTGTGCGTGTTTTTTTTTACAAATTCCAATCAATTAGACAAAAATATTAAATATTTATATTTGTGTGTGAGTGATTTAGTGAAAATAAAAACATCCTTATGATTGGATCATTTTGGAATTTCTGTAGAGCGTGCCCATCGATGCCTGAAGACAAGGTAACAACCATTCACAAAACGGAAGTTCATTGCCTTTTGCTCGTTTTCGTTCGTTTTGTACTCTTTTTTCGCATTTTCTTCTTTTATTTGCTTTGTATGCCATTTTCCTTTCATTATTCATGTCCATAAATATGAAATTTAATGACGAATTTGCTACAGAATTACATACAACAATGTGAATAAGAACCGCATAACACAAAATAAAAATGAAACAAGAACCAAGAATCAGGAATGGAACTTGAATTTGCCTGAGGCAAATGAGTTGTATGTGTCTCTCTTTGTGTGTGTTTTGAATATGTGTTAGTAATACACAGTCTACAATTGCCATATGTACTTTTCAATGTTCGCATAATTACTTTGACTTGAAAACAAGCAACAAAAACTGTGCCTTGTTCTTGAATTTATTAAAAAAGAAGAAGAATGGAATATTTAAAATAACATTCCATTAAGAAACTTTGTAATTATGATGCGACAATAACTTGATTTGCTGCAACAATTTGTTGTTTTTTCGTGTAACATCTTTCATATAGGAATCGCTTTTTTTGGAGATTTGACAAAGTTTCCATGCCAATATTCGGTCGATGATCTAATGTGTATGCGGAATAGTTTGCGACTCAATTGGCCCATTGCATTTCGACCGTGGGCTCAATTACATTTTCTCATATTTTATAATTTTGTTTTTTTATTGATATGACATTTTGAAATGTGGTTATAAATCTTTTTGGTTGATGTTCCCGATTCAAATATCAATTGTCTCGATAATCTTTTTACTATTTTACATCCGCATAAGTTTGATTGATGTCTCGCCAATTTGACTCCATGTCAGCGTCGAATCGCGAACGATTTTTTTGTTGTGGAACTTTGTGTGAAATGTGGGGAAAATGATGTAATACACATAACGAAGAACGAAAAAAATATAATATATATATATATATCGCGTAAATATACAATAGTGGTGTGTATCACAGGAAAAACTAGCCATAAAAAATACCGCATTACGAGGACAAACCGAATAAACTTCCATTAATGATTATGACTAAGGCAACCATAAGTTATCTAAAAATGAAGCAATACAGCTGAGCATATACGGGGGGGTGAAACGGTATACCGTATGTATGTGTATTAAGCATGAAAATTAATTGAAAGCACTGCATTTCATGAGATTTTTCGTGTTTATATTCGACGAGCCATTTACATAAATTGCCGCTACCAAATGCTTATGTCTGTATGTGTCGGCTATGTGTGTGCTTGTGCTTGTTGGGTGAATAGGTGAAAATTAAATAAACATAGGACACAGGAAATGCATGTATTTATTCGGAACGGAACTATCGACCGGAATGGCGAAGTAACTTTAACAAATCTCAAGAAAGAAAAAGAAATATATATTAAATACCTCTACTCCTCTTCATTTCGGCTGACACATTGTGGACAAATTTGTTTCATTTCTTCTTGAGCTTCTGTTTTTCTTGAATAAAATTCGATTAAAACAATTTCAAAGTGACATATGTAATGCAAGCGTTTAATTTTAAAATTGTCGTTTTATTGTCTTTGTAGCTCCATTCGGAATACCGTAGTACTTATCGTTGGCATGAGTATACAGGTAACAATCGAGCGGAAGTCATTAAAAAGCCGCCAGCAACTAATCAATTCGGTAAGTTAAAAATAAATGTCATTGTCTCTCTGTCTATTATTCTCTCTCTCACACACACTTACGTCTTTATTTTTATCGTTCCGATTAATTCGTTGATTGGATAATGGCTCTTATGTTTTGTGGGATTTTTGATGGTTTCATCTACGCAAGACGACTAAATGAACGAAACCAATTTATCTGTCTATATGTGTGTTAAAAATGAAAATGAAATTTGTTAAAAAATGAAAAAGAAAATGACGATTTTAACATCAAATTTCCCACTTTGTGATAAAGAGTTTTATTCATTTATTTTTTTATTGTGATCAAGGTTATTTTTAATCTATAACCAATTTTACCCCCTTTTGTAAAACTTGTAAATCGATAACAACATGCAACGATTAACAGCCAGCTCTGCGGATCATTTTTTCTCCAAGTCCACGGAAGAAGAACGTCATGTTGAAGGTGATTTTATCTGTACAAAACAAAATAAAATCAAAAAAAAAATTGAAACAAATCAAATCATCATTACCTCGAACGTTTTTACTCACCAGTTGTCATTGTACAATTTTACTGCACATAAAAGACCATCAAATATGTTTTATTTTCTCGATCATATACATATGCGAAACGATATAAGTGCTTTTCATACACGAGTAGTGTTGTGATTGCTGTTGGTTTTTTTTGCAAAGACATTTGGCTGAAATGGAGCTGAATGTATTCGCAAGAAATCACCACTTTCTCACTACTTTCTATTCTTTTTCATTCAAACAACTTCATTTCTGTCTCTTTCTTGCTCTCCTTACAAGCTTGTTAATATTAAATTTGATATCTATGTTAAATAATTGAAATGGAAACCCTATTTTCCATTGTAAATTCAAATAATCTTTGTTGCAGAAACAAATAGAATGTAACAAAAGCAAAATAAATCGAAAATATTTATGGTTACCAATTGGAGTCAGCTCTATGATTTTACCTTTGTTTCGCATTTATATCAGTTTTGTACTGTGCTTCACCATTGTTATAAAAAAAACACACACACACACCGTGGTGCAAATCGTGTAAATGCTTTCATTCTCTTCCGTGACTGTTCATTTTTAACGCAGCAAAATCCCACTGTTCGACTTATTCGCTTTTCTATTGATTAATTACTGTTTGCTTTCATTTCAATTCCGTTACATTTTCATTCAGGTGTTATCAACGAACCTCCATTGCCAAGACGTAAAAAGTGTCCTGAATTAGCATATAGAACTCATGAATTTATAACTGGTGAGACGAGAACTAAAAATGATATAAACGCCCGTACGTACAATGGCCGAGCTAGGGTAAGTAGTGAATGGTCACGTGTCAGCGACAAATTTGTTGTTTATATTTTCACTTTTAATGAACAATTTTCATCGAGTTGATTTGCTAAATAAAATATTCTTCTTTTATATGTGGGTTTGAATGGTGTAGTCCGAGGAGCGTGGAACACCGTCACGTCGTAGTAAGTCAGAAGGTCCTTATCGAATTCCAAATGGCGACGCTTATCCAATAGGCGATACCGTGGATAAGCCAAATGGCCATCCGAAAACAGGAAGTAAGGTAAGGCAATGGTTTATACCAATCGACATACATACATCTCCATATATATATGCATCTATAGCTTCTATTATACATATGTGTATCCATTCCAATGATTTTTCAACGATCAATCCAGGCTAATCCAGGCATATGTGCAATAAATACATGCATAAACTAAAATTCTCTCACACAATGTCAACAATCGAACCAAAACAACTTAAAAATAGCAAAAATAATAAATGCAATTAATTTCGTTCCGTATTCATAAAATTCTATAAATTATAATGGTCAATTTGTCAAATTTTTGTATAAATTTTGTGTTTTTTTTTTCAACTCTCGTTAAAAATCAAAACAATTATTTGAACACATACACACATATATATCAATTTTGTGCTCTCTCTCTTTTGTCGTTGTAGTTCTTCTTGCAGTTAACAAACATATAAATATTGTTTTAATTAATGTATTGTATTTTAATTGTATTCCTCAATCTTATTTGCAGGCGGGTGAGTCTAACGGACTTTTCAGAAAAACAATATCAAAATTGAGCACAGAATATCGAATACAATTTATTTGGCCGCACACGCGAAAAGATCGAAAGAGAGGCGATGACGAAATCGATATTCCGAAAAAATCCTTATCAATGGGTGCTATAAAGGCAGCACAATCAAATGCGATGCCTACCGTACATAAAAAGCGAACAATCTACGAAAAAGAAGGTGCGACTAAACGTCGTGCGTTTTATGATTTTTCATTTTTGTTATTCATTTTAAAAGAACCGTATAACATTCGATTTTTTCAAATTTATTATTTCTCTTTCTTCGAAAAATTGATTTTCACTTAATTTTTTTTCTCCATTTGATATGTTTATTTTGGTTTGGCTTTTTTGTTTTCATGTTGTCGTGTTTGTGTTCATTCTTCTTCTTCGTTTCACTTTTTGGTTTGTCATTTTTCTTTTCAAAATTCAAAATCGATTTTATATGTTGAGAGTCCAAAATTCAAATGACATAATTTTCTTTATTTCCAACAAAATTCGAAACAACAAATCTGTGAGTTCTTTCATTTTTAACCACCTTTCGGATGAAATGTCAATGATCGTCTGAAAGGCGGTGTGTGTTTGTTTTTACAATATCTTGAATCGGAATTTTGCGATCAATATCACAAAAACCACATCCAAACATTGAGTTTTATACGTGCATTTTTCGTTTTAATACTTGATAAGCAATACCAAACAAAATCAATCGTTTTCTGTATCGAATCGTTATTTTTTTTAAAAGTCTAAATCGAAATGCGTAGCTCAAAGGTTTTATTCATTTTTGATATTGTTTGATGTTTTTTAATCAATTTTACATATATCATTCATTATATATATTGATGTACCAATAACCATTAATAACAAAATTAACCCAAATTCAACTTTCATCCAAAAAAAAAACGAAACGAAAAACTTTTAAGTCATTTACATGTCAAAAGCTATCTATCTTCTGTTCGGATTATGTTCCACTGAAAATAGAAACTATGAGTATTAAATAAGGAATTGCATGATTACGTTTTTTCCCCAATTTTTTTTTCTACTTTTATATTCATAACACAATCAATCATACATATACAGTGCATTAACCTTCCTCTTTCATTTCCGTTCAACTGTTCTCATTTACTCTTTATGTCTACGTACGAACCAAATCATGTACACGATATTTGTAGATTTTTAGAATTTCAACGCCAATTCTGAACTGAGCGGTGCAAGAGATGCATTTCAGTTTAGTCGGGAATGGTTGCGAAAAAAGTAAAATTTTCAGACGAACGACAAAACACACACACGCCAAAGAAAAATATCGAACGGAACGACATGTAAAACGCGAAAACGAAAAAATTTGAACAAAAAAGCACAACAAAGCTTTGAAGTGCACACAAATTAAACCAATTTTATTCGCAGCTTTTCTTGAATATACAATTTTTGTTGTATATATATGTAACATACTTTGTATTGCTGAGCAATTACGAATACATGTACGAATTTTCGCATCAACAATGAAATATTCCACGTACTAACATTTTCTTTCGAATTCGTCCACATCTCAATAAATCACATTGTCTCATGGTGTATAAATAACCTATGATCTAATAACATACACTCACACACACACACATACACACACACTTTTATCAACTTACTCACTCGATTTGCTCACTTTCTCTCCTTCTCTCATACTTGAGTGTTCTTCTTGATATGTGGCTTATATCGAAATTCAAATATCCATTAAAATTTCAACACCTTCAAATGTGTATAGTGTGTATATATATAATACAAATTATATTTTATAAAAATCTCGGCTCTATAATATACGCCGTAAAATGTGAGAGCATAAATATTTCGGGCGATTTAAGTGAAAAGCCGGCAAAACTTATGCATGCAACGCAAGCTTATATATTTATTATGAGTTTTGGTGCATTTATTTTATTTTGTTGGGAAATATGTAATAAGTCATTATATTCTTATGCATGCATACATTTATATACATAGAATATTCTCACTTCTTATATTTGTCTATCTCTAACTCTATCTATCTGTCTATCTCTCATACATTTATCTAAATAAATTGTAAGCCTCCGATCTACCAGATATATACAATTGGTTTGAAGAATTTTTTACATTGTCCTGTGACTTGTTATGACAAAAGTACACAATACAAAGTATCCAAAAATGAAATAATGTTTTATGTTTCTGTTCTCTGTTCTTTTCTTTCTGCCATTTTTGGTTTCTCGTTCACACTTAAATACTTATACAGTTGAAAATGAAACACGTACTTGTTTGTTTCTTTCTTTTGTTCGTTCAGTTTGTATTTTTTTTTAAATGTAAATAGATATCTAGCAATAAATATATATAGATGGAATTTAGCTTTGATCAATGACAAATGTTTGCAAGATGATAAAGCAGAAAAATGAAAAAAAAACGGTTGATATTTATAAATTTATGTATGTTTTCTACTATTTTCAATAGCATCCACGCAAGAGCTGGAACCATTGTGTGCCGAAGAGAAAATCGAAAAGTATGCAAATAACTAACACCGTACACCAAATGCTAATATTATGCACATTTTTCTCTGTCTGTTTGTCTATTACAGAAAAAGCGAGTTTCCAGCAAAGAAATCGGTGCGACCATTTTCGCAGTACGCATACGATAGCAAGTTTAAACATGGTCATACCGAAAGAGAGAATTTCGGCTTTGCGACTGATGCTGAAAATAAAATAGATAACAAGACTTTAGTCAATGGTGGACACGTAGCACAAACATGGTACCGTGATGTGGTTGAATTGCGTAAAAAAGCGGAAGAGTACAAGGTTTGTAAAAACTATATACCATCATTTCATGTCAAAAAAATGTTTTTCGTTTGTATGCGCTGTCATTCAAAAAAAAAGATAAATAAATAAACGAAAGAAAGAAACATTTTACCATTTCATTTTATTTCGTTTATCACATAGAATCGTGGTTGGGGCACTGAAATAAATCCGGATCTATATAAAAAGCAAAAAGATTTATGGGATCAAGTCTCACGTCGTAGCTCCTTATCGGCTCTTCATGTAAGCTCATCACACTTATTTTCAATGTCTTTCTTTCTTTTACTTATTGTTATGTGTCTATAAAACAATCAGCTGGCATCAGCCGTACACAAGCCAATTACTAAAGAAGAAAAAGAAGCCGCAAATAATAAGAAAAGTTCACCGATCAAAAATGTGTCGGCCAAAAATGTGAGCCAAATTAATTTCATTGACAATAAATTAATTCACGATGCCGCATTACCAGCTCGTGCACTTTATATTCGTCATCATTTGGGGCGCACCACTGGCTTGGGTAAGAATGAATTTTTGAATGAAATCGCGTCTTATTATAATATGGTTAAAAAAAAAAACATTTCTTTTTGCACAATTTAGATATGGAAGATGGTGCATTATTGCCATCACCAACACGTGATAAGCTAATGCCAACCATTCCCAAATCAAAAGAAGATGAAAGCTATAATTCACAACGTGGTAGCCCAAAGAAGAGTGCTATCTCACGGCATGGCAGCCCACAAAAAGGATCTCCACAAAAAATGCAAAAGAAGACAATAAAACAAAGTAAGTGTTTGAAATGAAACGAACAACAATATTCAATATCGTCTTTGTATTTCATTGGTAATTAAATTTTGTGTTTTCTCGAAATGTGAAAAAAAATTGATATTATTCATTGTGATTGCTTATCAAGCAGATCGATCGCAATCGGTTGGACCGGCTCCGTCAAATGTGGACAGCTCACCGAAACGACAAGTTCGTTCAGGTAGCGCTGCACCAGCAACCACCATCGCTGGCACAAAAGTAGGCAAGAAAACACCAGTATCGACACCAACAATCGTGGAACGACGCCCTCGACCAAGTAAGTAAATTTACACATTCCGTAGAGAAAATTATGTTGAAAATAAAAAAGAGATAAAGAAAACAACAACAGAGAATTGGCTGAGTCATATATATCCAACACAGACACTCTAACAACAACAAAAAATAACGTTAAACACTGCTTACAATACATTCTCTTTATTCATTTATCATTATTATTATTTTTGTTTTA
Source organism: Contarinia nasturtii (assembly GCF_009176525.2). Lineage (NCBI taxonomy): Eukaryota > Metazoa > Arthropoda > Insecta > Diptera > Cecidomyiidae > Contarinia > Contarinia nasturtii. The sequence continues at coordinate 4,567,515 of NW_022198708.1, forward strand.
TTTGAATTTATTTACTATAAACTTACAATAATTATTATATACTCGAAGAGAACAATTTTCTTTATAAATGACACAAAAACTCAATCACAATTTATGAATTCAGATTTTATTTACACACTTGAGAGATTCAGTAGATGCTCGGATCTAATAATAAATAATTAAAAAAAAAAACAAAACAAAAATTCATTCTGTATGAACAACACATTTATGGAGTGAAAAGAAAAGTTCATTATACTTTTGTTCATTTACATTTATTTCCTATTCTTAAACCATAAGTTGCAGTTCGCTTTTGCATCTTGATTAGTGTATATGGGTTGCTTTATACTATTTCTTTTCTCTGTCATAAAAATGATTTTAGATGTCGCATCAACTGTTTACAATGTAAAACCCTGTAGACACTCATTGTTATTGACAAACTGATGATAACGACTGTTGACGAAGAACATAAAATTACTATAATATCTGTGCATTTTTTTTTATCTCTCAGTAGACTTTGTAATGTGTAAGCTGTCGCTATGAGTAATTACGGATTCCGAAAGTCTACAGTATTTGCATTTTTAAGCAGACATCGTGTACTCGATCTCTCTTCAAATCCATTCATAAAATATGACCCATTCAATTATACATTACACATTTTCCATTTTCCACAAAATATTCAGGCCGTTTCGACAGAAACTAAAGCGGCATGAAGAAAAAAAAAGTATTCAAAAAGCATAAAATAGTACACCAAATGCAACGTATTTTAAAAAACTCTTGTGCATAGTCTCATTATCATTTATTAAAATGGCGAAAAAACCGAATACTCTTCAACAATTTTTTGAATGAGAATTTCTACAACAATCCTTTCAAAATGCGCATTGGCATATACTTCATGAAAATGGCTGCCAAACGATTTAGCTCACAAATAGTTTATACATTAATTTGGGTATTAGTACCACGAAATTGCGGTATAGTTTACGTGCGTTTTTGTTTTGCTTCATTCGCTGTTCTGTATAGTGTTTTAGGGTCATTTATAAAAGAATTGCACTCGGCAATTATTGGACTATCCTTAAGTTTATATTTTACTTCGAGACAGTGCGTGTATTAATACGTTTTTTCCCATTAAAATGTGGATATTAACATGCCGAGCATGCTACGAAACGCATGATTTCAAAACAAATGTTGATTTAAAAAAAAAAAACCAAGGCAACAAACACTCCTCACAATAAATGTCAACACATGGAAACAACAGTCAATTTAGATAGACACTGAATTTAAAATCAATGTTTTTTGCATTAAGCAATTCAATTTATTTTTCGTTGATTTTTTTATATGTGCATTTAATATTTCGATGTATATCACAAAAATTGATTTAGATAAATTAAATGTTCGTTTCGTTTTCGTTCGAAATTGCTTTTGAAAAATTCAATACATTTAGCAACCGATATTGCTAATATGTTTCCACCGACCGCGCGGTGAACATAGTACAATATCAGATTGTTTGTAAATAAAATTTGTATAGATTTAATTATGGTGATAAATTGCACAAATTACAAATCACACCATCATTCTCGAAAAATGCGAGCCTTTTGAATCTCTACCTTTGTAAATAAACTTTCCTTTGAAAATTCATTCATATTAAACATGTTCATACACATTCTATATAGATTCATTGAATGTGAATTTTATTTGTGAAAATTCATGCATTTTAACAAATGCAAAACGGAACATATTGAAAATGTACATTGAATTGAAAAAAGAAAGTTTTGAATTTAATTTGAATAAACTTTAAATTGATTTCATCAAAATCTTAATTTAATTTTCATTTGAAGTTCTGTCTTCAATGTTGAACCATTCAATAATGGAAAAATCCCATTCAAAAGGCATCAAAGTGTCACTTCATGTTATTTGTGCAAAAGTTTTAATGCAATTGCATTTTGAGAGAATAGAGTGAAATCTATGAATTCTTTTGAATGAATCTGAGAAAAAGCAACGAAAATGAAATGGAAACAATGGAAATTTAATTTGAAACTTAAGTCTTAAGCACCAAATTAAATTTTCATCAATTTAAATAGCGAGTAAAAACTGGTACGATTTTAATTTGAAAATTTCGATCAGAAGAAAACTTGAGTTACTTGATAATTTATATGTTTGTATTGGTAGATGAATTACATTAATTTCTGAAAATATTTCTAGCAACCCTTTCCACATCCAATCATTATCGCTCTAAAAGTAGTTCCATACCGCCTATCGGTAGAGCTCATTCAACTACTCCTGGCTCTCATCAAAATCAAAATTTTGCGCCAAACAATACACACAAACTCTCATCACCATCCCAAAACACAATACCCGTTGATCCATCCAATCCAAATCAAAGAATCCTCTCAAAAACAACCACAAAACAGAGACCTCAATCGGCTATTGTGATGGGTACATTCGACCCAATGACTGCATCGACTATTATATTTAACGATTCACAAAAGGTCACAAATCAGGACAAGAAAACTGCGAGAAGTAAGTAATTCCAATTAGATCAAATTTAATTTCCCGTTACAAAACAAACAACAACAAAAAACACACACGATTTTAAACTGGATAGGAATTGTTTTTTTCCGTTGTTCATTCGTTCCTTTTCTTTTTTTGAATATGTCGTCTTTTCGTTTTTAATTTTTCCTGTTTCGTTTGCATTTGCGTTGTTCCACCTAAGTTTTGCTTCAATCAGTCCAATTTCATATTCAAATTATTTCAATATTCAACATGAAATCGATGTTTGGTGTTGTGAAAGCTTTTATATTGCCAATATTTTTGTTGAGCCGTCCATTTCACATAGACATTATACTATTAATGCGATTTTTGAGCCAATTGAACATTATATTTTAAAATTCGAACATTTCCTTTTTTGTTGACGAAACGAATTTTTGAATTTTAAATGTGCCTTTTTCTTGCACCAAACTACACAATTACCATCAGAATATTTCTTTATTTTGTGTTTTTACAATCGGCTCGATCGCAATAATAGTGAAAAAAAAAATTTGCTGCAAAGAGACTTTTCTTGTTTCATTTACATTTTAATTGATGTGCGCATTACCGTTTTAAGTGTAACAAAATTGTTTGTAATTCCCGTCGTGTGGACGTTTTTTTTGGTTCAAAGTGCATTGCATTTTTTATAGAGCAAATCTAATAAACTAAAAAAAGACTCAAATGCCAAATTGTGTAGAATTCAAGAATCAAGGCGAATCCATTCCATTGCCATTGGTTTCTGTATGCACATAATGCTTGAATTTTGTATAAAATTTCGCCGAATGAAAAATAGAAACAACTGTCGCCTAGATTTGAACGTCTCTTTTATTTCGTGCCATTTGTTATTTTAGCTTTCAGTTTCACTTCGTTCGTGCATTTATTTTTACTGATCATACTAAACAAATACACATTACAAAGATTAAATAAACAAAAACAAAATATTTTATTTGAAAAAAGTAAACAAATTCGCGAAAATTCATTAAAACAAAGAAAACTACTTACTTTTCGACAGTTTAGTTATCATAACATAAACAACAAATTAACAATACATTTAACATTAAATTCATCCATTCGATTCACAAAAACATCAATCAATTGGCTCAAAATCATTTTCATAAATTGAAAGGTTGACTTTTCATCTCTTCATTCAAAGCTTCCGATACTAAAACATTTTTAAACACGCTAGTGGCTTTTAAAGAAAATTTAAAGAAACAGAACTTTTGACTACGGTAAATGAATGTTGGAGTAAATTTGAACATTACGTATTTTTTGTAAAAACTTGTCAAAAACATAATAGTTCGAAATTGTCCCTATTCCTTAATCGAGGGGGTGCACACAGATTTTTATAAAATTTATAACAAAATGCTGTGCAATTATTTATACAATTTTACCATTTTGGAGATTTGTGGACCCACATGGGGCTCATCAACTTATCTTTAACGTAGAATAAAAATGGTTTGTTTCTTTTATATTTCATCAAAAATCACTAATATGCTGAAAAATAACGTTTTACTTCAGAAACTCTGTCTCTTTTACTAGATTCTTTTAGTAAAGATCTAAATTCCACACACACAAACACATTAACACAATTCAATTATATACATATATAAATATATAAATAATACATGTTTGTGAAGACCTTATGTCTGGAACCTGGGCGAAATAAATTATAAGTTGCTTGAATTTTCATTTTATCTGCTTACTGTCTATAAATATTTACTTCACTGTTCTCATGAGCTAGTAGTCCCATTGAAGAAAACGATGAAAGCATTCAAAACTATCGATATCGAAATTTTGATAATGAAAATTAAAAATTAAAACAACAAACAAACAATAATGCCCCCGCCTCCAAAATAATTGGTATTCACTTGAAGTTGGTTTCGATTTTATCACACACATACAACATTGGAAACGTTCTTCAATAGGAACTGTTTTTCATGATTAAATCTCTCAATTTCTTTTCTTTCTTTTTTAATCACAAACCATTTTGTATTACACTTAACTAAATGTAATTGTAATTCACTTGAATCTATGTCCAGAATTTCACTTAAACCATTTCACGTACACACATACACACACATATATGACTAGACAAATTGAAAATTGTTTTTGAGTTCCAGTCTTGCTTTTTATGGAGAGTAGAACAAAGTTCATTTCAATCATTTTGAAGTTTTGTTTTTTGTTTCTATCCTATCAGTTCAATTCAATTTACAATCCATTCAGACAAATAAAAAAATGAAGATGAATCAGCCAATAATAATAATAATAACAATAACAATAAAACGCATTTTTGAATATAATTTTTTTTGGTGTCAAGCAAAAAGAAAATATTTTTCTTTTTTCTCTCATTCATTTGTGCAATAACATCCTTTTTTTTACCTTCATCGTTGTAAACTAAATAAAAAACAATTTGTTGATTTAGGACCGCAAGCGATGAGTAATACAAACGCGACTAGAATTGGCAATAGAGTAGGTTCGGCACCAAAAGAAAGACCAAAACCAAAACCAAGAGAAATCTGCCCAAGATTTCAACCAAGCATAACGTACAATAGTAGCATACGTAGTAGAAATCAGGCAACAACACGTTTAGGTACGTCGGATAAAGCGAAATTAAATGCTGCAAAAAAACCGTCGATTCCATTGCTACATTCAAAAGCGAGCTCTAACCAGAATACGAAAAGTGCCACACCATCAAATAAAAGTGTAGACAGTGCACGAAATCGGCCTCAAACATCTAAATCGATTGCAAAACCAACCGCGGTATAATAAAAACCATGATAATGATAGTCATCTCATAAATCTCATAAATCATGGTCGCGTTAAATCTCGCCATAAATTGTGGACCACGTGTGTTCGTGTTTTTTTTTTTAATAAAAACGTTGTCATTGTTTTTTCTAAATATCACACGCTTCATTTTTGTAGAATTCTGCGATAGCTTTAATTCCGAAGAAAAAAAGAAATGTTATAAAATTATGAAGAGATATGAAAAAAAGGATTTCATTACATAAATTGCGTAGCGTAAGCTAAAAATATAATTGCTTCTGTTTTGTTGAAAAAAAGGAGGAAATAGCATTTTTAGCATCATTTTTAAGCTAAACTTTTAATATTGTATATTTTTCTTTTATAAACATTTTCGGTTTAAATTGCCTTCAAATTTAGCATATGATGTTTATAAAAAATAAATATATAGATTATATAATTTGTTTTATCGCATTATAAATCATGTATAAAAAATACTAAACCAAAAAAAAAGTTTTCAATTAAAAATATATGTTACTCTAGAATTTTGTCATTTAGTTTCATTGCACTCATTCTTTAACACATATTTTTTTTCAATACTTAAAATATCTTAACATTTGCAATTGATTCATTCATCATTCTCATGCATTGCGCAATATGATCAATCAAAATAGTAATATTCTAACAAGAAAATCGTGTTCAACGATAACCGATGCGCTGAAAATAGCTGGATTAAATGGCGCATCGGTTTTACGAGTTTAGCACGTACACATTTTGGTAGGTATTTATTTTAATTCGATGCGGGTATTCAAATTATGCAGACATAAACGGAGGTCGGTTCCTTTTTTTAATTATACATGTCAATGTGCTTGCGTTCGTTCATTTATTAGAAAATCATCAACATTCATGATGCAGGAAGTGTAAATAACATTCCGTTAAAATAACGCATTAGTTTATAGTGCATCTTCTCTTTATTTCGATTGATGTTTTGTTCTACTATCCAAGGAGCAGTCGTTTATCTAGTTGCAACAACAACAACAACAACAACAATAAACACACATTAAACACACACAGAGAAACACTTAGAATAATACAAATTCATCTTATCGGTTTTGGACATTTTGTTGCATCTCTCATGTAATACACCCATATCAGCTGAAATTAAACATGAAATCAAACACAAGAAAACAACACATTAAACGATACACACGTTCATAGTAAAAAAAATGGTTCGATATGTGTGTGTATGTGTGTGTGTGTATGTGGCAGAACGAGTTTTAAAAATTGTGCAACTATATATGAATGAATGGTTGAGAAAAATCATGACTCGAATTATTTCTAATTTTCAAAAATGAAACATAGAAAAACGTACATTACTAAGATTGAATCTTTATAAAACAACTCACAAGATCGATTTATAAGAAAAAATATCCCGAATGTGGGCAAATTTGAATCATAAAATTCGAACACGCAAGAGTGAAACAAAATAAATATCCATGTGGTATTTTTTACGTTTCAATTATTGATATTTTTTTCCAAATTTCATTTATAGTTATTTTTTCCTTATGTTTTATTCTTAAAATTAAAAATATTTAAGTCATGATTTTTCTCAGGCATTCATATTTAGTTATTTGAATTTTCCCATCAATGCGTATGGGATGAACAAAGATAGAGTCCTGATCGCGATCGATTATTTCTATTGAATGTGTTTGTTTTGTTTTTCTCTCTATTTGTTATTTTTTTATTTGAATTTTCCCCACTCATACAGATGAAGATGACACGGATAAAGATGGCGTTACATCTCTATCAAGTGCCAGTCCAATTCCAGCTCACGAAATTTACGAACATATAGTTAAATCTCCGCCAGAGCCGACTCGCGTTAAATCGCCTGAGCAAATTTTAATGCGTTCGCCAGACCCAGTGAATTGGATTGTTCCCTTGGATACTGGCAAGACGTTTACTGTTACACAAAACATTCGTAACGGTAAGTAGTCTTAACCCCCTCCACTCCCCAAAAAAAAACCCATCAACATCACACATCTTATTTTAACGAAAAAATATTCATTCGTGACCGAACAAAATACAAATACTTAGTTGTATTCTCGATCGCAGGCGATCCAGTTGTTCGTCCACAAAGTGAATTTAAAGTATCAACACCAGTCGATAAACCACCATCGGCACCGCTTTCAGCACCACCAAATGTTATCGAACAAGCTAAAATGGAAGGTAATGTATCTCTTGCTGTGCTATATAAATAGAGAAATGGTGTATATTTTTGGCTGAAACCAAAAAATAAAATAAAATGTTCAATTCAATTTGATTTTCACAGCGTGGAAAAATGAAAAGCTCGAGGAAACACTTCCCATAAAAGAGCCACCACATCCAACGATTATATCGGCTGTGCCATATGATAAACCAATACCAGGATCGACATTGCGCCGTTTAGACGATCCCACTTTTGATACGGATATTACATCGTCTGTAACCACAGTTAAAGACCGACCAGCTGCTACTGATGATCTAAATGAAGCTCGTGATCGCTTCGATCGTTTCTGGGGTTGCAACAAAGACAAAGATGAAAAATTTTAAACTCCATAACGTGCAACATATAAACAGGGTAGATGAGAATAAAACAAAACAAAAAATCTTTAAAAAAAACATAACAATGCGACGTTGTTGAATTTGTATCACCACGTATTACAAAGCTATCATAATTTAAAAATTACCAAAAAAAAAAAAAAGGAAAAACAAAAAAAAAAAAAACAAATGATACTCGTTTAGACGAGAAAAAAGCCACTAATATTATATCGAAATTTTCATTTGATATTCTGATGTACCGTAAACGTGATCGCTGTGCCATGGCACGATGAAAAGATAGCGAAAGAAGAAATTAAAGAAAAAATACCAACACCACATTACACGGGATGCATTTCATATCCATGAAATCCAATACTGTTCGAAAAAAAAAGCGAGAAACCAGATACGGAGCGTTACATTACAAAATTAATTCAGAACATTAGAATCATCATGAAATGTCGAAGGCAACTGCACTGCCATTTAGTTCACTAGTTCGCATTTATGTAGGCAAGCACATCAACAAAACTGTGTATGTAACAAGACATGAGAGCAAAAATGTGTGACACTTTAAACGAACGGCTTCAGTGCTCGATTCGATGTATTTTGGAATGTTGGTTTTTTTCCCACGTTTTTTTTCAACAGTGTTGTTGACGATATACTCATAATCGATAAATGACATGAATGCCAATAACTGCTGCTTCCGTAAACATTTAAGAGAGAATTTGTAACGGATTTATAGAGTGTGAAGGAAGTTCATCTTTGTTAACGATTTCAATTTTGCCTATTCAGAACAAAAACAAACAAACAAATATATACTCAATGAATTTAACGTGATGCTTTTGGCACGAATTTTATACACACAGGCAGTTGAAATTGCGAAAATACAAATTGTGTCTGTCATATCATAAATGCTTTTCAAAACAAAACAAAAATATGCGTGCTTTATTTTTAAAACGAAATTAAAGGAGAAAAAAAACATGTGCCCAATTGTTAATTTTGTTCGTCTTTCGTTGCGATGTCCATTTAAACATTTCATTTTGATTGTTTTCGCACCGTTATAATTGTATCAACAAATACCATTTAATGAGGATATTTAACAAAATAACACTGGATTTCGGCTTGCCGTCCAATCTGCACACACTCACAAAAAAAAAAAAACACACACACACACACACCTTAACAAATTTGTGAATTTGGCTTGGTCTAAACATTATTTAACAACATATAATCAATCAATCAATGTCCGATATAATCAAAACAAAAAGAATATAATTAAACAACCAATTACATCAAGCTAACAACATGCTTAGGAAAAACGATAAGTAAATTCAAACAAAAACAGATGCTAAAGACTAGTTACATCATCATCGCCGTCTCACACTTTATTATCAGCTTTTTTGAAAAACTTTTACTCTAAATGACATATAGATTAAAAGAGTGTAATTATTTTCCATACGACATGTTTTTTGTCTTACATAAATCGTCCGTTCAAGAGTAAAACTAAACTGTCTGTGTTGTGGTAGAAGAGATAGATTGGAGGGGATTGTCGCAAATGAATGTATGCCACTTTACAATATGTGCGATTCATTATGTGCATTTTTTAGCGTCACTGAGATGAATGAAGGTATAAGAGAATGAAACACCGTTGCGTATGCGCATCATTTTTTTTATTATATTTAGATTGAAATATGCTAAAACAAAGCTTTCCAATTAAAAAAGACGAACACAGAAAAAAAAAACCATTAAATCATGGGCATTCAAACAGAAAATCCATTCCATTTTTTATATGGTAGATAAAAATAAGAAATATATTACCGTTAGAAAACACGAACCGACAGACAGAAGAAAACAGCAACAAACATCGTTCAACTACAACAATAAAATGAAGAAAAAGAAGAAGAACACATGAGTAGCATGAGAAGAAATCTCATTGAAAAATCGAGTCCATTCAATTATATAAATTCGAACACTATGTAAAATCGTATATTTCTCTAGAATGCTTTTTGTAAGATCGTACAATTTTTCAGAGCCATCTATAAAAAGAAAACAATAATCACGACACAAACCACAAAAAATTTAAATTGAACAAATCTCTAGCAGCAACTACCAGTCAAGCATATATGTTTTGGACGGTATACACAAAACATACACATTTCACAAAACTTGTAACAACAACAAATAAAATGGAACGGACTTTACGCTAGTGATCAAATGTTTCATTCATGCCACCTAAACTTATCAACTAAAAATAACAAAAAAACGGAAATCCAAACAAAAAAAAAACACACACACAACAAGATCTAGTTAGAAATAGGAGACATATATAAAGGTGATTTGTTGCAAAATTGTGCATTCAACATGTGCACTTCTTTTATATAATCAATAAGAATTTTACGATTCTGTTTGTATTTGATTTGGATTTGTCGACATAACTGTCGAGCTCCCATTGATTTCATTATCCTTCGATAAGCAATGCTCACATACTCACTCATTTACGCTCACCACCCAGCCCCCTTTCAAAACATATATACACACAAACTTTACACTTCTTTAAATGTGCTATATATTTTTTTGAAAGAAAAAAACAACCCCCAAATAACCGAAGTTTCAATTCTCGTGCATAACATAGAAAACCAAACATATATACCAGACAAGTAACAACAACAAAAAAAATTTATTATATTCTCTTTCAATGATGTCTTTAATATCCCGTTTAAAATCTAATTCTCAAGAATAAGTACAGTTACACCGCAAAATTGTCTCCCTTACAAATTTGTAGTTCGGTAATCCAATTTTATAATGTATACACAACGGTTTATATATATATATATATATATAAAAATATATATAAAAAAAACTCTCGTCTCAATCTGCACACAAACACTCAACACACACCCACAACCAAACACACTCACTGGAATGCATACTCCAAATTTCCGAATAAAAGAAACTACATGACAGAGAAAATAGAGAATTTCGAAAAACACACACGACATTTGTTAGATAGAAAACGGTAGCAAACATTTTTGAAAGTTACGAAACATTCGACATCGTCTCTGGATTGCAAGTGCATTTCATTTCCGTTTACCGGAAATATTGCACGAGAGATAGAAAGAAAGGAAAAGAAGCGAAAAAACAACAACCATGACGATGTAGATGACACCAAAATAAATTAGAATTGACAAATTGAAAGCAGAAAATGACGAAACCAAAACAACAAAATTAATTAATTTAAATCGAACAGATATTTAGCTAGACAAAAAAAGCATTACAAATTACCAATGAATATAGGTATAGCTGTGTTACATAAATTGATTAATTAACGGCATTTCATATTTTTTGCATCTGATGTTAGTAAGGAAATTAATAAAAAAAAAAAAAACAAAACAAAAATTAAAAAGTAGAACAAAAAACAAACAAAAATGAAACAAATGGTGTCAGTATAGTATCAAAATAAATTTTTGGCGGAATGATTTTTTTTAAAGCTGAGAATGATAGTGAATGAAAATGGTAGCAAACGAACAATACAATGCAATAAAGATCAAAGCAGAGAGAGAACGCTACGCTAATTGTGTTTTAGATAAAAAGTTTAGCTTAAATTAATAATCCAATCTGTCGAAAGAGAGATACCGATAAAAAAAAATGAATGCTATTGAATTGATAATACAAAGAAACAGAACAACAACAAAAACTGAACCCTTTGTAAAACATTAGATATTTATTTTTTATCGAATACGACAGAAAAAAAAACTTGTTTCTTCTTTTTAAATAGCCGTTGTTTTTAATTGATTTTTTTTATAGCACAACATATACCTACTGTTTTACATCTAATCAAATATGTATTTGGCGTCAGCAGCAAAATTACTATATTATTATTAATAAAATAAAAAAAAATATTTATAGAATTAAATAAAAAAAAATTGAGAAATACAAAATCATACGTATGAAAACAAAACCAATAACAATCGTCTTTGATTTGATTTGATTTCAGAAATGTGACGGAGCACAAGTTCGTATTATCTGATTAGTTATAATCAATTAAGCTCAGATGAGTGAATTTTCATGTTTTCAACGCTTACAAATGTGTCGATAAGTCAAATTTATCCCATATATTTGCTGAATCAACAACTAACACATTGATTGATGACTATGGATTTTGATATAAATATATATTAATATTCAATAATATTCGGCAACGATTCTTTTTTGTTATGTCTATAGCCACGCATGTTTGCAGTCTGTTCAAATTAAGCTCAATTCGGTAATATTATTGATCTAATAAAATGATAATAAATAATGAATTCAATTTCACTATATATTTTCAATATGTACCGCACATATCACAATGATACATAAAATCCATCTCAATATGCCAAAAAATGTTATTTTTGTTCGACTTCTTCGTCGAATCAGTGTGAATCATCCCGTTGAGGGACAAACAGTCAAATGATCTGAATCTCCATTATTTATTTTTTCAATCACCTACACATGTATATTCGAACAAATGTTTATCTTGATTTATGTATAAGTTTCGTAAATATCGTCTGTCTCTCCCTTTCTCTCTCTTTTTCCTACCTCTCCTTCTCTTTCTCATTATTCCGAACCTCATCCAATGAAATATTAATTTAATTGGTATATTTGGTTTCTATACTGCATTCAAAATGAGAGCATTGCAATGCGATGGCTATCTCGGAAAATTTGCGTCATACAAGTCCAATTGGGGATCCTTTTAGCGGTCAATGAATTTGATTGTGTCGCCGGTTACATTTATTACGTCGTCCAATTTATCGTCGCCAGGATACCATGCGCATACAAACACTATCACATAGATACTGAGTGTTTCAATTGATTTAAATCGTTCGGATGTTTTCCATGAAATTGAAACACTTTTTACGTATAAGCCGAGAATTGGTTTCATGTACATGAAAATGGAATACTTTGTGGAATTCAAGAGTTGCTCGTATAAAAAAAATAACTTTTATGGTAGTTTAAACAGATATTTAATTAAATTTATGTTTTTAATACGATCGTCAAACTTCTATAGCACAATGGACTGAACTTTTAACCTATGTTGAATACACTTGAATTGATGATACAAAGACTATTTATTTAGTTATAGTTTATGGGACAACGAATGAAAACAAGACGAACAAATTTTTGAACATTTTTGATGTAGTTTTTTCGCAACAACTTCATCGTTGACCGAAATTCGTCAGTGTTCAACTATTGTATCGAATCAAAAAGCAAAATCGTTAATGGATAAAACTACTCATCAAATTTATCGAAAATGTGACTCGACATGAAGTCATTACGTTATGATTATTGGCATATGCTTTATTTTACTATGTGACATTGATATGAGCTAAACAACGTCCACGCATAATAATTTATCACCACTCGGCATCAGTTCAACCTGAAGCAAAATTGGCTATTTATTGCATATATGTGAGTGTTATATACTTATACACTGCAATCAAAGCAAACAATAAACAATAACAGTTTATCAATAAACTTGGGCACGAATCGAATTATAAAAAAAGCTACATGACAAAAAATACAAACAAAAGTACAAATAAAAATCGATTTTCGGTGCTTTGGATTTTTTGGGATGCGTTTCATCTTCTTCTTATTTGAAATTTTTCTCGTTGTGAAGTTCATTTTTTTCGCAATTATTCAAAGGGAATTTACCCATTCTGAACGATTCACATTTCACATATATATATATTTCATTAAACCGATTGTTCAATCTGGTTATTTTTGTCGGGCACAAAGACGGGTTATAGTGCCACTTTTTTGGGGAAAAAAATTATCAAACACGTTAGATGGCGTTAGTTTAAATGTAAATTTCTATGTACATACGGTGGCGCCGCCCTACACCAAAAATTACTGAACTATAGAGTAAGGTACTATTGGTCGGGCATCTCACATTGGATATTTATTCATTAAGAAATCGCTTAATGACTAAAACTTCTGACGGAATAATAATCAATTAATCGTAATGTTGTCGGTTGAATGGGCGACGGCCGAAAAAAAATTATGAGATTCACTGCTGTTGCTATTGTTACGATAAGCCGGACCATTCTTCGAAGTTCGAATGACATTTTCGCTAATCAAAGCTTAAACCTTTTTAGGATGTAATTTATGGGTAGGTTTGGTAATTTTGTGCGAAATGCATAGTTTTGGTAACACATTAAAATGAGACGGTTTTGTGTAACAAAAATCAATAAAAAAAATTGGACAAAATGACAAATATCTTCGGTTATTAACGAAAGCGAAATCAACGAATACATTTGACTTTCATACGTTTTTCGGAAACATTATTACAGAGATTTTAATTCACTTTTATCAACAAAATGTATTCCTACCTACGTATATGTGTTTTTTTTTGTTTGATATTTCTCGAAAATTGTTCCACCGAAATGATATTAAATTTCAAAATCATGAATGTTCCTTAGAGTAATTCACACATACGCTGAAAAAGTGTTATACGCACATTCATGTAATTGATGCGGGCAGAGAGAGAGAGAGACCGAAACGAAACATGGTTCAACGTAAATATATTGAGCGCAACAAACTTGTTCTATGATAACATATTGCAATTATGTTTGAAATTTTCGTACATTTTTGTGACGCATATGGAGAATTCTAATAACAGAAATACAAATATCAGTATGCATGTGTTTATTTTTGTTTGCTTGTCTCATTTCTAAACAAGTAAGAAAATTTTGTACGAAAGCAGCCGTTAACTGCACAAATAACATGCAACTTTTTCCCAAAGAGCGGAAAAAAGATAGAAATTGTTCTTTTTAGCTCGAAGCATTACTTCGACAATAAACCCACCCAAAGACGTTGATATTTGGAAGTGAGCGTATTTTTTTTTCTCCATTGTTTTGTAGGAGAAGCCATAAACTGCTTCTGCTTGTCGGCAGATAAATTATTTTCACAAGTTAAGCGATAAGCGTACAGAATTTGACAAAATTTATAGCGTTGTGCGCTTTTAAGAGCAACAAAAAAAAAAAAAAATGTCTGTTTTTCTAATTGGATATTACAAAAAGAAATAAATTAACTTTCCCTTGAAAAGATGGTGGTTTTGATCCAAAGAGAATGAATTGAAAATCATGGTTTCGTTGTTCGCTTTTTGTGGACAATATAAAATTTGTAAATTTTCCAAATCGAACACAATGAACATTCATTGTGAAAATTCATTATCCAGCCAGCGCTGAGAGACACAGGAAAAGGGAGAGGGAATTGAATGCGATTGTACTGAAGCAGGAAAGCGAAAGAAAATCTGATCAAAATGCAAATAGAAAATTTGGTTTGCTTTGGATTCGTTATCAGAGCGGATTTTTGAGGCAAACATAGATTAGCATCGTTCAGCATCAATACGCTCTTTCACTCAACTCATTCTATGTCTCGCCCCTCACTCGCACACTAGCAACAACGACAAGTGCTTACAAAACCACCACAATATATAGTTATGACATTAATGATGAATGTCAAGAACATGTACGAGCACATGTTGTCAATGCTACAATTACTAAGCGAGCAAAAAGTAAACAAATCAGCGCCGTACCTACCAAGCGAAATCTTAAGGCCCGGCTCACTTATAAAAAGTTTGAAACCATGCCGCTAAAAACAATGCAAAACCTTCACATAACGTCAACAGCCTACGTGTATGTTAAATATAATAAATTCATTAAATAAAATCGAAAAAAAAAGAGAATGAGATATGGTGAGCCTTTAAAATGTCGATAGCATGCTACGGAGCTGAAAGAACACAAAATTGGTTCCATCCAACTGGATTCGGATTCTGATTGTGAATCTATATTTGAAGAGTATACATTCTACATGCTTCACAATGTTTTCGGGAAAATGATGATAGATATGGCTTTATTTGTGCGCAACCAACTGTATGAAATGAAATTACATTTTTGGCACTTCAGTTGTCAGTTTATAAAGCGCAATACATCTGATGATTTTCTCGTTTCCCTTCAAACTGCCATAAAACACAATCCAACGTCGTTACACCACACAACACTTGCGAATCTTGGCAGCTCGTGTTTCTTCTATAGCTCATATTTTACTTAATTTTTGAGCGACGTTAACTGCTACAACAGTCAATGGGACATAGATGAATGTGAAAAAATATTTTGTAAAACAACACTAACATGCGTTCCATCGTTTGTTTCTTTTTCTTCTTCTTCTATGAGATCCACTTTATTCCACCTGTTCAAATTTGGTATGCGTGACTCCACACTCTATTGGATTTCATTGAATTTTATTTGTAAAAAAAACCATTTCCGCTGTGATACATATGTCGAGATTAAATGCAATGCATATAATCTATGCTCGTCTTCAATGCACAACGAATTAAATTCAATATTTAGCCTTTTACCTTAAAGCTTTTTAATAGAACATTTAGCCGACAAAACTCTATTAGATACTTTTTCTGATGACCGAGTTTCTGTTAAATTGGTAACTTCTTTTCAACATAAAATTCACACATTATTGAATAATATCAAAATTCGTTTTACACCTTCGATTCAAGCTTAAAATTTATTTGGTTTATAACACTTCGGAATGTATGCATAATGTGCGTTGCATATGTAGATTCATGCAAGTATATTTAAACTTTGATGTAAACATGTATTTGCTGGCACGTCTTAAGATCATTGAATGCAAAGAGTGTTTTTAAAGAGTGAAAGATGAAGTTTGAATGACATCTTGCCTAGGGGCAGAGCAGTACTACAATAATCATTTTGGTTTAAAGTAATACACACTTACGTAAATTCTAACAGCAGTGCATTGACGTTTCATGTGTACGTTGTGTATGACATTTGCTAGGCATAAAGCGATCGCCGTATATTTCGGATGAGACATTTTATTCTTAAAAAAATGGAAAATATCGAATTTAATTTAATAAATATCGAATAAATTGTTTCAATCCGCAATATACGACGATCGCTTTATTCCTAACAAATGTAATAGACAACATACAGATGAAACGTCATTGCACTGCTGTTAGAATTTACACAAGTGTGTATTACTGTGGAATAGTAAGGATTACTGCTTACAACGTAGAATTACTTTAGACTAAAATTATTATTCTAGTACTACTCTGCCCCTAGCATCTTGCATTTATATCTGTTCAACAGCATAATTATATATCTTGTTTGAATTAAAATTGTAAGTCATTTGTATGTCGTTGTTCAGCCAAAATGCACAACACGGCAACGGAACGGAAAAAGAGTATAATTTAAAATAAACGTTGATACACACTGTTCACTGAACAGTGTTCAGTATTAACAAGCGCACAGACTATGGACAAATATACACGAATAAAATTATTCATTAAAGCTCAATGCGTGCATACCAAGTACCTCAATGTGATTTATTATTGTTTTTTTTTTTTATATTTGAACTCGTCTGTCAAAGGCGTTCCAGATCCTTTGTGCGCCTTTTTGTGTTCGTGCTACGTGTGATTTTTCCGTATCATCGTATTATTTACAGATTTTTATTTGATCCACGAATCGTTAACATGCTACGCATATATGCCAATTGGAATAGATTGACATTTAAATCAAATATGTAACGTTTAGCAGAATTAAAATTGAATTATCATGTGCAAATCATTCAATTTCGTTTTTTTCTACTAATATCCTTCGACAAACATAAGCCGTCATCAGCTTCGACGAATTTATGGCGCGTGTAAATTTAAGCGAAAAGTCAACAATATGTGACAGTGCTTCGTTTCACCAAAGATATCTAGATATTCATGATATCTAATTTCAACGGGATTTTCAAACACGTACTCAGTGTCCCTATTTTATACTCCACAAAATCGAGTCAGTAATTGAGTAAATCATTCTGCGTTTGAAATGTATTCGCTTGCGTTTCATTTGTAACCACGTCTTTTGTATTTGTACGCGTGTCATTCCATTTTCCAGTATCAGTTCGAAATTGATACAGGTTTAGAGGAAGATTCTTGATTCAAGAATCTTGATCCAGTTTTAAGGATTAAATTTAAATATTTTTAGCTCGCTCTTTCTTTATTTATTACCGAGCAATGTTCACATACCGTTGCTTGAATAGCCGTAAGGTGATTTCAATCGTATCCTTATCCAAGCCCTTTGCATTTCATACTTCGTTTGCTCCTTCAAGTAGAATGATGTGAAATTACAAAGCAATTATTAACGGAAAAACTCTCGCGTTTGGTTTCGCTCTACCAAAATAGATGACAGAGATATTGCCTTGAGAAAAAGACTAATTTCAATTTCATTAATACGTATTATGTATGTGCATAGATCCAATATACGTATTGCAGAAATTAATGCACTTGAAATCGTATTCTATTTCAATAATTGATGAAAATGTAATGATTGTAAAGATCAGAAGGATCGTTAATTGAATAACAATGTTGTTATTATCTGCATCGTTCATGTGATTTCATCATTTTGAGATTGAGACAATTGAATGGAGCGATCAGCACTCATGACAATGATTCTATTCATCACTAATTCTGCACTATGAGGAAAATGATAAAAAATTGTTTAGTGTCCAAATATAAGTAGCTCAATCATATTCACACTGTTATCTGTTACGTATGTTCTGCATTCGCATCATTATTCATTTGATTATGATGTTGCCATATCTTCTGAAGTTCAAGATTAAGGCTGATTCAAGACACGAAAATTCAAGAGCAAAAAGTCTACTAATCTTTTTCAGTAGAGATATTCGAAATTCACAAGTGCTTATATTATTAGTTTCGATGCGAGGAAAGACACAGAACCAAAGTTTAGTCAATTATAGCTAAGATAAAATCGCCTGAGGGATTCGGGTAAATGCACAGACACAATTTTGTTTAGCTACATTTTGAAATCAATGCCATACTTATCAACGATTTTATTTATAGTTTTACCTTAACAACGTTACACAGCATTTTTATTGAAATAATGTTATCTTTTTGCATTGAAAATGAATCAAATTAACGCATTCGTGTGATAGTGAAAATAGTTTTTATGTTACATTGATGAAAGCGCAATAAATGCGTGACGGATAACAAACTCATTACATTGTGACAATTATTATTATTACTGACACTCTCACATCGATAAAAGCACATCAAAGTAAATATTCGGTCATAATACATCCCAATATAATGTATGTCACGACATGTTATGGGTTGAAAGTTCACCATATTATACGAAATTAGACGCGTGTGACTTGTATCGGTAGAAGATAATTTTGATAAAAACATAAAAGCCATATGGTGATGTTTTCCCTTGTGAAAAAAAAAAAATAAATTAAGTTAATTTTAATCACTTTTATTCGGTTAAAATTATCAATAGATGATTGAAATCGAATATAGTCGGTTATGCGAGAGTCGAGCTCTATCCATATAAATACATTGTGACGTCACACATCTTACACAGAAACGACATCTTTGTAAAACAGACTAACTACAATGTAAAAGTATAGCGAGAGGGGAAGGGAGTAAATAGAAAGGGGAAACAGATACGTTTGATTTACATTGTAGTTAGTCGGTTATTAATAGATGGCGTTTATATAGTGTGCCCTTATTGCGCTTGACTCTCGCGGTTATGTTTCAGAGTTAACTAAAAGTGATTATAGTCGACATAGTTGACAAAAGTCAATTTCATATACTTATAGTTAACTATGATCACAATCGACATTTCTCAACTCAAGTTACATGAAGACGCATATAGTTACTTATAGTTAACTTTAGCTGGCTGAAATATCAGCCATTTTTGTCCCAAATTAGTCAATTTATAGTCGGCTATGAAGTCGAAATATTTCCACAAGGGTTTCATTTGATGAAAATGTTCAAATGAATTTGTAACGGATGTTCGTCATTTGTGTGAATGTTTTCATAAAACACAAATGGGAAAACAAAATATCATATCTTATTACTTACTGTGTGTGTGTTGTATTTGCAGAGAAAGCGTCATCGCAAAATATTTTCTTCTTCTTCTTCTTCTTCTAATGTGATTTATCGTAGATAGGAAAACCATGTGATACTCTCGATCTCACAAATAAAACGTTTCAATGTAAATCTTTTCCACTTTTGATCAAAGAAATTTTCATGCACATTCTGTTTCATTAGTACTTTGTGTGAGTGTATGTTGGTTGTTTTTTTTTTTTTTCGTTTTTCTTTTCATAAATAGATATCATTAAATATACGGCAATCTAATGTTCTCGCCCTTGTTGCTACTACCGTTCCGTAACACTGAGTTTATTTTGTTGTGTGATTAATATATCCTTACATTTTCGCCATCCATATGTTTTGGTTCGAGAGAGTTTTTCGAGCGAAGAGTATGGTGCGGTTTTGTGTTTTGTATGTGTGTCTTTTTTTGAAAATGAGTATGTACTTTTGCATCGACTTAGTAGTCAACTTGATCAAAATGCTGAAGAAGCATAGACATAAAATGGCACCTATGCCATCATTACACAGCGATAAATAATCCGGATACTGTAAGAATATACGTTGATCTTAGTTGATGAGGCCAAAAATTTCGAAAGAAAAATAAAGTAAAAACAATTAGAAAAGAAGCTTGGAATTACCACACATAATAGCAAACATGGTATTATTTTATGTTTGAGTTTGTTTTGAAGAGAGAAAAAAAGCCGAAAAAGTCAAGAAAAACAAATGAAAAGTTTTGAGAGTCTTCAAAATAAAGAATGTTGATGGTGCTCAACACGTATTGTGATTTTAAGCTTTTATTGTATTTTTATTAATATAAACAGCACATTCAATGTTGATGCAGCAATTAGTTTTCGTTTGTGTGTCACTCGGTCGTTTCATTATGTGTATGTCACATTGATTACACGACGAATTGTTTGAAACACGATAGAATGAATGAAAAAAAAAGTATTTATGGAGAATACATTGTTCGATGGAATTCATGTCGCTTATTGGTTGAATGAGTAGTCCATTGTCATAAACTGTTAAAAAAAAGATCACATACATACGAATAAAGAAGGGAAAATAAGGGTCGGACATCTTATTAACAAGATTTATTATTGTCGAAGCTTAGAAAGCTTCACTTTGATGATTGCCAAACGTATTATTCGTGGCATAAGAATTTCTCTCTTTTTTTGACGCCACTTATATTGTATTTCGCATATAGAATTTGTAGTCCAAATGATCCTAGGGCATTTTGTCTTACCTTTAA
Organism: Contarinia nasturtii; assembly: GCF_009176525.2. Lineage (NCBI taxonomy): Eukaryota > Metazoa > Arthropoda > Insecta > Diptera > Cecidomyiidae > Contarinia > Contarinia nasturtii. The sequence continues at coordinate 4,588,523 of NW_022198708.1, forward strand.
AGTAAAAAATATAGCCCATTATTCTAAAGTAAATGATGATACTTTTCTAATAATTTCAGCAGTGTCAACACAAAACACAAACTATACAACAGCCTTTCAAAACAGTCCTTTCATCCTACCTCAAAATTCATGCGGACAAAGTATTATTGCGTTGATTACTTTCTATTTTTATCACTATTCATGCAATATATTACATTAGATTGTTCGTTTTTAATCTGAATTCACTGTCGTTGCCAGCAACAGTTCCATCGCAACATCGACGAAAGTGTGATTATGCAAATCATTAAAAAAGAGACTAAGATACCACTGTCCTCATTATTTATAGCAAGTCCTTTTGCAGATCGTTAGACACAAGAAAAACACGCATATACACACTTAAACGAAACGTAATTGACAATAATTTCAGTTAAATGAATTTTATTTTCACGTACAATCATACCGATATCGTTTGCCTATCTATAAATAGAGTATAAATGCGTCCGAATTCGAATGCCATTTGGTTGCGGGCCGAACATTGAAAACAATTCCATTTTTTTAAGATGCATGCGAATGAGCGAAAAACAAAATAACAGACAAAAACAAAAGTTGAAAACATTTTCAATGAATGCCAAATTGAAATGTGCACGCGAATTGCATACGAAAATTGTCATCAGCATCTGTCTTTGTCAAATAATATAGACATTTAAAACATCGTTTTGGAAATAACTTCTTTTTTTTTCAACATCTACTGTGGATAAGTATAAGGCGGTGGGTGCCTGTGTACTTTGGAATTCATCAGATAATAATCATTATGTCTATTTTTAGTCCTTATTATTCCATCTGAAGAATAATATTTAAAATAAATACTATAAGAATATGAGAAAATATTGGTAGACATTTTTCGGTGGCAAAGTAACCATGGAAAGAGTATTTGCATACATTATCATATTTTTTGATGCTTTTGCTAAATTTGATGGAAGGAAAGGTTATGGGTTATATGAACTATGCATTTAACACTGTTTGACATATATATATACACACGCATAGCTAAAGAAATCGAAAATAAAAAGACATTGTCAATATATATCAGATATATTTTACTGAATCGTACGCACACTTTTAACTGCGCCGTGAATAGGATTTTATCATTCAGATACAATCAATACAATGTGTATAGGCGTATAAAAACCAGAACCAATTTTTTTTTGCCAAATATTATGTCATGTTAACCTGTTTGTTTTTATTATGTGAACAGTATTTGTTGGGCCATTTTTAATCGTGTGCTCGCAGCAATGCCACTTATTACACTCGAATGCAATTAGAGTGTGTTTTATGGGAAAATCATAGAAACAAAAATGTGATATTATGATAATATTATGCGCCAGCCAATGCTAACATTTGCTTACGTAATCATCGTGTGAACACTGGGAAACGATGAAGAATATAGTTTCACATATGGAGAGATCGTTTGCAACGGTGTTCATATATGAATGACTGAGAAAAATCATGACTCAGATATTTTTAATTTGAAGCATACATGGGCACAGGGGGGTGTAAGCCCGGATAATCCCCCTCTTAAATCGTCCGAGCCAACCCCCCCCCCCCCCGACGGCAGCAGAGAAATCTTCCGATTTGCTAGGGATTTTTCACTGGAAAGTGAAGATCTTTTTTTTTGCTAATCAATCAGAAATGGAAGAAAATCTTTAAAATTGCTAGGATTTTTCGCGAAAAATTCTTTCGATTTGCTAGGGATTTTCGTCAAAAATGTGATCTCTAAAAAAAACGAAAAAATCCCGTTTTGCTAAGGTATGTCGAGAGAAAAATTCTTTCGATTTGCTAGGGTTTTTGGTTGGCTGATGGACCCCATCTTAAATTTTTTCCGTGCCCATGTATGATTTGAAGAATGAAATATAAGGAATATATAAATATGAATGAAATTTGGAAAATTAATATCAATAATTGAAACGTAATAAAATACCACATGGATATTTATTTTGTTTCACTCTTGCGTGTTCAAATTTTATGATTCAAATTTGCCTACATTTGGGATATTTTTTTATGTTTCAATGGAATTTTTTTCTTATGAATCGATTTTGTGAGTTGTTTTATAAAGTTTCAATCTTAGTAATGCACATTTTTCTATATTTCACTTTTGAAAATTAAAAATAGTTTGAGTCATGATTTTTCTCAACCATTCATATGTGTTCTCATTTTTTTCCTCTCTCACACACACACTCTTTGCCTCATTCTTTCTCTCAGTCTCCTCTCTCTCAATATTATTATTTTCCATAGAAATCGAGAAAATTTCATATCGATTTTATTCATAATATGTGGTTGGCTTGAATGCATATACCGCCAACGAACGTAGGATTTTAAAAGATTTTTTTCTCTTACCATGGTATTTCAACAACACCGCTAAGAACATGTTTGCGCTCATATTAAAACCACTAAATCAAATATTAGTAATGGTTTTTCAATTTTATATTGATTAATCGCTCACTTTTCTCGATTTTCATTTTGGTTTAATTTGCTGCAATTCAAACGAAAAGCTTTTACAATATATACATTCCTGGAAAGATTATTGAAATTAATTCTACTCTTATTTTTATTTTTGTATGAATCCTTCTCTTGATGCGTAATGTCTTCCTAGTGCTTTGTGATTATATATAGCGCGATGTGCTTTTTTGTGTATTACCTACGATCCGAAAATAAATAGTGTGAGTTGTCTCCATTTCTTTCTTCTCGCATTGAGAGTGAAATACATCAAAAAGTTATGAAGTAATAGACAAATAACGGCACCGACGGGTGGCGTATGGTTTCTCATCGCATAGGTAGATTTTGTGCGTTTTATCGTAATTGTTGTTTAAAAAGACAAATTCCTAAAAATATCTACATATATACACACAGTGAAAATACAGACATGTGATAAAATCGAGCTTGCGTTTAAAATATACAACTTTTGTTTTTATCCGAAATCATTTTTGTATATTTTTTGTCGATTCGTGAATAAGACGATCAACAACAACTTTTAGACACAGTTTATTACGAATTACATAAAAACGTGGCTTTTTTCTCCTTCGAAAAAACCTTATTTCGAATTAATTAAATTAAAAAAAAAGGGAAGCCAAACTTCAATCAAACATTTTCTACTACTTTGATATTATTTAAAAAAAAAAGCAATTCGTCTGAAATTCAAGAACAATATCTTACATTTATGACGTGACAGCCATGGCCGACGGTAAGGTTCATTTAAAATAATTAGACCGTTTTAAATGTTTCATTTGCGACAAAACCATAACCATTCAACCCACAGTGAGCGAATTAATTTCTTTGTTTAATTCAATCTACGTCGGAATACGCAAATGTCTTCTTTTTTTTTATTATAGCAACAAAATCAAATTTTCTTCCAATAAAATTGTAGACCGTTTTGAATATAAAAAACGCACTGAAACTGGTTGTTGTAAATGGGTTGAAAACACGTTGTAATTCAAACGAATCACGAGCCTTAAACGCAATAATCGGCAAACTAAATAATAAATTGTAATCCTTATTAAACTTGGTTTACTTGTTATTTTTTACTTCGTCTTCCTTACATTTTAGTATCGTTTTACGCAGCAAAACGGGAAGTTCGTGCAAGCAAATGATGGAGTTCTGTTTACAGTCGATAAACATAGCGAGAATATATATGCGGGAGAGCTTAATGGCATGAAAACAATTTGTGAAGAGAAAAAAATTTATGGCATAGAAGGCAGAATAAAATTTAATCCATGAACGGGGAAAACTGAATTTTATGAGGTTTATATTATGTATAACTTTTATAATGCCACAAGAAAAACCGCCATAATTTTAGTCGTCTCAAGATCCACCACTAAATATTTGCCAACAATATTCGAGTTCAACTGTCGAAATCGTAATAACCATGACATTAGATAACTTTGATAAATATTTTCGGCGATAATTTAACATTCGTTGTATGCCAACTCCGTGAATAAGTTATTTCGACTCAAGACAATCACGCAATTTAAACAATATTCTTAAAAGAAAATAAATATAGATACTCACCTCTACGTCACCATCACCAAAATATGAATGCGTTCCGCCAAATAAAAAGAATTATATACTTTTTTTATTGTTTAGCGGCTCGTTATGATAAGAGTGTTTCAAACTGGCACTTTCTCAAGTTACACATAAGTTAAGTAATCAACATATGCTCGATGGTTGTGATATAACTGCATTTGCCACATTCACTTGATGTTGCTGTTTTTCTGTCGCAAAACTATCAAAATTAATGACCAAAAAAAGTAGTTCAGCCGTTTTTATCATAGGAAAAATATAACGGCATTCAGCTTTGATCGGAATTGTTTGAGACGTATATTTTATGAACATAATAATGTGGTGAGTATTACATTAGGCGTAATATTATGTCTGGAGTGATGTTTATGCACTCAAAACTTCCAAAAATTGATTGTTATTGAAACCACAAGCGGCTCAACCTATCGACATTTTAATTATCAATAATGCATATGATATCGCACGATGGCTTTAATGGTGTTAAACAACATTACTGTATTCAAATGGATTCTACTTGAGTCTACAATATTCTATGATTGCAAATATATATTTAAAATTAAATCATTTTCCAAAATAATGCTGTTTAGATCGTGATTTTGAGCAGCCCATTTAGCATTCGCAGGTAAATAAAATGACTGCAGGCAACATAATAAGTATAAATATTTGAATGTTTGGAATTATTTGTTTCCGAAATGGCGTATATTACAAATGGCATAACTCAAAGTAATGTGTTTACCATTCAATTAAGTAGGTATTGTTAAATTTATCCACCTTAACGGATACGTTCCACCTAAGGCTGACCAAAAATAACAAATTGACTTAAAATTACGTCACATTTTAAATCTTTGGATTTTTTATTTTGTTAGATTTTCAATTTTAAAGTTTCGAGAAAAAAAATCATAAAATTCTTCTTAAAATATACACTGGTTTCATTTCATAATGAAACGATTAACAGTTGTGATAAACACGAATGTAACAATGACCCAATCTTCATACTTCAATTAATATGACAAACATTCGAAAAATATTCAAATTGTGAGTTCAAACGACGTAATCGCCTGTTTAAGCGATGGGTGATGATTTTAATAAAACTTATTCCTGAAAGGACCAAAAATATGATTAATGGGCTCTTGAACTGTTCAACTGTTAAACCTTGAACCTCGTCATCATCTACTTTGGTAATTTGATGAATACGTATTTTAGTCAAAAATGCCGAAAAAGACTCATAAAATTTATGCAATTCACTATCAATGAACTAACTACTACAAATTTGGTCTATTTCGCGCATTTTTTGCTCTTGAACATGTTGATTTGCACGTAATTGAAATGTAAAGGCCATAGAATCTAGAATATAAAGCATTCATATAATTATGTTTCCACTGTGGTGGACTGCGTATAATCAGTCATCTACACTTTAAAAAGATCGGATACCTATAGATTCTTCCAAAACATCAAATTCACGTCTTTCATCGTCGTGAATTGTTTTTATTTTTTTACTGGAATGAAATCAAAAGATCGTATGCAAATATGACTGGAATAAAATAATTTTTACAATTTCAAATATTTATAACGAACCTCAGCTTTTTCTTAATAAACTCTTTTGTATGCGCCAATGATGACAACAGGCGCGACCAATTCATCAAGTGTCTTAATGCTTCCGTCAGTAGTAAAAAAGTATATACTACTTCCATCAAAAGTTAACAATGTTGGAAATAAAGATGCTTGCAGAAAACAACAAATATCACATTTGATATTTCGCATAGTACTTTAAAATATTTATCTGAAATCCGTTAAAAAACTATAAAAACAAATTCATATATACATCCGGATTGATGTATATAATGGGTTTGAAAGAATACGAGCAGAACTCCACTGATAGGCTAATGTTTTTATATTAAGAAATCATTTCATTTCAAACATTCGTATACTGACGCCACGGTGGACTGAATACACTGACTGATTGTATCAGTATTCGCGAATAGATGGATGTGTCTGTATTATCTTGTTTTAGGCCAGTGGATACGGATATGTAACTTTTACCGCGTATATATTTATCATAAGGAAAGAGGTATTGAGACCTCTCTCCTCTCTCTTCTCTCTCCTCTTTTTCATGCCAAAACCGGCAAAAATCTACTACTGTCAATTCCTAGGTCAACTCATAACAATAATGTTTATGTTTATGTTCATATGCAATTATGTTACGTATGTTGGCTAGTTATTATTATTATTATTTTATCCACCGTCTGATTACAGACTGAATTTATTACAAAACTTATTTTATTTCGTAAAATGTAAATGTATGATTTCCGCATCTTACAAACATGGTAACATAAGCAAAAGTTTCATTCAGTTCCGTAGAACATATTAATTTGTTTCCGTGTAAATTACTATAAATTGCAAACTATTTCTTGTATATGGTTAGTCTAGTTATAGCAGTAAAACAGTTTGTTTAATTGTCTAAAACTATAAATAGTAGCTTTTGTAATAATTTCATTTATTTTTCAACGCGTGAAGACTTTCTAGAGAATATTGATTTTATTTGTCGTTTGCTTTCAATGTCTCTCTCGCTTCAATAAAAAAAAATTGATAATGGATGATAAGACATTCTTATATAAATTGCTATCGAACTTGGAAAACAATTCTATGATGTGCTCGGATGATTGACGTCGACGATTGAAATCAATAAATTCAAATAATATAAACATGCGTATATATTACAAAATTACACAGCACATTGTCATTAGTAATTAAAAAAATTGTAGCCCAGTTGGATACACAAAAATGGAATTAAAAAATTCTACGATGAATAAAGAGAATGGAAGGCAAGTAGCTTAAGTCGGTAAATTAATTGTTTTTGTTAGTGTTGTTCAATCAAAATTGGTTCTACAGTGGCATGGTTTTTGAAAATTGAAAAGGGGCTTTGCCAGTTTCTCCGCAAGTCATTTAATGATATTGGTTTGCCGAAAATTCATTAAGTTTAAATGATAATTGTGCCACGTCATTATGCCGAAAGAGAAAGAGAGTGAATAGAGAACGCTGACAATAGTTAAGAACACATCAGTTTGGCTAACATGATGGGAGCCCTTTCATTGACTTATCTATTGGCATACAATTCACCTAATCCAAACCACAAGTACATCCAATAAATAAATTGAGAACATAGCGTGACCTCTGCATTGTCACACCTATTAGTCATAATGATAACAGTTAGTCTCACAAGCATTCGTCCTTTCTCTCTCTCTCTCTCCTTCTTTTCATCTCTAACTGTGTCCCATTCGCTACGAATGCCAATAGTTCATTGTAAATTTATACTATTTAATCAGAATGTCGACAAATTGGAGTGGTACAAATGTGGCTTCGAGACTAATACGGACGCCATTCAATTAAAATATATTGAGGCATCAAATAAGTAGTAAGTCATTTATATTTTTTGTCTTTTAAGTCAAATACAAAATGTCGTGTCTAATACCACCCATTTATGTGTATACTCCCTTCTTTGCTTTAATTGTTCAATTGTAATTAACACTTTACACGCATTATATCACGCTATTCAACTTAGATTAATGTGTGTTTGTGTGAGAAAATGGGAAAGTGAAAATGGGAGATATAGAAAAAAAATATTGAAGAGAGATTCAACGAAAATCCACGATTCATTCCATTGAAAAGTCATCCTTTTATGTTGGCCACAAATACAAAACATACCGGATGTTGCATGTATCGATCATGTTCAGTGAACTCCTTTACAATAAATCAAAATATATGATTGATACCTACCTGCGTAGACACTCTCTGAAATTCACGCTTCAGGCATAAAAACACACTAAAAAAAACGACAAAACATACATGATATAAATCAAAGACGCTTACTAGTGTGAAGCATATCACTTGACAACAATATTTAAATCTACTCGTTTTCGTTCAAGTTTGATATTGTACTGTACATTTTTGATTGAAATGAAAGTCAACAAAAGTAGCTGATATATGTTGCCAAGAACTGAAACAAATATATTTCTTTCGCATCCTCGTATATTTTTATACCTATACAATACAACAATCGTGATCCAGATGAGCTGAATTATCCAGATGACAAAATCCAAATATATTGTCTGCATATACACAAATTGAAGTTCACTTGAAGTGTTGTATGTTATATTATATACTATTTTTCGTCGATATGCGGAAGTACGAAATTCGTGGTACGAATGCATGTTGGGCAAAGCAAAATGTAATTTAGAAAAGAAAAATAGTCACAACTCACATTTCGCTTACTTATGAAATATAGTTTGGCGATGTAAAAAATGAAATCATTAAGCTTAAAAATTTATTTATGATTTTTTTTGTGCGATTTTGTTTTTGTTCCGTTCCATTCACTATCTCTCAGTCATAATGGGTGGTGGCATTCAATGTGCCATGTGTATACTATTCACATAAGTTGAAAGTGTTCTTAATCGCTCAATTGTGGTCCGTATTTTCAAATTGATACAAGTTCGCCGCAAATGTCGATGAATGTCAAAGTGAACATCAGCAATGGATGTGATTGAATAAAACACGTAAAATCCATTTGGTGTTATATAAATTGGTTAGTGGGATAGGGTCCGTTGGCATTTAACCAAATACTATTAAGACATTTGCAAGCAACATTTGACTGATAGGAATCAGCTGGAAAAAGTGCCGCATGCTATATTTCGGCTATATATACATTGCCGGCGCTCATCACACACCCTGAAACATATCAATTTCATTCATCAATCGATTTGATTCGGCACATGGATGTGCAAGTGCTTCTGTCAATGCGATTCATATCGAACATCAACGCCAATTGTCGTTCGCATGCCATTTTTATCGGTTTGCCTTCGTTGTCATCATTGTCGTGGTCTTCGTCATTCTGGTCGTCATCGTCATCGGAAAACGTGCAAAAATTGTTCACCATATTTATTAGACACAATTCAGTTGGGATTGTGGAAAACTTCTCTGGCGACACAAGATTAAAAGTCGAGTTGTGGATAAAATTCATCTATTAAAATAGAGTAGCCGAAGCCGCTGAAATACGATCTTATGTGGTTACGATTTGTTCAATAATCAACAAATTTGAAACAATAAACATTTTTATAGCATTTGACAAGTCTTCGTCTCGTTCGAACATGTTTGCTAATTACTTTGGCAATAGACGAGAATTGATTTCGAAAAATAGATGAAACAAGCGTGAGAGTGAAAGTGAAAGTCATCAATGGACTTTATCATTAGTGTTCTTTGAACTTTTTTTTATGTTATCGTTTCGGTTATTCGCAGACGAATTCCTATGAAAATCTCTGATAAGTTTTGTTTCATTGAAAAGAGCATGAGAGAAATTGCGAAAAAAACCGCCGGTATTGTTTTCGATTCTAACGCGCTTATCTTCATTCATTTAGTTGTATCGTTGGGTCGTTAAGAGACGACAACGATGACGATAACAACGGCGGTTACACGGTTCTTATGAATTCAGAGCGTTGTATCAGCAGTCATCGGCTGTGATGTTGTGGCTTTGGCGAACTCATCATCCAAATCACTGAAAATATGTAAACGACGGGGACAAAATAAGCTCACGCAATCCAAACAAATATTTGTTTACATCTGGGCTTATGGTTTTCGATAGATATTTTGAAAATGTGACGAAGACAGTTTGATATATATCAAAACGAAACAATTTAAATCAAACTATTTTCTTCGATAGAAAGAAAAAACCGAGAAAAAAGGAATGTGAATTGAGGAAGCCATTTTGAGCGTACGTTCATGATGCACTTTTGTTATTCATTTGGATAACTGTGAGATAAAAATTGCCCGGATTTATAAGAGATGAAAAAATGGTACTAAAGGAAATGCAAGATATTGTCACGTATTCGATTACCATGCTTTCATACATTTTGCATAATTTCACATTTTTAAAAGAAGACATCACAGTAAAAACTTCAAATATTAGTTTCACTTCCATTTTTTTCGTTTTCTTTTAACCCCTCTCTTTCACTCCTAAAGTATAGACACCAATTTCTAAAGTAGCTAGTTTCATATCGCCAATACTTTTCTTATGGAAGATTCGGCATGAACATTATTTCACAAACATTTTTCTAGTAACTTCTAATTTCATATAGTGAAAATTCGTGCCCACCCCCTAAACTCTCTCTCTGTCGTCCCTTTTCTTTTTTGGTGTACTTTCGACGGAATATTGTACGTTTTCAACTTTTGACTTTCAACATTTTGCCAATCCACCACCGGCTGAAAATATAACCAATGATGTTGAAATTTGCAATATCAACAAAAACATCATTGACATATGGAACACTCCGCTCTCAACGCATTTAATTGAATAGTCAAAATAAAATCGAGATGTGAATCTATTTATTCATCATACAGAATTGCGATATGATAAAGAACATTTTGGTCAGATTTCTGTGAACAAACAAATTGCCCTAAATAAATATTTAAAATTGACCCTTTGCTCATGAAGTCATTTTCATAAATGCGAATTTAAACGGAAAATGTTCACAAAAGCCAGTAAATACACAAACAAAATGATAAAAACAAAAACATCGAAATCATTGAAGTCAATTGAATTGGCCACTTTCGATCGAATGCATTTCGAATAATCGTACTTGTTTATGCTGCTCGACCAGCTTATTTGCACTTTCTGCGCTGAAAGTCGATTTTAAGCCTATTAATATGCGAGCATTGATTGGGCAAACTTTGCCCGGCAAAGTACTTTTTAAAATTCAGAAATTGATTTAAAATTATATATTAAACATTTTAATTTAAAAATTATACGAGGTAAAAAACATACGGTGCACTCGAAAAAAATGGAAATTAAGTTCTTTTTTTGAGCAGACAAAAATGCAATTGAATGAATAAAACTCTTAGCGCTGAGCACATTAAACAGGAATTATGAAAGACCAACATTAACTAAAAAAAACCAGACCATTTGCATGAACATTTTCGACCATTTCATACACACACAGACACACAGCCGCAATCCAAAATGACAACAGCAAAAAAAAATAAAAGAATATGTAATGAAAAGTTTTAACTTAAATCAAGTTCGGTGGTTGAGTTTGCATTAATTTCATTACTTATGTCAATCAAATAATTTGCCACCAATCAACTGCAGCACACGCATTGCACGCCTGCTATATAAATCATAGTTGGCTCTTTTGCCCATCTCCTTTTTTTCGTTTTGTTCACTCACAATTTTCAGTATATGTTTTTTTTCTCGTCTCAATTGTGGCGTCAGCCTCGATAAAAACTCAAAATGAATTAAATTTCAGAAATGGAAAAATATTGACAAAACAACTTAAAACAATCAGAAAAATTGGCGGCAAAATTCAACATATTACAAAATACAGATAACATGTAGCCTAACATCAATAGAAGGGTTATACGTTTAACTCAAAAAAAAACAAAACATATAGCACAGCATAATGTTTTGTGATTGGCGATAGATTCTGGTAGATGACAAAAATATGCTCACATTCAAGAGACAAGAGACACATAAAAACACAAGTGACGGATAAAAATAACGAATGTGACACGCATAATATTATGTAAATCATATTTATTTCATTAGATTATTTTTTTTATTTACATGCAACAAGGTGACGCTGCCAGAGAGTGAGAGAGAGGGTGAGTGATGAAGAAAAGCAATGAGAAAATACATCACGCCGAATATATTGTTTCGTGGTGAATTGGCTTTGCTTCATGAAAGCCAATTTGCTCGTATATTTGTGACAACGATGGATGCTATAGATCGTACTGATGCCACCACTTAACTAATAATAAAGATATTACACAACGCTTCTCTCTTTCAGACGCGAAATTTTTCTGCGTAAGTTAGCATTTTCATATTTACATTTGTACTGTAAATATTTGGTTGTATTTTCCAATATCCAAAACCAGACTCATATTAAGATTAGCGTAAATAATGTCCAAATAAAATAGCACATAATTTTATATGGCATAAAATACAAACACATAATTTTTTTCTTATTCATTTTCGAATTAAATGTGCCAATGATTGTGTAATGCAACAAACATTACTCTATTCAATCTCTCAAAATTTCTCTCTTGATTTCATTCATTCGTTATCTATCCGCATGTCATTCGATTCTAGAAATTTCAGAACGAAATGTGAATGACCATGCATGGAATTAACTAAAAATAACGATTAGCCGTATCGCGTACAATTTTAAATGCATTATTTATAGTGAAAGCATTTATTATCAGCCTAAAAGGATTCATTATTGATTGAAGTTGATCAAATTGTATACGTAAATGTGGATGCTTGGCACTGGACGAATAGAAAAATAACAAAAAATCTCTGGGGTGTTATTTGGGTTGGTCTAAGTGAGAAATTCTCTAAATGAATTACAACTTTCGCTATAAGTTTCTATTTAATTAAATTCATTGATTTGTCTAGAGCAGATGGAGTGTCTAGTAGTCGTCCGATGTTTTAACAACGACATCGATTTGGTACGTTGTGTTTTGACTAGCCTAAGAATTGATGCTTTCTTCGCACCAAAATCCGTTGAATGTGATGTGGAAAAAAGTTGCGGTGCAAATCACTTATGCAAACACAACGCACAAAATACCTGAAAATGGGCAATGTACTCGAAAAGCTTTGCGAATCATTTAACAATATTCATTCACATTTCTGTGGTTCAATCTAACTTTGTTGTTAACATTTATATTAAATTCAATTGTTTATTTTTCATTTAATACTTTGTTCCACTCGCTCGTGAAATGGTTTCACACCCATTAAAATTAAAACTCTCTACAAAAAGTGTTCCGTAATTTAAATGGACAAATTCGATGGAAGAACAAAACGGCAGTTCAATCTTGATTAAATACAAATCAGGAATCACACGTTAAATAACCAACAACGACAAACATTACGAAAAATAGAATGTTTACAAATTGCAATCCTTCAAACACACTCCACAGCAATGAAATCCCTAATACCGTGCTAGATGGTGTCGACACGAGTGGACGGATTTTTAAATTTATTTAAACGACGCCATGTTACTATACTTGTCCATTACAACGTACATGTAACAGAAGAAACACACAGTCCATGTCCTCGCTAGTGGACATACACGATTTGAACCGGCAATGTGAACTAGATCAAGTATAGAACTTTACATATGACCATATACGATGAATATGGATTACACAGTCTGTTTCAAAATACCGTCACCAATGTCGACACCATTTGACATCAAAATTTTGACAGTAAAAATATGTGTTATTGTTGTTGTCGTTTCATTGCTGTGACACACTCAGTTCAAACAACATTACCAGTGTCAATGTATAAATGAACGCTCTAGAATAAAAACAATCATACCAACAAATCTATGTTAAAAAAACGCTGTGTTCCGCTTTGATATAACAAACATTCTGTACGTTGTTTTTATTCTAGAGCGTTCAAATGTTCTTTTTTTCTATTTGACATGGGCAACCGATTTTCTGTTGGTTTTTTTTTTGCGAAAAAGATAAAAACTACATGCACAACCACTGTAAACATTCTCAAATGTAGCAAACATAGAAATCGTTCGATTTGATTTCTCTGTTACCCAAATTTTCTGGAAACAAATTTTAACTTGTTCTTTTACGATTGTTGTCTTCGTTTATCTTTGTTCTTCGCACGGATTCACAAGCAATCTATGCTTTTCGGGTAAGTTGAGCGTCAAGTATTATTCCATTGAAATTGTAGCGAATTGAACATTTTTTATTTATTTATTTGAGGTTTTAATGTCTACCTAAAGCAGGACGACAGTACAATAGTTATGCTTGGAAAAGAGTGGAATATACCCACATTAAAAACCAAGATCTTTTCAATCAAAATCAATTCAGATTTCAATATTTAATCAGTATAATACTAATAGCAAAATAAGTTATCACAAAATTTCACTACAAAACGTAAATAACAAAAGTATAGAATTCAAAACAAAATTCGATGTCAATAAAAATTACAACAATAGTTGCTGGTCAATAAATAAATCAAATAGATATCAAAAAAATTAGTCTCTTGCACTACGTTAAGCAAAATAAACAGTTAATACTCTAAAATCAGTCATAAATTATCATCGTCATAAAGTCTGTTTCTGTTATCATGGGCAATCGATTCCTTCATCAAACTCAGTTTATTTAGCAGCAGATATAATCCCGTAATCCGTCATTTAAAAGTTTGTATTTGAAATTAATGAACGGTAAAGTTGGATCAATAAACATCGAGGCATGATTAAAAGCTCGGCAGGCAATGTTAAATGGTGAATTTAGTCCATAATCCGTGCTACAAAATTGGACTTTAATGAATTCAGGATTCCTGATGGTTCTTCTTCCAGTGTTTATCTGGATTTGATTGCGAATCATTGCATCATTATATTTTTCGGAAATAATTTTATGCAGAAACAGAATTGCTGCATTTAAACGACGACGAACTAATGTCACTAGTTCCAACTCATACAAAATACGGCACTAGTTGATAGTTGTTTTCTTCTCTGTTCAAATAATCACCATTTAGATAGATAACTGCTTGTTTCTGCACACTTTCAACCGAAATCCTGTAGCTTTTGTGATGTGGTAGCTAAATGTTACTGGCAAACTCTAAATTAGACCGTACTAAAGAGCTATATAGTAGTTTGGAACATTTTATGCCGAATTTCCGTCTACAAGTTCTCTTAACAAATGCCAACATTGACGTTGATTTATTTTTCATCAATTCAATATGTTTAGAGAAACTGAGCTTATAATCAATAAACACACCCAATTCTCTAATTTCAGTGACTCTTTCAACCATTTTCCCATTGATGAAATAATTATGAACTATGGGATTTCTCATATGTGTCAATGTCAATAATTTACACTTTGCAATGTTCACCTGAAGCCCATTCTAATCACACTACCTCATGAAATCATCAATTGAATTTTGAAGATCCAATGCATCGTCCTCTCTCCTAATTATTCTAAGTAATTTCTTGTCATCGGCAAAGTTTAATGACGAGACTGATCCATTGTTGTTGTCGGAATCATCGAAAAAAATCAAGAATAATAGTGGTCCCAAAATTGTTCCCTAACCAACTGACGATGGAGCCGCGAATGATTCAGAAACTGATCCGTTTAGTCTCACATATTGTTTACGATTTGAGAAGTAGGAAATAAACCAACGAAGCGAATCATTGCTAATAGGAAATCGTGCCATTTTTCTAATTAACAGGGGTTGATTTACCACATCAAACGCCTTCTGGATGTCAGCATAAAAATGTCTAATTGCTTTTTTTTTCTTCAAACGCTTTGGTCGCGTGCAATGATAACTCCATAAGATTGGTTTCGATATTTCGATTTGGAAGAAATCCATGTTGGGTTTTGGACAGTAATGGCGTTATCGACAATTTCAGTTGTTTATGAATAATAATCTCAAAGACCTTGGCCAAATTCGCTTCAAATATCAGATCTTTTACCACATTTGAATATGGGGATAGTTTCACCGATTTTTCATTGTTTTGGAAATTGACAGTCTATGATTGACTTTCTAAAAATCTTCATCAGTGGATCAGCCAATAAGTCAGCACATCTTCGGAGAAACAGAGG